>NC_071670.1:48191071-48523928 GCF_028554725.1 Zeugodacus cucurbitae
CAAGTCGATTAAAATGAAATTATAAATAAATGTAGATTTTATTTTGCATGATAAATCGATATTAATAAACGTTTTAATCGAGCAGCGTTTTAATTGATCAATTAGCTCCTGTGTGAAAAGGCTATTAGCTACTACGACGGGATTTCATATTACGATAGGATATTTATCTCGGTCTACTAGAAGATGCAGATAGCAAACCTGATTTTTCAGTTTAGGGAAGCAATGTTCGAAGTATTTGGCAGTATTGCTCAAAATTTTACAAGAATTAGAGACGCGAATGTAAAACAATGACGTTCATTAGAATTTTAAATTGTGATGTTTGGGAAACTTTAATTAGTTTATTTTGTCCCTATTTCGTGAAATAACTAGATTTCTGTGTATTGATATTTATTGACAAATTTAAAGCAATATGCTGTTGGGAACTTTCATTTTTAACTTTATTAAAAAAAAAACTTTTATGAGTTCTTTGTTCTTCATTTAAATATTTAATGATTGCGAATGTATGTATTATAATAAATATAATATATATTAATGTATTTAATCATACTGAAGCAAAATCCGTTTTTGTTAAGCGTATTTGTATTAAATATTTAATTTTATTTTAAATATATAAATTATTATTCATTGTAATTCTTTTATCCACTTTTATCCACCTACCATTTAGTACACTCTTCCACATACAAACATAACGACACTCAGCCCACTCTTTATATCCGGTTTTCTCCGCCGGATAAATGCTTTCACGACGCATGCGTGAAATTACATACCCACACATGTGAAAACGGCCTACAATGCCCAATGCGATTTCCCCTGCTACAACAGTAGCATGAGCTTCTAAGAACAAGCATAAATTTCTGCGTGTGTATGTTGTTGTAGTTGGGTATGTGTGTGTCGCTTTGAGAATTCCTGTAGAGCTGTAAAAAAGGAATATAAATTTACAATTTTGTTTTTGTCATTTTTACACCAATGGTAATGCGTCATAGCAAAGCTCTTGTTGATATTTTTTATACAAGAGCGCTGCCTGCGAGCACTCTTGGGCACTGCGAGGGTGGCGCTTAAGTATTAATTTATTTTGGTCAAATGGGGCCGCAGTAAAGGCGGTGAATGGGAAATGTAGATGTATGTATGTAGGTGGTAAAAACATGTAAAATAGCAGACGAGTCACCTGTTGCTACATTTAAATTTAACAGTTTAACAACTTGACAACGTCATGAGATATATATATTCATTATTAAATGAGTGGGTACATAAAGGATATGAATTAATGATTTTATGGTCATTAACAAGGTCACTAAATGTATACTACCATATACTGTCTAATATTCCATTAGAAACAACTAGTTTGCAAAAAGTCTAAAATTAGTGAAAGTTATTTCTATAAAGGAGGTTTCTAATGAGGTGATAAATTAATAATTTCACTCAAATTTTCGAACTGACGAGAAATATGTTGACTTACTGGATACTGACGAGTTTAGAACTTGAAACGAATATTTTTTTTCATTATCGTAGCATACAGCGTCAAAGCCCTGCACAATTGACTTTCGATAAAGTAATAACCATTAGGCGAAGAGATCAAAATAACGTGTATATATTCTTGCCTGAACGTATGGGGTTATACCAGTGACACTTTCAGAAAATCGTTTTTTTTTTTTTTTTTTTTTTTTGCTTATTCCATAGTTTAAACTGTCAAAAATATGCTGTGAAGGCGGTGAGGTCGTATCTTCAATAGTTTTTGAATGACAGCGTTCTAAAGAGCGATCGCTTGCAGATATAAGCCGATATAGTCGAAACTTTAATCGCGTTTTTCTCGAAACGACATTTCTCAAAATTATGATGTAATTTCTTCGTTGCAACTAGAAATTGATTTGAAAATTGTCAATTTGGCATTAATAAAACGACTATTTTTTACCTAAAAAACGATTTTTTTTAGAACTATGCCATTTCGTTAATTTTTGATGTTTTTCAAAAACCTTAGGCCATTGTATAGGAAATTCCTCCTCCTTTAATTACCTTTTTGAATTTTTGTGGTTTCAGCGACTCATTCGGCCGGAATCATGTCTGCAGTTGCGGATCTTTTTTGGCATCTACGAAGACAGCACATAATTCCATTATTTTTCAATATTTTTGTAAAAAAAAAAAATCTTAAATATAGCTGATATTCCTTATTATGTCCAAAAAACTTCGAAACATTCGATCGAGTACATTCTGTAAAAAAAAAAATCACGAAAATCGCATAATTTTTAATGGGTTCCACCGGGTATATGGTCATGTTTCCCGGATTGTTTGGAATTTTTCTGTTTTAAATGATTCTCTCTTCTAATATTCTTCACCTTTCCCTTCAATTGGATAATACACAACATAAGATTTCCAAAAGTTCCTTTTTCATTTAATAGTAGTACTATCTATACCACAATTGAGACAAGCTAGGCCGTCGTTTTGTACGTAATTATAGACGGCTTAAAAGCTTAAACTGAGATAAATAAAAAAACTCATTTCAGATGTACAACTTTTTCGTATTAAATATGTTTAAATTTTCATTTAGTTAGTTAACTACTCTGCTCTTAATTTAATAAATTTGAGAAAATTCTCCAGCGGTTAATAAATTATCAAGCTGTGTCACAGATAATGTTTATTCATTATATTTTCTTTTATAGAGAGCAACAGTGCAAAGCAATGAATCAACTTTTTACCGATATTCGAACGACCGGCCGACGATATGAGCAGACGCACAGAGATTGCTTTGCGCTTTAAAACAATGCAAAATGTCCCAATGCAATCAAGCACAGACAACAGGAGTAGCGGTAACTTCAGCAGCAGGCAAATCAAATGCCAAAGCTTCAACAATAAAACAACAGCAGGAGTAAAAAATTGCGGTAAGTCAAATAACCAATACATATAAGTAGTGCTGTATATGAAAAAAAACTGGGGCGGTAATTATTTACTTTATTTTTATTATTATTTTTGCTCTTCAAATCTCTGTAAGTGTGACTGTATGTGGTCTGTTTAGTTTTAAAGATTTCATTACTTGTTTATGATGACACTAGTGCCATGTAAGCCCCGCCGCTGTGCTTATTACACCGTGTATGTGCGTAAAATTTTTTAAATGCCTTTGTTCTGCTGTTATTGGTTGTGATTTCTTTCGTTTTATGTTTGTTGTTTTTACCTTATCCCATCGGGCGTTCCATGTGAAGACGAAAACTTTTACAAGCACGTAATCGAAAAAGTTTTTACATTTATTGGAAAGCAACTCAGCGACAGCGCCTTCATTTTGCTAAAGTATGTTCTGAGGTTGAGCTTACTTTCAAACTTGCATGCTTGTGATTCAGCTTTTATACTTACATACGCGCATATGTACTTTTGTGACACTTTTTCCAGCACTTAAACCCAACTTCTGAATATCATTTGACTGCTTGAACGTTGCCCAAGTGAAGGTTAAGTGAAGCTACCTAGACTTATTTTCAATTTTGATTACATATTATTAATAATGCGTTTATTTAACTGCCGCTTGCGTTCCCTTTTACTTACAAAAAAATTACCTTTCCAGACCTCTTTTATAATATGTCAATTGTTACCTTCTAATATTCAATTTTAAGGGAAATGTGGTTTATTCAAGTATGCTTCATTCTATATTTCATTCGAATAAAGCTATCTTTTTTATCATTCTTATGTTCATAAATGTAGTCCTAAACTTCTGTTTGCTATTATCATACAATAATGAGGTTAAATAGACGTTTCAACCTGATTTTTGTTTTTGATTTTTTATTATTTTGACAAATCTTCTCTTAATATTTCTTTAAATATGGTAGCAGACTGTTCCGAATTATTTCATATGAAATTAGTCTTTAGACTAAAACGTCCGAAATTAAATGTGCTCTTCGCGATAGATCAAAGTGAATGATTTTCTTTTACCCATTTTGTATACTTTTTTGTTTTTTTACTATTAGTTTTTACCTTGATTAAGTATGATTTACTCCGACAAATCGTTCAATTTCTTGTTTAGTTGGGGATGTTTATAAGGTAGTTACTGCTAATAATCACACATAACCCACATCTCAATTAAACACCACCTCAACAAGATCATTTCTTAAAGATAAAGACCTCGCGAGGAGAATTCTCGAATGTTTTAGCAGATTCACCTCTTCTTACATATCTAACATTTTGTAAAGAGAAAGAAGAGGGTTTTTTAGTATCAAAGCTCTAAGATTACTCTAGAAGTGTTTTCGATCAAAGTGACGGGTAATATTCGTTCTACGGAAAATTATATTTAGAAACATTATTTTCTACACTGAGTCAAAATATGGGAGAGTTAAAAAAATAACGGAAATTGTAAAATTTCAGCGGTTTGGAGAGTCCAAATGACAAAATGATATTGATACAAATTGAAATTCAAGAATACGAGAAAGAGTGGAAAAGCCAAAGGTTATACCAAAAATCGAGCTTTAGAAGTGTTCCGACGATTGGAAGAAGCGTGGTCATAATGGGGACTATTTTAAAGGCGATAATATTAATGTAGACGAATTAATATATATACAGTGGCACTTCCATTACTCGAACTTCTATAAGTCGAAGATCGCCATAACTCGAACTTTTTAATTGGCAATAGAAGTCAAATATCATACAAATTCGAACTTTTCGGCCAGGGCATAATACAAAATTAAAAATTTTACTATCGAGGCAGAATTTTAAAAGACTCCCTCTATAACGAATGGAGTCGAACAAAAAATATGATATTACACTTGTGGATTGCATAAATTATATAACAAAGGATGGGATACAGAGTAATACAGACGTCAAGAGCCAAACAAATGTAAACTGCAACAATCAAAATTACAGAATTTATGTTTTAAGCTTATATACTCAAAATTTTATGCGAAGTAAATAAATAAGACAGTATATAAATCTACGTATCACAGCTTTTTCAATAATTGCATGTTTTAATGAAAATTCTATAACTCGAAGTCTCTCTAACTCGAAGTTTTTTGTGTGTATTATGGTGATTCGAGTTAGAGAAGTTCCACTGTATTTAAAAATAAACGAAAATTACCGTTATTTTTGAACTCGCCCATACATATTTTTTCATTTAAGGGGGCGTAGAATACGGTAGTTAAAGTGATTTTTAGAAATTCGAAGTCGTTTTAAATATACAGCAGTTAGCAGAAGAAGCTGTTCGAAGCGCTTAGTTGGCAGCTGGAAACTTTGAACGCGTTTTACGCAAAACTGTGATTTTCGAACTTTCCTCCATCATATATAAAAAACGACTTGACCGAAGGACTGCACTCCGCACATGTAAACGCATGGAACGCTCCGAAATTCCGAAAATTCTCACTTTTTTATTCAAATGTCTACCAAAAGTTAAATTTTTGGTATATTTACTTGATTGTAGTGCGTTTCATGCATTTAAGTTTACAGATTAAAACGCCGCTAATTTTTTTGTTTCCAATAAACCAATCAAATTGCTGTTTAATAATTATATTATGAAATATCTGAATGACAGAAATTGTAGGAGTTTCAGGATTGGAGTATTTCCCTTTATATCAGTTGTCAGTTTAGTTAATATTTTCGTCATTAAATATGATATGATGAGTACGCAGTGTTATACAAGAGTTATCTTGGGTTTTCTTCGTTCTCTCGACTATTTTTATACTATTTATTTATTGTATTTATTTGTCTCTGATATCGTTTTTTATAATTGTTTAATGTATTTCTTACTTATAAAAAATTATATAATACGCGCCTAGTAAAAGTGAAAGTACAACACATTCTGACAACTATCGCCACTTAAATATACGTTACATACATAGTTCATTATTGAGTTAAGCCACAATTTAAGCACTCCCACTTAGCTGTCAGTTTATTGATATTAATGACATTTGCCAATATACCACCGTATATTTAGTATTTTCGCCACACATTTTATATACTTATACAAAAAATTAAAAGCATATAAATCTATAGTAGGCCACAGGCCACGGGAAATACAAAAATGAGCAGCGACAATATTGATGGTGCAATTATAAATTTATTGTCGTATTAATTAAATTTATCACGCTGTGGTTTTAAGCCATTCACCGTTAGAGCAAACTGTCAAAAATCACACCGTGCGAGCGGAAATATGAAAAAGTGGGCAAGCGAGCTATTAAATGTACTCACACTTATATAAGTATGTACATACATATGTATGTAATAGAGATACTCATATGAGTAGGAGGGTTATAAAATGAAATGAAAAATAGTTACATACACACATGTTGCCACCATGCTCTTATGTACTTTATTGGCTTTTTAGTTGTGGTGGTTTTTGCTCTCAACGCCGAACAGTGATTTTAATGAATTGGTGGTCAGATGACATCTTTTCACTGATAAAAGGCACCGGCTGTAGGTGCCATTAGATTCTTTTGATCGAAACAAATTAAATTACAGGCACTAATAGTTGGTTATAAATAGTTGGTTATAATTAAAATTTATAGAGCAGCATCACTGTTGTTTAGAAGTGTTGAATATACCTGATGTACGATAAGGAGTTGATAATAGAAATTTCTATTATGGGATTCTTAATTATGTGAATTAATAAGTTACTAAATTTCAATTAACATTTCTATTATACACGTAATGCTAGTGCAAAGTATATAATTTTGAACTACCTTTGTAATTATCTCTGCTCTTCTATATGCTGATGTTCCAAGATTATTATTTCACCATTCAAAATCAAAGTGAGAAATCTTTCTTTTCCGTATATTTTCATATGGTCTAAACTCGTTGATGTTTTATGAATCTGTCGACTATTTCATAGAGCAATATAAAAATATTGACTACTGGATTTTTCCTGTTTTCTTTCTTTTAATATTATTAATTGAATGTAAACGGAATTAGATCTGCTGGTTGTAAAGTGTTCTTTTACTTCATATCCACATTTTTCTCAAAATTCTTACAATGACTCCTCGAAATAAAGATACTCCTCCAAGTATTATATAGATGGAGTAGGTTTTGCATTATCTTATAATTATATAGGTTGAATTGAAATTATTGTTTGGAAACCAAAGTATATTCTAGTTGCAATTCCATTTTCAGGAATCCAATTCGATCAATGACTTTTCGGTCATTGAGAATATCTCCAGGATATTGGTCCTGGGTTGAAATATTTTAAACACGAAAAATGTATATTACATTTCGTGAGTGAACTAATTTTTTTCAGGAGTTTGAGTCATAAGTAAAAAAAAAAATATTTTCCAATTTTCGAAGTTAGGCTCCAAAATCGAAATACAGTGGAATTTCCATAACTCGAAAATCTCCATAACTCGAACTTTTGTATTGGCAACAGCGTTTAGAAATCAAATTGCATAGAAATTTCCTTCCATAACTCAAATTTCCTGAACTCAAAGTTCTCCATAACTCTATTTTTTACCGCTTTTTGAAAAATGTATGTTTTAATGAAAATTCTATAACTCGAAGTCTCTCTAACTCGAAATTTTTTTTGTGGATTATAGTGATTCAAGTTAGAGAAGTTTCACTGTATTTGGATTAAAAATTCGAAAAAAGGGCTTTTTAAAAAAATATTACTAACTACGTGCCTTAGTTTTCCAGTTCTCTTATAAGAAGATTTTGGTATCTCACAAACTACTTGAACGAATTGTACCAAAATTGATTGCCATTATTTGCATATCCTCCTTGTAGTAATCCGAAAATCAGTGAAATAGAACCACACCTACTTTTATTATACATAGCGCTATTTTGAATAATCTTCGTTTATTTATCTATGCTACTGTTATAAAGAGGAAAGGTTTGTATGTATGTTTGTAATGAATAAACTCAAAAACTACTGTGCCGATTTCAAACATTCGTTCACCATTCGAAAGCTGCATTCACCTCGAATAAAATAGGCTATATTATATTGCTATAATTTAAACTTTCTGGAAATAGTTCTCAGGTGAGGGTAACAAAAAGACTCCGGAGAATCTTAATCTGAAACTGGAAATTGTCAAAATATTAGAAATATATCACTTCATAATCCGAGAGAAAGACATCGGACACCAAAGACCTCACTCCAAAATGTAAACAAAAATATCACGTGATCTTGAAATGATATCACGTGATCTGGGCGGGCTCAATGACCTGTAAAAAAAAATATGACGTAACCTTAAAACCACCTCACGTGATCAGGGTGGGGTCATTGACCTCACTCAAAAATGTAAACAAAAATATCACGTGATCTTGAAATAATATCACGTGATTACGGTGGAGTCATTGACCTGTAAACATTAATATCATGTGATCTCGAATTGACATCACGTGGTCTGGGCGGGGTCATTGACCTGTAAACAAAAATATCATGTGATCTTGAAATGTCATCACGTGATCAGGGTGAGGTAACCGGATATGATGTCACCGGAACCGGAAATGGGGCATCCGGAAACGGATATGGATAACAATATTGCCGGAACAGGAAATGGGGTGACGGAATATTGGTTACTGAAACTGGAAGTGGGGCATCCGGAAACGGAATGAGCCAACTAAAACAAGATATGGGATAACCGATGGAACCAGATATGGGAAATATGTACCGGAACCGGAAATATTTTACCGAAAACGGATGTTGGATATATAGCGAAATTGGACAGGAAACGTCCCTTCTCCAGAAAGTGCTTAGTGACGGGAGCAGCGTCAGCTTCAGGGCTTAACATAAATGTTTCCTGTTCATAGAAGACTTCGGTTTGTATCATATCCGCTTCCGTTATGAGACTTCCGCTTCCTGTAATCGCTGTCGATATTGGTATAAAGTTTTATTCCGCTATATTCATCGGACACCAGAGACTAGAGGTCGCAATCAAGATTTAGCTCATTGCAAATAAAATATAATATTATGCGCGAATTTTCTTCATTTTACTTTTTTAAATGAACCCACGCAAGAAACGGGAAGTACATAGATATGTATGGAAGCGTGTGTAAAACCTTATAACTTTTGAAATGTTTGTTTAAAGCCGTGCGAAGCCGGAGCGGTCGGCTAGTATAATATGTTTAAGAAATCGATTCAGACCTTTCTCACCTTCATTCTTTCTTGCCTCATTGTAAACTACACGTCTAAAAACACAACCTTTTTATCGGGGTATGTTTTACTCTGATCTCCGACTTTTCGATGAACCTTATCTCGAATAAAATAAATTCAAATATTTAGGAAATCAATAGGTTAATCATATTATTTATACATAGCCTGAGTTGATGAGGAATAACTTCGGTTTATATATTTATCTATGCTCTGTGTTTCGACTATAATTATTTCAATTACTCAGGTTCGTTTTATTTACATTAATTAGGGAAGGCGTAAGATATACTCAAAAATCGTGACTCGGTATCAAAAAGTAGTGATCTCGGTGGCTAATGTTTCCACGATAGATATAGTAATTTGGTTCGTGTGCTGAGAACATGCATTAGACTAAATATTAAAATTTTGCTTAACTTGAAAATGGCTCACACGTCTTTAATTATTGTAAGAGTCTCTAATATAGGATTGAGTCTTTTTTGAGGTTGAACTTAGGGTGATCGTCTACTTAATCTAATACGAAACCGATCAGCTACTTGAGCTGTTTAAGTTTACAATATCGGAAGAAATAAAATAAATTTTGCCATAATGATTTAAGGGGTTATATACAGTTAGACGGCCGAAAGAAAGTGAATTTTCCAGAATTTTTTCTGAGAAAACTTTTTAATTTATTGATCCAAAAATTTATACACATATTATGGTATCTTTTAACTGTATTTTAAGACTTAGTTTTAGTAAAAACATTTATTTGAAAAAGAGCTACAGCTGATCTCCAGGAGCTCTTCTCAAAAAAGACGTTCTGCGGTGACCACTATATCTCGGAACTGGATCATCCGAAATCAAAAAACCAAACAGATTTCGTTAAAATAATGTTAAATCTAGTGATTAATCGAAGGAATAAGCAAAATAAAATTTTTTGACAAAATGGCGGTTTCTCAAAAAAAAAAAAATCGATTCTTCACCGAAATTTCAGCCTTAAATTGTTTATAAAAAAAAATATATTTATCGGAGAGAAAAAATCTACGATTAATTACTAAAAAATATATTTAAGAAGGTCGTGTTAAAATTTGAGACTAATCGGTCTAGCCGTTTTCGAGTAATGTTGGTCAACGACTTTGAAAACACCATTTTGAGAAAAACGCGTTTAAAGTTTGGACCTTGTACTTAAAAGCACTCTGAAACGCCTTTTCAAATTTTTCATTTGCTTGTAACTTTGAAAATATTCACCGGAACGAAATGAATTTTTCTGTGTGTATTCTTAAATATATGTACATTAAGAAAATGAAATAAAAAAAATCGATTTTTTGAAAATTCTAACTGTATATAACCCCTTAAGTTAGGTAGGGAGGTTGATCCTTGCGTTTAAGTCTCATAGGAATTTAAAGTGTCTAGAAATTTTTTTCAACTTTCAAAAAGTATCAAAATTCATACTTTTTCATTTCCATGTTGTTATTATTATTCTGGGAAAGTGTGAAAAGTTACTTTTAGATGCCTTCAATGTCATTATTAAAATTTATTGATTTCGCGTCGCCAACTTTCCTACTGTAAAGATGCGCGTCGAAGTTATTTCATTGCTAATTAAGTATGCACACACTTAAGTAGGCGCTTATGTAAGCGCATGGCAAAGTTATTTAAGTAAAAGTTTCAACGAAAGTGTTGTTGCCTGGCACTGTTGATTGCATAAGTGTCGCGTTACGATATTTATGAAGTGCACTACGCTGTCATTTGCAATGACAACGCGAAGCGCCATTCGAAGAAAAAAAATATCAGCAACAGACAACTTTCGCAGCAAACGGAGGCAATGAAAATGCAGAGCAAGTGAAAACTTTCGGGCAACACCAAGAACTTTTATAAAATTATATAATTTTTTATGCACCGTTCTGCTTTTTGTTTTTGTTTTAGTTGGGAGTTAATAATTTGTGGGAAAAAAATCGCGTAAAATCACTTTCTGTGTGTTAAGCGAGTCCTTGAAATTGTTGTTGTTGTTTTTTCTGTTGTGGCTGTTGCATCAGTAATAAGCTTGCTGTCGCTGGCTTCAAAGTTTTCAGTTATGAAAGTTAAAAATAATTGCAATTGAAATAATCGACAAGGCGTGTTGCTGCCACATAATATACCGTTATTATGGCCAGTTCATTGTGTTGTGCAATTTGCAAATTCAATTTAAACAAATTTACATTAATGAAATATTTAAAAATCCGCTTTACGCATATTGCTCGGCAATTTATTGTGAGTATAAATGCGTTGTTGTTTTTGTTGTACGAATGCCGTCATTTTATGTAATTGATTGTTCTGTAAGCGCCAGCAATTCGCTGCGAATTATTGCACTCACCAGTGTTTTATAATGCGTAAGTTGACCCCACTCATCCAGACCCATTCCACTCGCATGCTGCCTGTCCGTCGTTCGGCTTATTGTTTGCCATTAAATGTAATTACATTTTAATGAAAATCGTAAACACGTTTGTTATCGCACAGTATGTGAGTGGAATGTGTGGCCTCACTGAGCAATTGAATATATGCGAGAGCATATGAGTATATAGAGACGATGTCCAATTATAAAGCACATAGGAATCGTTTTGTGTTCCAAATTATTATTTTGAGATTGCGCTCGTCATTCAGAAAATATTTTGAATAAACATTTTGGTAGTAAAGGCTCTTAATATGCATCTATTCTTCGCATTTCTGATATTAGTTATTCAGACCACCAAATAACGTTGGTCTTGAGACTTACCTTAGGATTTGCAAATAAATACATTTTTTCGTCGTTTCCAATTTCAGTATCAGTATGAGTCTGAAGTTCCGTAGTAATTTTGATTCAACTTTATCATATTACAATTGTAATACTCTCACAAAATACAACGGGAAGTTAGAAAACAGCTCTATGATGGATTGATTTAGGCCTGATTTGCTATAAGTCTTTTAATTTCCACAGCGCTGTAATTGCTGTTAAATACTCCTTCTAATTTTTTGCTTCACCTGGGGTCAAACTCTGTACTGCGATGCGAATGAAATATTGTTCACATTCGCAAGAAAGGTACTATGTAATGGGATTTACGCATAGAAATTTTCCCTTTTCTATTATTCGAAGTTCGAGTTGAAGATAGAATTTTTCTTGCTACAAGACCGAAGCTATCGCATCACATACAAAATGTAAGTACTATTAATTTACATAGATAAAAAGTCATATTAAATAAGTAAAGAAAGTAAGGAAGATAGCACTCAAATTGTCCCATAGATTCATATGGGGCCGACGTAATTTCTGGACCGATTTTACTCTTTCTGGCCATCAAGCTTCATTATATCCAAGTTTATACGGTCACTTAATTTGGCTAACATATTTCAATATATAACTCTATATTCGTACCACTCTCTTCAGTTCGTAGTTTATTTACTCAGTATGCTAAGCATATATATTTTTTGTTTTTTTTTTTCTGAACCATCAACATGTAACGAAGTTACAGCAGGTTGAATAACGGTACCTCCAGCTATCTGCGCTGAGTGTACAAAACTTTGAATCGATTTTCCCAAATATGTCATTTTTAAAGTCGGTGACCAGCCTACAGGAAAAACTACTAATTTGGAACAAATATTCTACATATATATAGCTCTCGAATGACGTCGAGTTTTTTCAAAAATTTTAATTACTAACAATTTTACAATAACAAATAGGTCGATTTTTTCGTCTAAAATCGTCATTTTGGCTTGAAAATGGTACCAAAAATTGAAAAATTTAAAAATTAAAAAAACTCGACGTCAGTTGAAAGATAAACTAATAAACTAAAGAAAGCATTTTGATTTTTTGGTTTCGGATGATCCAGTGATGCTGTAGGCTGGTCACCGCACAAACACTTCTTTTCGAGGTGCCTGCAGAGATCGACGATAAATCCGTTATTCCTCGCTATTTTTCGATAAAACTTTTTTTTACTACTAAAGAATCTGAAACACCTTAGTTTAATTAATTCAGTAATTTGTTCTAATAACCGCTTACTAAAAACCGTAATAATATTTTCTGAACTTGTACAGCAGTGCGTATGAGTAACATAATAATATTCATTCTATAATCCAAAGGTACTTTCTTGATATTTTATAATAAACTAGCTGACTCCGCCGTCGTTGCACTGCGTGAAATTGTTTGTTTTGAAAACAAAGTTGAATTTGTATAGGTTGGAAAACATTTATTTGCGATTTTTCTACATTTTTTTTTCAATGTAACTCAGCTTTCTGTTCCGGTGCGTAAATATACAGAGAAGATGATTTTTCAACTCGTGAATGAAATTTATGCCACACACCTCCAGCGACTGTCTTTGAGACCTGTTGATTGTCATCCCAAATGTAAGTCTCATTGGAAACTGAATACGTTTGAACTGAAATGGCAAATCGTTGGAACTCAAAGAAATTCGTGGAATCAAGCATTCTGCCTCCTTGAAAGTCCCTTTAAAAAATTCTTGCAACTGTTACATTACATTACATTGCTTGAAGATTGCGAAGCATAATAAATGACAAAGCATTATAATGACAAAGAATTTAGAAATTTCACTGGATAATTCACAGCTTCGTCTTCATTTTCAACATGATCGATCGATGTGTATGAACACAAATCTCCCGGAAGTTGACTTTAAGTCGTATAGATTAAATCATCGACATCGGTATTTTTGGCAGTTAAAAATCTGCGCGCACTCAACCAATCGTAGTTACGATAAATTTGGCTAATGTACGGATTGATTTCAAACCATTAGAAGTATTAACCAGAATTTGCCCAGTTCTTTGCAAATCTTCTGCGTTGCTTTCCTGTTGCAGGAACACCCGCATATTCATGGTCAATCATATGGTTTTCGCGTGTCGCCACGATGACTTGAGACACGCGTTCAATTCCTCCGCCGCTGTTGATTTCGAAATAACAGAATGTGTTTGTAAATAACAGTATCATTACGCCACCAAAGCGATCTTTCATTGCGCTCATCTCATAGATGTTTCATAGATTTGCATGTTTAACTGTATTCAGTACATCTCTAATTTGCCGATTTGGTGATGGCATATGAATTTCAATGCTTCATTGTAGATGTCACCGTTCATTTGCAATTCTGAATTCTCTGTTGCCACTTGCCAATTTCCGAATTTTCCGAATTGTTTTTTTTTATAGATAGTTTAAAAAAAAATGTATGGAAAAAAGTCACTTTTTGGAATTTTACAATTTTCCGACTAAACCTTCCAAGATCCACAACGAACAACCTCTGAACATTTCATCAAGAATGGTCCAACCGTTCTCGATCCTTAGCGTATCTAATCTGGAACCGCTTTCCTAGCGCAAGGAACGGAAGCCCTCAAAGATAACTAATTTCCCCCGTTTTTTACACATTTACCACTGTTTCTTCGCTCCTGATGCTATATAGCCTATAGCCTTCCTCGATAAATGGACTATCTAACACAAAAAGAATTATTCAATTCGAACCAGTAGTTTCGGAGATTACCGCGTTCAAACAAACAAACAAACAAACTCTTCAGCTTTATAATATTAGTATAGATTATTATAGCTTTAGTATAGTAGTGGCTTATGAATTATTCCTCTATAAATAGTAGACTAGTTTTTACCGAGGAAATTTTTACGCAATATTTATGAATAAGATCCAGCCGTTTTGTTATTGTTGTTTTGACCTAAAAAAATTCTTAATTTTCGGTTCTCTAAATAGAATAGTTCTTATATAATAGAATCATTAGAATTTTTGTCCACATGTTAAATTTTTTTTTATGTTAAATTATTTTATATGTGCCGTTGATAGTTCCAAAATAGTTTTAAACTAAGGGGATAGGTGGGTTAGTGGTTGAAGAAAGAGCGTATTTTTTACAATTTTTTTTTAATATATACAATAATATATTTTTATTTAACAATTTAGCGTAACAAAGCTACATGTTTAAACATTATTTTGTGATATTTAAACCAAAAAACTCACATTTTTGGTCCAAATTTCGCCATATATTGGCTCGAAAAAAAGTAGTTGTAATAAAACTAAAAAAAAAAATCGTTCGTTCATTAACTAGATGATGTTTGCGAAATTTTAACAAAATCTCTTCATAACTTTTTGAGATATCGAGTCCACCTGATTAAAAAATTTAATTTTGAGATAAACGCGTTTAAAGTTTTAAACTGAGACTGATGAGGCCTGATGGGCGGAACTTTCAAAGTGTATATCTCTTAGAATATTACACGGATTGATGTCATATTTTTGGATAGTATTTTAAACACATTGCACCATTAAATAAGACAATTTTTTTTTTAAATTTTGGAATGTTTAAACCCACCTAACCTCTTAATCTTGTATAAAACGTTCGTTCTACACGTTTTCTACACAACTCCATTACGGCGATCCTTTGATTCAATGCTATATTTTAGGTACATTTAAACTAATATGGTTTTAATTCTATAAAAATACCAATTTGCAACGTGATATATAGAGTCAGCGTATATATAGTCGTTTGAAATATTCTAAACAAATATATTTTAATGGAATTGATTAAGGCACATTTTTATTTATGTTTTTTATGAAAGTTTATTCAGTATGATATTAGGCATACTGACTAAACTTTCATAAAAAAATAAAAAATATAATTAATTCCACTTAAATATGTACAATACAAGAATTTTTTTTAATATATTCATATCTGCATACGCATGTAATGTAAAATATGCGCCATAATTAGATAGCGTTTAACTTTCAATGAAGTTGTACAACAGTGCGTATGAGTAACGTCAAGTTAGGTAATGTTTGGAGACTCCTATTTTTTCGAAGAAATTTTTAGCCAAATTATGAATAAAAGCTAACCGGCTTTTTATTAGCAGATTTCGTTACAAATTAATTAAAAAGAATTTTTAAATATTTTATAAGCGCCGATGACAGCTAAATTTTTCGAGGTATAAAAGTGATTCAAACTTTACACTTTCCTATCGGCGTATACTTTAATGTTTTGTGACCATTGAACGAAGAAAGTTTTCTATGAGTCCTATTGAGCAAAACCAAAATATACAAAATATACAAATAAACCATTTTACAATCTTTAATATCCGCTTCAGCTCCGTTGAATGTTTTATAAAATTATAATATTCATCTTTATCTTAATCTAAAACAAATTAATGAATATTCACTCAAATAGTGGGATTCGAAAAGAATATAATTTTTTACGCTGATATAATTTTATTACGTTAAGCTAAGAGCAAAATAGACTACATTATTTAAATACCCGATGCTATCTATCTAAAGACTTTGACTATATTGCTAGACTATCTAGAGCTTTGATAAGTAGAGTTTAACTTATGCTAAACCTAATAATTATCAATTCCAAGTAGTATGCAAAACTTCAAATCTCTATTGTTAGAGGTTAGTTTTAGCATTCATATGTTTTCTTTTCTTTTTTGTTTTTTGAGATTACACCGATATCTAATTGAAAATTCTAAACATAATTCGCTTCGAATATATGCATAAAATATGTTCAAAAATTTCACATAAAAATATGTGTACTTTCGAATAAAGCAACATAGACCACAGCTAACAACAACAACAATAACAAAAGTAGAAATAGATAAAAGTAGAGAAACAACTGTTGGCGATGACGACTCGCTTTATTTGAATCATCCGTAAAACCGACAACAAATGAACTCCCGCTCCCGCCTCAACAACAAACGCCAGAGATGCCGACACTCAGCTGACAATGGACAGACAGCATGTGACGGTTATTTGCTTAGAATGTCGGTACAAGAATGTAAATCATTTATTATGTCAACACCTGTAAGGTATGCAACAGACTCCAACTCCAAAACAATGACACAGACAAACACGAACACGAAAACAAACGAAATGTGAGCGCAAGACGAGGGAAAGCAGTTGGAAAAAAATGCGCTTTTGCCGCAACAACATTGAGTGCAAAATAAATTAAATTTTGCCAGAAAATAGACAACAAACTAGCTATGAAAATATTTCCGAAACCATACCGCTAGCCAAGCCGGTGCATATACATATCTGTGAGAGGTAACCGAGACAACGACCTAAACCGACGCATAGTACTTCCATCACCCATCCGCTGCTTTGGAAACACGTACAGCACACACCTTGAACCAAGCTGAAGAAGTATATGAAGAGTAGGGTAGCGTGTCGGCGTGACCGACGTGTAAACAACACTGGACCTTTTATACTAACAAAACAAAATATATTATTACAACAATATAAAACAATGCAAGCCAAAGATACTGGGCACCAGGTTTCCATATAAGTAAGTGCGACATGGCATACCTACGCTGCCAGCACGCTGGATGGAACATCCTTCCGCCACACATAAAACAAATGAAGCAAAAGCAAAGAATTTGTGCAACAAAAACACTAAAACAAAGCAATAAAAGGTAGAAATGAAGTGTTGAAATGGTGTAAGGTGAATGGAAAATGGAATGCGGTATGTGTTTCTTTGTGTGTGAGGGAAAAAAGGACATGGTTGTGTTGTCGGTATCCAAAAACCACAAGCCACAATAGCGCAATGAAGAACGGAATGGTGGTCTCCAGTGCTTGTGGCGGTAGTTATGCTGGCGGACAGTGGGATGAAACGTAAGATCTCTTGAAACTTTTTCAAAATGGAATAAATATGACGCATTGGCTGCACATATTTAACAGATAATGAAACAAACGCGGAACGGATATCTTACATTGTTTTTAGATACACTTAAATTGATAGAAACAAAACATGGTATGACATGAGAATATTGAACAACAAATCTCCTCTTGACTTGATTCTAGTTCGCGAAACGAATAACTTCATAATACCCCCCTCGGAGAAGACCCTCTCCTTAAGGGGACTCAGACAGCCACTTTTCACAAGCCTCTTTTCAGTTTATCTTTACACCACCAAGGGTCACTTGGCGAAATGTCCGGGCTATATGGTGGATGCGATAAAACATCCCATCCGAGCTCCCGTGGCTTCTGACGAATTATCAACGAAGTGTGTGGTCTGGCGTTGTCCTGGTGGAACACTACACCCTTCCTGTTGACCAATTCTGGACGCTTCTGGTCGATCGCATACTTCAAGCGCTCCAGTTGTTCGTAGTAGATGGTAGAATTAAGCGTCTGTCCATATGGGACCAGCTCATAGTGGATGATTCCCTTCCAATCCAACCAAACACACAGCAAAACTTTCCTGGTCAATCCCGGCTTGGCCAATAATTGGGACGATTTACCGGTCGATATTGTCGTATGTAATCCGTTCCATCCGATCCGATCCCATCCGATCCATTTTTGGTCGCCAGTCACCATCCGCTTCAAAAATGGGTCGAGTTTGTTCCGTATCAGCAGCACATCGCAGGCGTTGAATCGGTCTAAAAGTTTTTTTTTGCGGCAAATCATGCGGCACCCAAACAACAAGCTTTTTTGTGTATCCAGTCATCTGCAGATGGTTTAAAATGGCTTGGTAACTGACTCCCATATCCTGGACGATATCACGAGATGCCACATACCGGACTAACTCGATGTTTTCCATGCTTTGATTTGTATTCGTCGTCACAGGTCTTCTGCCGGCTAGCTTATACATGGTGTCGTTTTCACCCGCTTTAAAGCATCGAAACCATTGCTCTGCAGTTCGAAGTAATAGAGTCTCATCCCCCAAAACACCATTAATCACGGAACGAAACGTTTCTTTAGCGGATTTGACTTTAACGTAGGAAAACTTTAAAATGGCGCGAATTTCGGGAATTCTATGTTTACACGTCTATAACTGTTGAACACAATATCCAAACTAATCATGCATAGCGTCATTTTGTATGTTATGCCAAGACATTTCAATGATGTAAAGTATTGCCAGATACGAGCTCAGTAGCGCTTTATATAATACATAGTCTCGAAATTCAAACGACAAAAAGGCGGAAAACCTTATATTTACATCTCTATTTTCTTCAACTGACAAAGGCATTGTTTCAAGTCTTCGGCGATTTTTCTGGTGACCATTGACTACCGGCATGTTTTACTGTACGCATTTCTTTGCACCGACATTCATATTTTGTTCTACTGCTTCTTGTTTTTTTTTTGTGTTCATACTTTGGGATTCAGTTGTGTTGTGGTTACCCTCTGGAATCATTAAATAGCACTTCATTATTACACCCGATTGCGCACGGTGGTCAACATAAACATTTTTGAACAAACTACCTGTATTTCATTTTTTTGTTCTCTCACTTCTCTCACTCTTTCTTCGCCGTCGGCTGTCACATCCAACGCCTACTATGGGCTACAGCAACTCTTCCTTTTCATTTTCACCACACTCGGACACAACACAAGCAGTGACAGTGAAATCCCACAGACGCTGACCAAATTATATTAAAGTTAGCATAAGAGAATGATATTTGCTGGATAATAAAAGGAAAACGGCATTGTGCGACACCAATGCAAATGAAATGAAGCAGAAGCTTCATTGCCGGTGCAACTGGTCTGGCGGTGAGGTACGACAATATGACTTGACGTCACAGTGCGACAGCCAAGGGGCAGTGACAATGACTCAGTGGAGTGAGTGAAAAGGAGTGATAAAAAGAAATGCTTATAAATATATATTTTCATGTACATATTTGCATAGGACCTCCTTCACTTATTTTTCACAATTTATTTGCTTTATTGTTGGACAGGTCATGCGCCCACAATGCAATGTATACCGTGTTTCGTTTGGACTGGTAGGTTAAACGTGTTTAATGTTGTTTTATTCAAGTTTTCTAAGTTAAAATACACAATATTGCTTAAAGCATTATTTTTTACTGAATGTGGAAAGCTTTTATTCGCTCTTTACTAAATCTACTACGAAAGAAATACCTTTCATATTTTATAGGTCAGTTATTATAAAATATCTGTTTTCAATCCATAAAGAATCAATGCACGATACGTTCTTTGAAAGTAACCTGTTAAAGTTGAGATAAAGCTAATCATTTACCCTTTACAAAGGTCCATACCGGAATAGTCAAAAACGTCGTTCTAATACAGACCATAGCTTCATATGTTCCAACCCACACCGAACAAGACGAAACAAAAACGCATGTTCGATCCTTGACTTGTTCGAAGAGATGTTGTCGAACTTCATAAATACATTTTTTAATAATATTTTCCGAATCACGCTTCTGATTGTACGGATGCACCCACCATTCTCTTTTCAATTATTGAAAATAGGACTGGCACAATTTTAACGTCAGAATCCGACGACATCTTTGCAATAACTGGTACATTTTTTTTCGTTTTATTTCAACGCACACCAAGCAAGACGAAAAGGCAAAATGACAAAAATGCAAAATTTTTGACTAATCGGGTGTGGGTTGACCCTAAAACTGAATCTGATTGCCACAGCAGACTTAAACCAGCTTACATTTAATGGAATTGATTTTCACAGGATAATTCAGAAGTCAGTGATGGGAACGTCTTGCGACTTCTAAAGCATTGCAGAAGAATGCATTTTATTGAAACTTAATGAACTTTACCAAGGAATAGTTCCTTTTACCCACATATGAGGAAAATCAAGCCTTATTAGATTCAAACACACGTTCGTGAACTCAGGATCGGTCTTCCTATAGTTTGAATGTTTACCTCCCTTATAAGGGAGTCTACATCGAAACAGTACTTCTACTATTATTTTGATGGTATATAGCTCTTTTTGAAAAACCCTCACAAATGTAAAGTTTTGGAATATATCAGAAAGGCTTATCCTTACAACGTAGTCATCTAATAATAATAATCAAGAATGGAGTTCCAAAAAACATCCAAAAACACTGAATTTGTTAGTACACATCGCATCGGCCGGTCTCCACTGTCTGTGGTGTAGTTTGGAGCGCCCCTTAAATACTGCCAGTTTTGACATGTGCTACGGTCATTTACCAGACAAAAACCTTATAAGACATTATAGACTTAAATAAGGATTCAGGATTCATTGAGCTAATGAACCACTTTTTGTTAGAGTTGAGTAGCAGATCTTCAAGTCCCTCTAGAGTTCACCTTATTCTTTAAATTGAACTCATTACTATTTCAAACTTCGAAGAATTCCAGATATGACAGGAAATCGACGAATAATAATGTTTTCATGGCTGTAGTATTTAATCCCGAAGTATCTAAACAGATTATTTCACATACTGTATTTTTTGGAAGCCTTCCTCGAACTCGGATATGGAGAAACACAGTTTAGAAAATATTCCAAGTTACAGCGTTGTATTTTCCAAACTGAATGGTATTACGGAACTACCATTGTTGTGACCTTCAGTATTAACTCCCATAACATATATTTCGGTATAAAAAAAAAATAACTCAAATATAGCTGCGCGGTGATTGATGTATTTTTTCCGGCAAACAAATGAGCAATGTACGCCTGTCAGTCGTAGCAATAAAATGAGCAAGAAAACTATTTTAAATAAGTACTTACATTCACACAGCCAAGTTTAAAAATATATATGTATATAAATAAAGGAAAAACAAAAATGAGAGTTCAAAAACCAATAAACAAAAGAAGTGGTGAAGAATTTTTCAATTTTACGCCAAAATAAGTTTTGACACGTCAATAAATTCAAAGCGCCAACAAACAAGCGACCCACTACTGCTACTTACATTTGCATACAGACTACGGACTTATTTGTGTGTCCCAGAGATTAATGAGGAAAACGTATACTACAAACAGTTGCGAATACAAAGACAACATAACAAGTATGCCAATATAACAGTAACTACTAACTCATATTGACGAAATATTTACGAAGGCTAAATGCATTTTTAACGGTACTTATAGGCGTTGCCAACAAAGTTAATTTCACTCATTTCATACATTTCATAATGAAGCCTTCAGGAGACCTATTTCGAAATACAATTTTAAAATTGTAAAAAATTAATGAACTTGCTTCATGGAAATTAAATATTAAAGTCCTTATTGTAGGTGTTTTCTGAATTGTGTTGCATTAATTAAAGAAAATATTTAATTAACTAAGATATTTTCTTAGTATGGTTACTGTTGATTATTGTGTTAATTTTGTTAAATTTTTCGGCTATCTTACGCTTTCTTAATACTTAGGGGCTGATGCGAAATAAAAATAATTAATTCATTCAGATTTATATATTTAGTACTATGACATCGCACTCATTTTTGCTAGTTTTTCAAAAGTATTTAGGTTACTAAAGACGAAAGTTTTCTTACATATCCATTATAACTCGTTATTGAAGGACTAATACATCCAATTCAGATATGACTAAAAATTACTATTTTCCAGAGCTGATTCATTGGAAGATGTTGTTTCTTATTTGAGCAGGCAATTCCAAGAATACATGTAGACGGGAATTCCACTGCCAGTCGCCTTTTAGTGTTATTACTTAACTTTAAGTCTTTTGAAATATCCTCAAGGTCCTGATACCTACATTAATGAGAGAATTAAGCGGCTGCAAAGTCAATTAGGTTTACTGCTACCAAACCATATTTATAGTTATAGAAATATTACGTAATGCGATTTTGGAATTTCAATAGTACATAAAGTGAGACTTCATTTTGCTCAATAATGCTCAATATACTGTAGATACATACAATATATGTGGCAACTTTGACAGAATCGCCTCAGGCTTAAGCAGATATTTTGTCTTTTACTTCAAAATATGCCCCAAACTCGACTATTTCTATCCAGCGACCAATCTCTTGTGTTCTGAGAACAGAAAAACGTCAAAGACCAATTCATGAATGCTTTCCTCCGTTTTCATTGATTTACATACATATATGTACATACGGTGTATCGGTCAACTGAGTTCGTGCTGCGCTCACTTTGCATAAAGCTTCTGTATTACCAAATTCTATTTTTTTTTTCCAAATACTATGTGGGCCTTATGAATCCGAATCCGAGGTCTATTTAACCACATCAGATCAGGGTTTCGTAATAACCCCAGAGAACCAATATGGTGGACAGCGTTTTTAAAACTTCATCTGATTCGCTAGAAACACGCTAGTCGGGGGTTTTCGGGGTCGCTGATTACGAATGCGGTATCGGTTTTTATAAATTCAAAATGGCGAAAGCTACTCGGGGGGTTCTCGGTTGGGTTCTCGAAAATCACAATTCAATTGATAGTCACAGTTATGTTATGCTACGGTCATGTTGTTAAGGTAACGCACCTCTAAGTGGAAACATTGTTGGCTCTTAAGTTGGTTCGATCAGCTATGGTTATGATTATGGCAACTCTAGAGTATATACTCTATATATACTATATACTATTTATATTTTTCTTCATATGAACAATACGTGCATACAGCATCTCCCGAGGATCAACTCCGATTTTAATTAATATTAGATAGAGGTAATCGAACATGTTGACCTTGGACTTAAATTATGACTGTGCTGACGACTCCAGTTGTCCTCTTTGCTTAACAGAACTTTAGAAGAGACTATTGCACCGTTCAATAATGGTTTAGAAGCAGAAGGTCTGCAGAATTTTGATAGGCGGGATAAACAGAAAAGAAAGAAGAAATACTCCTTACTTGATATTACTAAATATTTCAAAAACTATCCAACAATTGTGTTTAAAATCACTGTGCACACCATCAGCGCTCACTCTCGATATTTAATCTCAAACTTTACTTTTCTTAATCCAAGATTGTACAGTGTGTAACAATTTCCATATAACTTTTACAT
The DNA here is from genome assembly GCF_028554725.1 of Zeugodacus cucurbitae. Lineage (NCBI taxonomy): Eukaryota > Metazoa > Arthropoda > Insecta > Diptera > Tephritidae > Zeugodacus > Zeugodacus cucurbitae. The sequence continues at coordinate 48,214,750 of NC_071670.1, forward strand.
TTAAACTCTTCTCAGCCAAAGCGTGCAAACAAAAATACTCACATCATTGACGCAGTCAATCAGTCAAATGAGGCATATGCATAACAACATTTGCCTAATGAATTTATGTGTCCCCGCACTCAATCGTCAACAACTGCAACAAAATCCATTTCCTCTGCAACAGAGCAATGAGTCTTAATGTTTACCGCATATTCTCTAAAGTTGCTGCTTGGCATTTGTGTATTCGTGTGCGTAAATTAAGGCAAACAACACAAGTCGAAAACGTGCGAATGCAACTGAACGCAATCGGCATGAGGCATGTGTGGCAAGAGTGGCAAACGGCAACAAGCATTAGCATATTGCAATGCCAGCGAGTAAACAATGGCGCAAAAATGCATTCAATGCGATTACGTGAATCAATTTTGCATCATCACCGACCAAGCGATCGGCCAACAACATACAGCAATGCCATCATCACTCAGCAGGCAATCAGCGACAATGAAAGCCAGCAACAACAAATAACACATTGCAACAAAATGCACCAGTGACAATAATCAAAAACAATTGGAATGTGCGCAATAAAACAACATTTGTTGTTGTTGTTGTGGGGGAAGGGATAACCTGGTGGGCGGTGAGGGGCGATGCGGAATACATACACTTCTACTCATACCTCAGTTGTTGCTGCCCACTTGGGCTCCTGTATAGTGGAAGGCTTGCACCAGGCTCCATGTAAGGCACTAACGGTATTCCTATAAATGTCGATATGTATTCGCCGGTTGCACTCGTGTGCTGCTGTCAATCGTGTCCACATGCATGTAAAATTTCAAATTCATTTGCTACGCATTGCTCGCTCGCACCTCCGTCCCCTCCGCTGCTATTCGACTGCACTCCGATTCACTCTGTAATGCCGAGAGAAATGCAAATTTATTTACATTAAACATTGACACAATGCCAACTCGAATGAGTAAACTTTGAAAACTCGCACACATACAGCGACACTCACGTGCCGACACACGCACTCACACACACTCGCGCACTTAGTGAATTTTGTAAATTTTCTGAAAATTCGTAAATTCGTAAATTCGTAAAATTCGTGAACTGTGACAAAAGTGGTGACAAAAATACACCATCCGCTCCCATTCCATGCCATCGGCCATCGGCATTGCTGCTGCAGTTGCAGCTGCGATTATTTGTAAATGCTTGCAATGTGGAAAAAATTTGCATGCCAATGTTTTTGCAAGCATTTGTGTAGCTTCTGCTGCGCACAAACAACAAAAGTATGCTTATTCACATAGACGAGGGTGGCTTGATTAGTCGGAGAGTTTTTGACTTCATATTCATATTTTTATTGAAATGTAAATATTAACTTATTGTACTCCACGAAGCTGAGTGTCACGTGTACTTTGCAGTCAATTTATAAAAAATTAATACCGTTCGGTCATCATCATTATCAGGCAACGTCCAACATCCCAGTAGATTTCTGATATGTTAAAGCTTCTCATAAAATCCGTTATTCCTTTGGTGTCGCTCCAAAACAAAGGTTGATCTTTTCAACTGTGTATGTAGTAAGACCTCAAGTATTTATACAAGTCCAATATAGTTTGTGTAACCCTGTACTTAAGGGGTTACGCCACCACGAACGCGTGAAAATTGGATGGATTTTTAGGAATTTTTTTTGACCAAACTGTTTAGGTAAGACTTCTTTACATTTATTTATTTGTATATTTAAACAAGAAAGTAAAGGCTAAGTTCGGGCGCAACCGAACATTTTATACTCTCGCAATTTATTGATGTAATTTTATAAAGATAACGCAATTCGACCCATATATTTGGTATAAAGTTCAATAGAATAACGAAAATCATCATAAACAGTATATGGGAGGTAATTCCTAAACCGATTTCACTCGTTTTCACCACCAAGATACAATATATCGAATTAATTTTAATTTTATATTACTTATAATTAGGTATATGGGATCTGGGGGAAGTTAAGACCCGATTTTAACCATTTTTGGTACAGAGACAAACTGTTATAAGAAAAAAATTCAGAGGGAATGAATTACATTAAAATATCTGAGGGATTTACCTAAGTATATTTTCGGTGAAAAATTACCCTTAGGCACTGAGTTCTTTATGTTCGATATCAGGGGCCTTGAAAAGTCATGGTCCGATTTTGACAATTTTTTCCACAAGTGATGTCACAGCTCAAATACAGTATTTGTGTAAAGTTTTATTCCGCTATCTTCATTAGTTCTTAATGTATATTTTATAAATTGAACGAATCAGAAGGATTCAAAATTGATTTATATGGGAAGTAGGCGTAGTTGTGCACCGATTTCGCCCATATTTCACCCGTATCATCAGGGTGTCAAGAAAGTGTTATATACCGAATTTAATTGAAATCGGTGGAGCAGTTCTTGAGATATGAAAATTCTGTTGAATAGTTTTTGAGTTATCGTGTACACCGTCTCGAAAAATGTAGTTTTGAGAAAAACGGAAAAGAAGAAACAAATGTACTCTCAGCGTGTTCACACCGCGCTGACCTCTAATGGTCATAACTTCCGTTATTATTGAGATATAGTTTTCGGAGACATCTCAAAATAATCTTTATATAGACTTTGAAATTAAGCAAAAAATAATAATTTTTGGAAAATTTCTGGGTGGCCTTAAGGGGTTAGGCGCTCAAATATATACTTTTTAGAAGAATATATTTATTTTCAAGATCTAAAATTTTTTGACGGACCTCTTTGAAACACATCCCCAGAAATAAAATATTTGGTCTTTTACATTTTCTGTAAAACAAAGAATACTAATGGTTGGTCTACTATGACAAATTATGAATAGCCTCTGCTCTGTATTTGCTCTTTGCTTTTAGCAAAGATATAGGATATTATTGGAGCTATACTATACTATATACTATATTCGTGTGGTTTGCCAATAGTTGGCGTAAGTTGTTATTGTTGTTATTCCATTGTTGCAATATTCCGAAAATGCGTTGGAAAGCTTTTGTCCTTCTTTTCACTCAAATATGTCGAACTTTGTGCCTGAAAAAGTGTTTTTGAGGGATTACCTTAATATGAAGGAAACCTCAGCCAAAATGTAGATCTTTGGTAGTTGTTTATTCTGAAAATGCGATTGAGAAGTTTTACGTTGCCACTTTATAGCCCTAGAACTTTGCCTCTTTTTTCATGATTTGTTTCAGAACCCACTCACTGGAATACGGCTCACATTAGAACAGGGTATCGAAAATTTGTTTGATTCCTTCTGGGCCACTAAGACAACGAATTTGTAAGAATATTCTAAAATTTGGAGGCATAACATCAGAAAAAATTCTTTTCTCAGGGTCACATTAAAATGGTAATTTTTCGAAAAATAAATATAATATTTCTGAAGTTTTCTAATTAATCAAAAATTGAAACCAGTATATACTTCTACAACGAATTCCCAGCCATTTATCGTCTTCGACTTTAATGCTTGATAACTGTTTCTTCTCTCAAACAGTTCACATACATTGAAATTTATTATGTATTTAGGATTACACATGAGGCTGCAATTTTTATTTATATATAATCGGTTCATTACCTTAATTTTTGCGTAATTTACTAATTGAACAGTATTTCGGGGTTTTAGCATCCATTGTGTCGACCAATTTTATCCCACTTTATTCTTCTCCATTCCGACTAGGTTAATTTATAAGCTGTACCATTAAATAACCGAGTCCAATCGCTTGGGCTCAGTGATCAATCAAGTGGTTCAAATTTCCAAATCTGGTTACAATTAAAAGTTGGTTTCACATCAACCCTAAATAATCAAAAATCTCAAATTAATTGCCTGAGCAGTACAGGCGACACTACACTATCATGGACTGTCCGTGATCTTATATATGATTTAATTAGTACCTCATTTAGTCTTTATTGATTCAGCAAATATTATTCTCTGAAAATTTGAGAGATATTCTAATTTAAACAAACACTAAACAGTTTTAAATCTAACTCCCTCTCACTTCTCAAACTATCCTCGTCTGTTTGTTTAAATGTGGTTGGTGTTTGCCCGCCTTGTACCCATGTGGTTGTTATCAATTTGCAAAGTGCTGCTAAAATAAAAAGGGGAAACACTACAACAAACAAAAATTTGCTTTTCGCAAAACATACACAGCAATTTAGTAAATGCAGCTATGCATTGTTTTACGACCCATTGCAATTTTCAAACAATGCATAATTAAATTTGCAATTTTTTCCATAGAACTTGGTTTAGGCAAATAAAGTGGGGTTTTCAGTTGAAAAATATTCATATCTGATATTGTACAGACCATGCTGAATGTACTGAGCTGCTATGTAAATTCAAGTGTCATTGAGTTTATTTGAAACATAGTGCTTTTTGTTCCATAGTAGTGCGTAATAAATGTTAGACTGCTTTTATGGGCTAATGTCTGGAATGTTGAAGTAATTCAAAATTATCCTAAATGAATCGGAAGATTCGGTAATAGATTTTTGTTTAATCTACGACTGTTCAAACTATTCGACTCTTTCTGTTTATTGTTTGAGCTAGAGCCTATGGCTAGGGCAGATAATCAGATAAAACGTTTAGAAAACGTCGACTTCTTATTTTTATATGGACTTCCATTTCATACATCATTATGTGAACCACTTCAGTTAGCCAACCAGGGAGTTTCATCAGATTACCTTAAGACCCCTTACTCTTTCTCATATATTTCGGTTTGTTGGTACAGTCTCTTCCGGTGTTAAATATCGCAAAATCTTTATAATTTCAAGACCGGGGTTTGGAATATCGATGCCTGTTTCAGTACTGAGAGATCTGGATGATTATTCAATGATACTTCTATTTGAAAACGAACTTCTAGGGAATTTTTGTAGCAAAAGCTTTCGTTTCTTGTTGGGTCTGGTGGGTCATTGCTCGAGATTGGTAAGGAAATGTCTACCCTCACATTCAAGCCATACCGCTTACGATTAGACTAGTTTGGGTGCTTGACCACAGAGGAATCCCAGGTAATAACGTAAGGCTGATAATGATCTTTCAAGGCTAGGTGCGTTAGTATTAACTACTGTAGAATGGGAGCAATTAGGAGGACTACCTATTCGTTTGTGATATTCTACTAGACAGTCAGGCTTCAGCTGAGTTCTGGTCAGTAGCAAGATCTTGCTGACCCAAAGAAAATCGTGAGGCGTCCAGAAAGCTCTTCGCTCTCAATAATAAGTTATTAATTAAAGGGAAAGGGGCCTTGAATCTCACTTTTTTTAATTACCCTGCGAATTTGCGGATTTAGAAGTAAAAAACTTATGCAGATTTGTAAGTCGGTTCATGGCTCATTGACGAATCCTAATCTCTATTTAGGCTTAAAGAGTCCAACTCTCCCGGCCAATTAGTCATAAGTCTTTACCTGACAATTGATTGACTGATTTCTCCAGACTTAGCAAGAATTACTATAAATTAAAACTAAACTATGTGTGAGCATTTATAAAATACAAATGTTTAAAAGAAATGTACCTAATTATAACTTTTGCATTTTTTTTCTTGCAAAAACTCGTTTTCTTACCTTCAATTTTCTGCACAAAAATCACTAACACACATTGAATTTTCTTTGCCGCTTCAAATGAAATCAAAATCAATACAACTTAGCCTTACTTATTTTCCACTTAGCTTATCAAGTTTACAAGTTCTTAATAAAGTTGAAGGGTCTCGTGCAAACTAACTTTTTTTCAGCCGCGTGTCTTCGAAAGCAACTACCTGTATTTCTCTTAGGATTTAAGCGTTTGCTTTCATCATCGTCGTCAACAAGCGAGCGCAACAAATCACATTAAATTTTCACGCTTTTGTAGGCTTTTGAAGGTTGTCAGCAGCATAAAAAATCAGAAAAGAAATTAAATAAAATAACTTCATTCCAAAGTTCACTCGGCATTGGAGTTAAGCTCCTGCTACTTTTTGAACCTGCCACCCCCATTATTTTGCCAGTTACCCGCATTGCACAGGTTCATGCACACATTTATACCCACAGACATATGGACAACCATAATGCTCATATGTTTGTATTTCGTACATATGTTTGTGTCCGTATGTGGGTAAAGTAAAAGTCGTATTTGAGTAGTTGTGAAAACTTTTTGATCTTTTAAAAACTGAACTTGCATAAAAAAGTCTGGTGTGTATTTTTATTCTTACCTTTTTAACCCTTTCATGGACTTTTACGTTGCTTTAAGACACGCGACGGTCGGAAAGTGAAATTAGCTTTTACGTGTACTCCGCTGTCATCTCAATGCTCTCCATTGCCTAAACTCATTGCTCACATGCCTTTTCATTCTTATGCTTGAGGGAGTTTCAACAAAATTGTTGGCTTTTTTGTTAATGCTCCAGCCTTTATTTATACTTTCCAAAGTTAGACTTTAATGTTTTAATCAGCTCTATTATTATTATTAGAATTCCAAATTTACAAAGCTTAGAATACTTTGCACAACGAAATCAGGTTAAATATCATGTTAAATATCATTAATTACCAAAAAGTCATTGTATAGGGTAATTTTTGGATCATACTTTTTTCATACAAAATGTTCATACATTCATTATGTCTGTAAAAAATAGACAGCCATACAAAAAAATCTTGCGTCTGATCTGGAGGTCTCCCTATGTGTACCATATGCTTTTGGGGCCGAATCCGAGGTGCATTTAACTCCATCAGATCAGGGTTTTGACATTTTTTTTTTTTTGAAAATTCATCGGATTCACTTAAAACTTGTTACTGGGGGTTTTCAAGGCGCTGATTGCCAATTTGACGTTACTTTTCAACAATTAAAAATGGCGGACCAATCACGCGGACACATTTTAAAAATAAATTCATATTGGCATAGGCAATCGTCGGACATTATAAATGCTCAAGACAAATAGTCCTACTCGCGGTGCTTAAAAAAGTCAAGATGTTGTATAATGTTTGTATAAATATTGGGTGGTACATACTGTTGAAATGTTAGTCAAACGTTATTTTCCATTCAGCTAAAGCCGATATCTATGCTACTATTATAAAGAGGAAAAATTTGCAAGTATGTTTGTAATGAATAAACTGAAAAACTATGCCGTATGCCGAACTGTGCCGATTTCAAAAATTCTTACACCATTGGAAAGCTACATTCTCCCCGAGTAACATAGGCTATATTTATGGAAAATAGTTCCCAGGTTAAGGGTTCGAAAAGTCTCCGTGATGGAGAATCTTAATCTGAAATTGCAAATCATCTTGCAAGTCATTCTCTTCGCATCGCAATCGCTGCTTGCTGAACAAAATTTCAAAACATCCCATGTACGCGCTTGAGAGTCGAGTACGGAGCGTGTACAGCGGCTTGAAGAACAAAATATTAGAAATATACAAGTTCGCACTAGGGCGTCGAACTCTGAGCGTTCCCAACGCCTTCATAATCAGAGAGAAAGACAACGGACACCAAAAACTAGAGGTCGTAATCAAGTATTAGGTCTACAACCACCCGCTGTTTTCCACTAGATGTCTCTAGGGTCAAGCACTGGTCGATTAAATCGTTTTATATCGATCTTGGACATTTGTCTCAACATTAACCCAACAAAATATTTTAGAGATCTGTTTGCATCCCAAACTTATTCTCAGCTGAAAAAATTTCACTTTTTGAGCCGAATTCTCGACATTTGTACGGAATACGCATGCTGCCAGAAAGATGGTCAAAAGTAGTAGCTAGCGACGGCCAGGTTCGAATTTTCATCAATTTACTTTTTTAAAATGGATCAATTCACACTGGTTCGGCTTGTATAAAGGCCGAAAATAAATACTACCCGTTGAGATATCGCTATTAAATTTTCACCAAAAATCTAAAAAATTATTTTAAATATATAAAAAAAATTGGCCCCATCGGACTACTAGGTCATATAGCTCACATAGAACAGTAATTGCCATTATATGAGAATGATGCGAAATTTTTCAAAAAGTTTCTGATGGGCTTTAAAAATGTACAGGTGTTCGTGCATTTAACTCTAGATTTTAGAAAGTACCGTTAGATTTTTAGGAAAACCCGGTTTGCAAATAGGAAGTTTGGACAATTTGGAGGATATCTGTATACATTTTGACAAAAATCGTGAGATGGATTTTTTGATGTTTGAAACGGGAAAGTACATACATATTTATGGGAGAGTGTTTATAAGGGTGTATAAAACTTATAACGTCTGAAATGTTTGTTTAAACCCGTGCGAAGCCGGAGCGGTCTGCTAGTATTTTTATATAGAGAAAAAATTTCCCATAAAAGTACTTATTAATAGTTCATGATATATAAAACTCCTGATTATCAGAATGAAAACCAGTAGAATTCTGAATAATCGAAAATGCGGATAATCGATTTAAAAGCAAATCAAACAAAATTTCAATTTGATCTTTGACGTAATGCATCACATATTTTCATTGCGGACAAGACCCTGATGATACAACTGTATGGTATCTCATTCGTCCTGTCTTTCAAACAATTTAAAAGCAGTATCTAGGGCTTCAAAAGTTTCTGATTGAGGTGGTGCTTGTCATCCACACATCCACAGTTTCAGCATCTTCATCATCTTCTCTCTCCTTACTGTTTAAATCGTCAATGATTTCTTCATCAATTAATATTTGAAATCCAGGGTTTTCATTATCATAGTTCTACCACTCCTCCAATGTTCTTAATGCTAAGAATTTTCATAGCTACTGTTATTTCTTTAATACCGTCGTGTGTTTCTTTTGAAAAATTTAATGTGGTAGAATAAAATTGGCAAATAGAACCGAGACCAATGCCTTCGGGTATTCGGGGTTCCACTGTAGTTGTTATGAACATCTTCGATTCTTACCATATGTTTTATGTGTGTTTATCAGAACACTCAAATATGCTAATTTTATTCTACTGAGGTTAGCAAGCTATAGGCCTTCTAGCCAATGAAGTCTTCCAATATTAAAAAAAATTGTCCAAAGACCAAATAATGTTACTAAAGATAAACTAGTTCGTTTTCACTAACATCAGGCGTTTTAGTTCCTTGAGACATTGGAGATTTTGTGGACATTATGGAGCTCGTGGTCATGGTTAATGATGCTTTCTTCATTTTATTTTTCACACATAGCAGACGAGAGTTTATGCCATTCAAGTCGCACGCCGACTTCCGTTCAAGTAATCATACCATATATATATATGTATATAAATAAATAATTGTGTCTATTATGTACTCGTATGTAACTAGTGCATAACTGCATTTAGAAATTTCTTAAGTCATTTAACTGCAAATTGTATAAATATTTGCATACTTCAGCGATGCAAATGCAGTACACTTCAACGAATCTTACACATAAATGCTGCAACAACAACAACTACAGCAGCAACAGTAACCATTACAAAAATGAAATTTTCCACATTAACAGTAAATTGTTAAAAGCAAAGATTTTATGAAAATCCGCCACAGAAATTGCAATGCATCAGCAGTTGGCAGCCAGCAGCAGCAAAGTAAATGCGTTGAGCGTTGAAGCGTGTTGTTGATTTAAGAAATTATGCCACTCCATCAATGGCCAGGAAGCTAAAACTAAAAGTGTAAGTGCATCAACCAACGAGGCTTGGCATGAGTATAGCAAATGAATAAGCCGGTTGTGATAAGTGTTTCTGACTTTGCTTTGAATGAGCTTTGATTTGCTCGAGTGTGCAGTGAAGTGTTGAAAGTTTGCCCTGAACTTTATAGCTGACTGCAAGGCAATTGCAACAGATTAAGTTATTTGAATATTTTTCTAACACGTACTTACTTTTTGCGGATCGGCTAAATAAAGTGGGAATGCGTTTTGTCGTTAGAATTTTAAGATTTTCCTTTATTTGTTCTATTGAGAGCTGAAATAATTATGAAATATTATGATTATTTTGGTGCATAAACATTCGAAATTTTTTCTTAATTTCTTATCTTTTAAATTTTATTTAACTATGTATAGTTGTATATTATTTTTAAGGACTATAAAGAACGAAATATGTTATTCTAATATACTAAATTAGTACAATTCAATTGATCACAAGTGATTTATTAATGAAAACTTTAAGCGGTGAGACATCGCAAACGATGAGCAAGCAAGTGGGGTTTGGTAGAGAATAATTTACTTTGTGCTACATTAATGGAATCGTTTGGAGGAATCAATTGGCCAACTGGGCAAGAATTATGTTCCGTCAGGGCAACGCCAGTCCATACATTTCGATAGTGACTCGGTAGAATCGTGTTTTCAAGGTAGGGCGGGCCTAGCACCTGTATATGGCGAATGATGTTGCTCGCTTCAAGCGAAACCTTCAAAAATATGTCTGTGCAAGCTTTTTGCCAACGATTTTCTATAATAATGGCATTATATATCTTCAAAATCGCAACAAGTTGTCGAACAAAGCAAGGATCGTTCTAAATGAATGCTAAATAAAATCAATTTAATTTAAGGCAGTAGTCTGCTTTACAGGTTTCAAAAAATCGATTTTTTTGTTTTGTTTTAAATCTCTTCCAAAACTATCCAAGAATATGTCTTTAAAATTCCAGAGGCTAAATCTACATATTTTCGAAGCTAGAGCAGTTTTAGTGGCCGAGCGTCGAGCAGGTGCGAATGCTCAGGCAGACTTTAAAGCGCGTTTTCTCGAGTTTTCATTTTCACAAGTGTTAGAAAACGGTGCCGGCGATATCAAAAAGGATATATGTCCGATCGAAAAAAAACCAAAGTGATCTAGCTTCAATATTACAAGTGCAGACTAGAGGCGCTCCAGAAAAATACTTACAACTTTGAAAAAATTTAATATTTTTTAATAATAAATATTGTTTTTTATGCTTTAAATATAGTACACTATCGTCTTAAAATTCCGTTTACCGCAAACATTTCCTTCCCTTAAAAAAAAAAAATGATAAAAAAACATCGGCTTCTAAAGCAGACTACTGCCTTAAAGTAAAAATTCCTTACATTAGACTTCAGTCAAATACGACTCAAACTGTGTTATAGATGAACAGAAGAATTTATATTTTAAACTTTAAAGAAATCAAGAATTAAAAGACAAAACGTTAAGTGAAGCGAAAGAATTACGAAGGATCGGCTAAGGATCGACCAAATATGACTGATCCCGATGCTGAGTTTTTGGGCCGATACTGGCCAATATAAACATCTCTCGAAATGGCATATTGGAATTTATATACTGTTTTCTTTTATAAGGTGATTAATATGAAAAAAATATAATACTATGATATTGGTTAGATTGATTTTAACCAAGTGCTGTATATAGTTAATGTGGTCCTTTATGGATTTCTGCTATTTTATTCAATACTTCGGTCATGTTCTCCTGTGCTTTTCAAAAGAAATATTTTTAAAAATGAACTGTTATTTTAGGGTAATACTTTTCTTGTTAGTATCTTATATACAACATTATTTAATTCTAATCTTTCGAAGAGTGACTTTAACTACTTTTTGCCAGCAACTTGAAGATATATACATTTATGTCACTCCCGTTTTTCCTAGTTGTACCGCTTTTTCATTTATATCCGCCTATAAAACTTTAAACATGCCCACACTTGTGTTGATTATGTCTTGCAAATGCGCTTAATGCAAATTTTATTTTCCTGCTTTTCGTAAGTCACTTCCCTAAGTTGACTAATAACTATGCAAAGTACATAGGAATGTATAGAACTCATTATAGAGTTTTTTGCAAATCTGCTTGCATACAAGGAAGGGAAACATATGCAAAGTGGCTCAGCAGGAAGCGGAAATGTGTCCACAAGTTTCAACTGACAGACAACTGCAGACATACGAATATGTTTAATTTACAAAATACATACATACATACATGTGTACTAGCTTAGGATACATTCCCGGTAAGACGATTGGATCATAGGATAGTAATGACAATGAAGAAGGTGTATATTATTCGTTGTTCCTACTGTCTTGACTCTAGAGGATGGTTAATTTCTCTATTTTAAAGGTTTAGGCTATTTTCTTTTTTACAAATTCTCTCTTATTTTCATTCCAAGTACCGAGAGTCCTATCTTGGAACCACTGAATGTTTCTTTAAGAATATATTTCATATTCAAAAAGTCAGATCCCCTGAAAATACATGGCTTCTAATTGTAATTTCGAACAAGGTCTCTACATAAACCCGCTTCATATTCATATACATTACGCTATGAACCCCTCCTAAACTCTTGTTGCATTTATTGCTTCTAATTAGTTACTTCCTCTCTATTTGTCTCAAGTTATTTGTTAGTTTGTATATTTGTTCTTTCGACACAGCGAAGGAAGTTTGCTATTATGGCATAAAAATAATGCTTTGTTGTTGTGGAAAGAGTTTTAAGACAGTTTCGTTTGTAAATTATTTAATAGATTTTCCGATGCATGTTCAAAATTGTAAAATTTGCAACGCTCGTCTTTTATATTCAAAGCAGTGTTGATGAAGACATTTCGAACTCGATAGAAGTCATTTCCAAATACTATTTTCAGTATGAGCAGTTAGTGGGGTCATTCGTGAAGAATTTTGTTAAAACGTAGCGACGACAATCGGAGCTAGTTACTAGAAAATACTCTAATTTAAGTATATTTGGTAAATGAGAATCACCTCTGTAACATTTTCCAGAACTAATTCGAGCTCAGTTGTGATACGAAAAGATCTGTTTTCTTTTAGAAATGAAGCTAAAGCTTTATAGAGAGAGCCCTCACAACTGTATTCTTTTATTAAAACCGACATTGTGGAATTAGAGATCTCCTAATCAATACATTACCATCAAATGCTCTAGAGTATACCATTTAAAGGTCTTGATTTCTGCTATATTCAAAAAATCAATTTCTAAATATATATTCAATTAAACGAATCAATATTCGCTTAATAAAAAATATAATATTAATTTGAAGCAACAGAAGAACTCAGTTCAATAACTACTAGTAAGGATCTAAACTCTTCTAAAAAAGAAAAAGTGACAAATATTTTCAAAGTCACGCGATGATGACCAACCACAAGACCACTACACTACGCAAATTAGCGTAAATAATACAAATGAGTTGTCCGACCACAAACCACGCCTTCCTACCATAATCGCACAATACACGCGAAGTTGATGAGCGATAACAAGCGAAATGCTTTCTTATCGGACTCGCGCACCCACACCACCACGAATGACTCGCCAGGTAATTGTAGCTTATTATGGTGGAATAACAGTGCATATTGCGGAAGGAGAAACGACAAGCAATTGAAATTGATGAGAACACTTTTATGACAGGCAGTTAACAAAATATCAGCGCCTCACTACCTGACGTCCCGTAGTCAGTGCTTATCTCTCTTCCGTTTGGAATTTTAAGTGAAAGTGTATAAATAAATAATGAAAAGAGGAGGAGTTGTTACAGGGTGGTGGGCAGTGTGGCATTACATAATTGACTAGAATCAATGCAGAGTAATTTAGTAGGTTTGAAATACGCACACACATTCAAAATAATGAAGCAGACCTCGTTATTGTCTAGTTAGTTATGAGACAGGTTTGGGGCACACAAATTGCTTTATTACTTCATATACCGACTTAGATATAAACATTATTGAATTCACAGTGTCTGCAGAAAACTTGAGGGTGGCAGGAATATATACAGTATTGTGCAAAATATTTGTGACATAGATTAATTAGAGATAAAAAACTTGTTTAGTTTATTTTCACATAAAAACATTTAAACCGGGAAAAGGACAAAGAGTTTAATTTTGTGTGGCTGTGGCTGATTATTTCATTATCGCTAAATTTCTGTATAGTACTGAAGAGTCGCTAGAGTCTGTGTCGACAAGTGAATCCGGTGGATGCGAAAGTTATTCCTCTGGGTCCGAATTCCGTGATTTCCCCATTCTAACTTTTCAATAACGCATTTTAGTAAAATAGTAGATATAGAAAGATAGACTCTAATGGCTATCAACTGCACTCCACAGTGAACTAATGGATCTTTGTGTCCTCACATGTCGCATATCGTCGGAGAAAATCGTGTTTACCACGTTGGAATAGCTCCAAAGCATATTGAGAATTATCAATTCGTTGTTATTTTTAGTCCATTGTGAGATCAAGCCGCACCACCCACTCTGCATAGGGGGCATTCTCTGGAAAAAAAGCCACTTGAAAAAAAACGTTCTTTATTTTCTTTGGCAATTTATATCTTATAGTACATGTAAAACCTAAAATAAAACATATGGTTTTAGGTCTGTGTAACGCGGGGTTGCCATATTATAAGGGGCCAAAGTTTTTTGTAAAAAAATTTTCGAGCCGCCATAACTTTAAAACTAATGAACAGATTTCAAAACATCATGTGACTTTTTTGCACAGAATTTCTCAAACTTTGAAACTGTATATCGTAAAAATTTTTAAAATTAATATTTCATAGCATAAAATGAAATTTTTTTTTTTGGAATTTTTAACAACTTATGCCCCCTTCGAAAAAAAAAATTAAAAATTTGAAAAATACAAAAAAATTAAAAAAAATATTAAAAAATAAAAAAGACAAAAAGGGATTAAATGTCTGCTACGTCCACGTCGTTAATACTGGGTTACGCTAAAGTCTGATAATAATAGTGCATAAATCTATGATTTTTCATCATGTTCTGAGTTGGTTTTTTATTTGTAGCTCATACAAATATTGCTGTCCCTAAATTCCCTTTGGGGGGTAAAAAGGTGATGAAATAAGGAACATTTTAAGATATTTTCGAAAAAAATCGAAGGGGGCATAAGTTGTTAAAAATTCCAAATGAAAAAAATTTTTTCATTTTTTGCTATGAAATATTAATTTTAAAAATTTTTACGATATACAGTTTCAAAGTTTGAGAAATTCTGTACAAAAAAGTCACATGGTGTTTTAAAATCTGTTCATTAGTTTTAAAGTTATGGCGGTTCGAAATTTTTTTTACAAAAAACTTTGGCCCCTTATAATATGGCAAGCCCGCGTTACACAGACCTAAAACCATATGTTTTATTTTAGGTTTTACATGTACTATAAGATATATAATTGCCAAAGACAATAAAGAACTTTTTTTTTCAAGTGGCTTTTTTTCCAGAGAATGCCCCATAGTTGACATACGATACGAACACTACATTGCTTTGATTTCTTGATCAGCCTCTTTCTACGTTCATCAGAACATTTTTACATGTTTGATATTTCCAACCATAACAGCCCCTATTAGACGTCCACTTATTTCACTGTCTTCGGAGTCACTTGACCTCTCCTGAAATCATCAAACTTTCAAGACAATGAGGAGAGAACAAAAGTATTTGAACTCTGTTTAAAGATCTGGATTTCCTATAAGATTTAAAATGTGTGACAGTTTTTTCCAGTCAAGTGCTGTATTTTTTTGGTTTACAAATTTCGAAGCTTGAAAATTTATAATTGATTTATTCGTAGATTTTTCAAAGGAATTCTTTAGTTTCGAGGATAAAGGTGACTTTTTTGAAATTCCGATAATAAGATAAAGGGATTGTTGGATTTAATCGACTATTTACATACTTGTCAAGCAAAAAAGTTTTACAATTTTAATTTCCCACTTACTTTGATAGTTTGAAATAACCTGGAAAAAAACCCGAAAACTTTCAAAATTGTCATATTTAAAAGAAAATTCCTTGGAATGCTTGAATTATCGCTAAAGTAGTACGAATAAAATATTTACTCTGAACAATGACGGGTCGCTTGCAACGCGACAGACCGAAAAAACTCTTATTTTGAGCAAAAGAGAACTAAGCTATACCACAGGGGTTATCGTGGAGCACTTACCTCTAAGAGGCCACCTGCAGAGACTTGGTGTAGAAGAATCTGCAGAATGCATGACGTGTGTGGAAGTTGATGAGACACTTTGCGGATACCCAGCCTTCAGTTGGTTAAGGAGAGACACCTTGAATAGCTCCCAATACTCAAACCTAAGCGAAATTGGGCAACTGGGATGGGAAAAACTTATAAGCTTCGTCAAATCGACCGAGTTGTTTAGTTGCTGCTTATCAGGGTACCCTCGGAGAGCACAATGGGCCTAATGATGGCCTAAGTGCGGCCGCTTGCGGTCAGGCTCTATTTGCCTCCCTCTTCAAGCAACCATCAACGATTTCATTTTAAAGCAAACTGTTGCACATGTTTTGCACAATACTGTTAGCAATACCTGCCAACATAAATGCACTCATGTATGGGAATAGTGCAGCTGTGGTCAAATGCGCAATTATTAGATAAATGTTCGTTGATTATCAGTGTCAACACGTGGAAAATCGATTTCGTTTGGCGGAAATTGAATTTTTAGAAATATTTACTTTTTCCTCTTACATTTGTATCGAATAGGTGACAGCATGATTATAATGACTGAATGCTGACTGAAACACAATTGTTGACAGTTGTAAAAATATTTAATTAAATTTGGTAGTTACAACAATTGTTAAAAATAATGTTCACTAGTAAATACAAAGAATAATTGGCATTTAGTTGCTAATACTCAAAAATGTATGCTGTGGAGATCGACGCAAACTATTCATTTTATATATTTTTAGATTATTTTATGATGATGAATATGTCGGATTTTTAAAGCTTGACGTCGCTTGTTTATACAGTGGGTTGCCATTCTGAAAATAGACAATAAAAAAAATTTAAGCGTCTACATAAATATTATAAATAAACATAAATATTATAATAAGTGTTTATTAGTGAGACAAAATTTAAAAGTGTGAAATAATAGTCAATTTATGATACTTTCGGGGTCGGTATCAATAACAATATTAATATCGATATTTAGTTAAATAAACGATAAATCGCTATAAAATTGAACTCTCTACTTATTTCAACATTATTACCGATAAAAATATCGATTTTGCAATATCGATAAAAATACGATCGATAAAAATATTGATTTTGCAATATCGATAACAATATCGATATCGTTGAAAATATAAATAATCGGTATCAAAATCGCTAAAATATCGATATCAAAATATATTTCAATATAGAAATATGAATGTAAAGGCGTCTCTGTTGTCGCAACTTACCGAATTCCATTCGCGTTTACTTTTTTCCTTCTCAAATCGTCGATATTCTCGATTGTCCTGTATAGTCGTAATAAGTTTCCATAGTAGCAGTGTAGCTAAGCCAATGACCAGAATTGAGCCTACCACACTGTATAAAATCTGAAACAAATCTACCTTTGGCGCACATTCGCGCTCCTTTTGTGCTTTAACTTCGTAAAAACCGTTATTTTCTTTGAACGTAAATGCATATCTACAATCATCAACATCATAAAATTCGCAACTCTTTTCGCCCAGAACTAATTCGGACTTTTCAGGAATTTTATCAACTGCAGTTGTGTTGAGTTTCGTACAGTTAGTAGCACAGTCTTTGGCGTCTTTGAATTTACCCATTTTATACATTTGACATTGTACACAATCTTTCAAGCCCATACAGAGGCTAGAACATGTTGGACACGTCTCGCAATGTGTACCCGAGTAACGACCCTGTGCAGTGGCCTGACATCTACAAATTTTGAAAATCCATAAAAAAATATTTCTTTAATTTCAATTAAACAGTAGTGAAACTTACTTGCAAACACCGCATTCACAGCTGCCTTTACCCGAACATAGTTTATCATCGCCCTTTATCCGACAGCTATCGGTTGATATCGGACATTCGCAGGCTTTACCCTGCCAGCCCTCTGCGCAAACGCACTGTCCGCACTCACATTTGCCTTGCGCGGGGCCAGAGCAGAGCTTTCGATCGTGTCGTTCACAAGAGAAATTGTCACACTGACAGTATTTACCCGATATGACCTCCTCATCATTGCTGCGCTTGTCACATTGGCATTGGCCACAGGAGCAAATGCCGCGTCCATTACAATCGACCTTGGTCGTATTGTCATGGCAGGTGTGACCATTGTCACTGCTCTCTTGCATATTGGTATTCGAACACTGGCACTTGGCGCCCACAAATCTGTCTTCGCACTTACAAACGCCACACACCAGACTGCCTTGTGAGGAGCAATATTGACTTTTAGTCTTCACGTCGTCTTCACACTCGCAGCCGCATAGCATTTTCAGATCAATGATCAAGTTCTCATTTATGCCGACCGGATAGATTTGTATTCTTTGCCGCCAATCGCGTGGATCTACTGGACAGGAAGTTATACGTATTTTTACGGTGAACTTAACCTCATCGCCAACATGTAGACCATCACATTTTGAAGTAGGTACTTCCGGGCCAGCACCGCGACAGGCGGAGTAGTAAGTGATCTTTACACTCTCGGTGGCATTGTCACGCATTTCGATAGAGGATGAAATTTGCTTAAAGAAAAAGAATAATGTATACAAATTTGCGATTTCCTTTCATATATTTCAATTCGTTAGCATGGATTGTAGAATTAGTGTAGACTATATTTCAATTTTCTTTCTCTTGTACCTAAATCACTTTTGTGATAAAAAGAGACAATGTGTTTTTCTTTTTTGACTACTCCTCCACCTAGATGATTCTGTCTCTTCGAGTAACTTTGAGTACTCTTGTCGCAAACCGACAGTATTCTGACGACCAAGTACTCAGGTTGTAGCCTCACACAAAAAAAATATTTTCTTGACCTGGGGCTATCACTATGTATATAATTTGTTTTTGGGGTCGTTAAATCCTAATGCGAGGTACATTTAATCCCATCAGATCAGGGTTTTTAGATTTCCCCAGAAAACCAATATGGTAGACAACGATTTTTAAAATTCATCCGATTCGTTATTCGGGGGTTTTCGGGGTAGCTGATTACGAATCCGGTGTCGGTTTTTCAAAATTCAAAATTGGCGGATCCAATATGGCATCGAAACCGCTCGAAACTCGTTACTCGCAGATTCTTTCAATTTCCTATGCGTAACGAAGGCTTGGGTATTACAATTTACAAATCATAACCGTGTTTTGGTGTAATGTTGTCTCATGTTTAATTCTTGACTAAACATTAATTCGTGCACTTTGTTTTGCTATTCCGTAGACCCATTCACACAGTATAATGATTTTGACCGATAAAAAACGCATTCAAAATATCAGCATTAAAACTCATTTAACTTACCTGATATTGTTCACGTATTAGATTTACCACATTCGATGATTTGTCCGACAAAGGTGCATATGAAGACCCCTCAATATGTTCCGACAAATGTTTGTAGGTATTTTCTACACTTTTTGTGACAGCAAATATGATATTAATCGCATTATCTTTGACAGTGTCTATTATGTGTCCAATACTTGGATAATCCATTAATTCCGCATGTGTATAATGGCCTTCTTTGTCCAGGTGACATTTGCCGTCATTTGGTGCAATCAAACCGGCAAGCTGGAAAATAAGATACGTAGATAAAAAAGCCTTATGCATAAATGTGTGCTCACCTTGCCATCTCCAGCAGTATGAAAAGTTGCATCAGTTGAGAAAATTAGCAGATGTCGTGCCTTTTCACGCCAACCGATCTCTTCGCGACACACGATCGCCTGCATCATGGCTTCCAGGCCACCTTCAGGCGAATCCAAATTAGCCGAAATTTTCGTTTCTTTCACTTTAGACTAGACAAAAACATTGCAAAGAGTGCAGAAATTTTAAATGAAATATATTTTTCGCATATTTTTCTACAAAACTCACTGCAAATTGGAAGGCATCCGTGCTCAGTGGCATAACATTGTGATAACTATGGCATGTCTTATATTTCCTACAATTACTGTTTTTGTGTTTTTTTTTGTGAAAGCAATAGTGAATAATTGTGAATAGCATTGCATTATTTAATATTTTACTTACAGTATTCAATGTTTAATTACCTTTTAGTGATATCGTCGGTGAATGGCATTATAACTTTGTCGGTAAACGAACCAAAGCCCAAACGAAAATCGCTGGTTATATTGCGCATAGTATTCGCTAGAGTATCACCCAATGCGGATAGACTATCCTTATCGTCTTTCATTGACTCAGACAAGTCCATAAGATAGTAGAGATCGACGGGATAGTCGAGTGCACGCGCATATTTCACTGGTAGTGAGTAGACTTCATCTGGAAAGCATTTGAATTGTTGAAAGCAAATTTTAAAAAGTAATTTTTAATAATCTATAACATATGTTGATCGAGGTTGTAGTGTTTTTACACAGCTAAATTAATTGATCAATCAACATTTTTATTGGAAAACCCTTTTTTGCCTTTTACACTGCCGGCTACTCAGTGAACGATCAGCTGTTATACATTTTAGTTTTTGCTTTTCATAAGACGTTGGTAAGTTCCATTAGCTGATTGATATTTTAGCAGCGACATCTACCGTAGCTTTTTTTATGTAATTTGTACATTTTTTATAATGTAATTAACAATACGGTCTTTGTGGCAGAGTTGTATTTCATTTTCAAGTCGATTAAAATTCAATTAAAAATTAATGTAGATTTTTATTTTGTATGGTAAATCGACTTTATAAGCGTTTTAATCGAGTACAGGCCGATTAATTGATCAATTAGCTCCTGTGTATAGAGGCATTCATTACTCAAAATATTTATAACCGAATTTATCTCCTTTATTGTGCTGATGTTATGTATCAAAGGTTGAGAGATATGTAAAGATCACAGTAAGAAAAGAGCAAGCACCAAACAGCCATAAAGCGTAAGATTTATAATTGAAATATAAATCTTTATTTTAAACAAATTATCTCTTATAAAGAGGATTGTTGCAGTACTCCCTATATCAAAACTGTTAAAAATATTTAAGGAATTTAACGGCTCCCTAACATCAACAAAAATTTAAAATATAATATTATAACAAAAATTAGAAAAATCAGTTCTTAGCACGAGTATACGAATCGGCAGTTGAAAGCTGAGGATGGTAGATAGGTTTTAGATTAGGTTAAGTGGCTGTCAGTCAACGCACTTAGGCCTTTGGGAGGCCCATTGTGACACCACCGGGACTGTGATTCCTCACACTATTGAGTCATCTTTGAACCACCCTGTGGTCTTGAGAAGGTGAAATAGTTCACACAATTTGATATGTGCCACTTCGCCCACATCCTCGAGGAAACCGCGTCCAATAATTGCTGTTCTTTTCTTATACAGAGCCTTACACTCGCAAAGAAGGAGCGTTATCGTTTATTCTTCTTCTTTTTCTTGATTACTACTGCTTCTGCAGTAATCATTGAAAGGTATCCCCAGTCCGCTGGCGTGTCTCTCAATCAGACAGTGACCCGTTAAGACCGCTACTAGGATTGTTATTCCTCTTAAATTTCAATAAGCGGCAAGTGCGGCTCTTATTCCACTCACCACGCTTGTCTGCTTATTGAGCAAGTCGTTGATTGTTTCATTTTGATTCAACTATATCTAAAGCATGTTTATCGATTAAATATCTGCAGAGGTATAAAAATTCCCTCTTTATTATCATCTAACTGTAGGGTGGTGCCCAATATCACTATGTCCTGGGACCCATTGTAGGTATATCGTGAAATACGATGTCATTGTCACAAATAAATCCAAACATTCTTTCATCATTTTTGAGGTTATTCTATGAGACTTTAGCGATATTAAATCCGCTTGGGTATCCGAGAATATATATGTGTCTGGTCGTTAGCAACCTTTTTGACGGAATGAGTAGGCTTTTAGATATAAATATATATTTATTTACAAATACATGATTTTAAAGATGTTGGAATTGATGGTTGATACCAAGTTTATTCTAAAATGTTTGGATTACACCGGTGCACAAGAATGTAGTAAAAAAATATATCTTGTGTCTTACGTCCAGAACATGCTTAAGATTTGAAGAATAGCTTTCTACATTCTGCTGGATGGAAATAGCATATACATTCGTAGAAAATTGCGATGCTGAACATTATATAGAAGAGTCGATCGCGGCTGTTTCATTATTGCATCTTGAAAAATGATATCCAAATGGTTGGATAGCAACAAGCTGATGGAATGCTTTCGTCCACTAAATATTAACAAGCGTAATATCTGATAGATATCTACATAAACTACAAAATAACGAATGGTTTGAGTCTAATCATTATAGGTTTAGACCTTGCAATCCTACTATGGATCAAATATTTGAATACACCGCAGAGTAAAGAATAATCTACACGAACGCTTTCATGCTAAATACGGTTTCAAATATTGGAAACAGCCGAATAAAAAATCGTTCAGACATAATCTTTTGCAAGAACATGCAACTTTTGGTTTATACTAATGCCAATGAAAAGATAAGGCGATTAACAGAAGGTTTCAAGACCGGAGCATTATCATGTAGGGACCGAGAAGGTAATCTGGTAACGGATGTCCAGAGCACACTGGGATTATGGAGGGAACACTTCTCCGACCTGCTCAATGGCAGTGAAAGTACAACACCAGGAGATGGCGAACCCGATTCCCCAATCGATGACGATGGAATAGATGTTCCATTACCCGACCATGAAGAAATTCGAATAGCAATTACCCGCTTGAAGAACAACAAAGCGGCGGGGGCCGATGGATTACCGGCCGAGCTATTCAAATACGGCGGCGAAGAACTGATAAGATGCTTGCATCAGCTTCTTTGCAGAATATGGTCGGAAGAAAGCATGCCTGACGATTGGAATCTTAGTGTGCTCTGCCCAATCCATAAGAAGGGAGACCCCACAACCTGCGCCAACTACCGTGGTATAAGTCTCCTCAATATCGCATATAAGGTTTTGTCGAGCGTATTGTGTGAAAGACTAAAGCCCACCGTCAACGAACTGATTGGACCTTATCAGTGTGGCTTTAGACCTGGAAAATCCACAATGGACCAGATATTCACCATGCGCCAAATCTTGGAAAAGACCCGAGAGAGAAGAATCGATACTTACCATCTTTTTATCGATTTTAAAGCTGCCTTCGATAGCACGAAAAGGAGCTGCCTTTATGCCGCGATGTCTGAATTTGGTATCCCTGCAAAACTATTACGGCTATGTAAGCTGACGTTGAGCAACACCAAAAGCTCCGTCAGGATCGGGAAGGACCTCTCCGAGCCGTTCGATACCAGACGAGGTTTCAGACAAGGTGACTCACTCTCGTGTGATTTCTTTAACCTGATGCTGGAGAAAATGATACGAGCTGCAGAGCTAAACAGAGAAGGTAAAATCTTCTATAAGAGTGTACAGCTACTGGCGTACGCCGATGATATCGATATCATTGGAAACAACACCCGCGCCGTTAGTTCTTCTTACTCCAGACTGGATAAGGAAGCGAAGCGTATGGGTCTGGTGGTGAACGAGGACAAGACGAAATATCTCCTGTCGTTAAACAAACAGTCAGCGCATTCGCGTCTTGGCTCCCACGTCACTGTTGACAGTCATAACTTTGAAGTTGTAGATAATTTCGTCTACCTGGGAACCAGCATTAACAGCAATAACAATGTCAGCCTGGAAATCCAACGCAGAATCACTCTTGCCAACAGGTGCTACTATGGGCTAAGTAGGCAATTGAAAAGTAAAGTCCTCTCTCGACGAACCAAAATCAAACTCTATAAGTCGCTCATTATTCCCGTCCTGATGTATGGCGCTGAAGCGTGGACGATGACAACATCCGATGAGACGACTCTTGGGGTTTTCGAGAGAAAGGTTTTGCGCAAGATTTATGGTCCTCTAAACATTGGCAACGGCGAATACCGCAGACGATGGAACGATGAGCTGTACGATTTATACGACGACATTGACATAGTTCAGCGAATAAAAAGACAGCGGCTACGCTGGCTAGGTCATGTTGTACGGATGGAAGAAAACACTCCAGCTCTGAAAGTATTTGATGCAGTACCCGCTGGAGGAAGCCGCGGAAGAGGACGACCTCCACTCCGGTGGAAAGACCAAGTGCAAAGTGACCTGGCTTCACTTGGTGTTTCCAGTTGGCGCCAAAAAGCAAAAAGGAGGAATGAGTGGCGCGCTCTGGTGGATTCGGCTATAATCGCTTAAAGCGGTTCCTACGCCAAATATATATATATATATATAATGCCAATGACATCATCGTACTAAACGATAAAAAAAAATCGTAAATAATGTAAACCTCGAAATTCGGCGTATAATATTTTTATTTTATTTTTTGTTTCAAAATATGTTTCTTCGAAATAAGTAGATAAGGAATAAAGTGTAAATTCTTCATGAGAATTATGTATGACACAGTAGAGTGAATGATGCCAATATGCAAAGCACCAATTCTAAGGGCATTAATAATATTCGGGTGTATTGAAGCGGTGTACTAAGTGTGTGCTGGGTGCGAACTTGAAATTGACAAAAAATCAGTGAGTTGATTCCTTGAAGCAAACTCCAACTGTAACGTCGATATGGTATAATGTATAGAACATGGTTCCATTATTTCTCCTCAGAGTAATATCAACAGTCATTGTTTTTAATATATTTTGGAATATAAATTCAATATAGTATATATAGTGAAGAACAAACTCGAATTTTGACAATAGTAAACATTTTTAAGTTACCGCTACCGGTAACAGTGGAAAATTGTTTGCTTTCTCCATTTTGACAAATTACTAATAATTACACTTTAATGGATTATATTTCGACAATTTTACTTGGAGTTACCTTAATAAATGAAAGTCACCTTGCTTATAAGGGATGTTTTGCTGCAAACTCGGGTATTGAAACTGGATAAGATTTGCATTCTTCGGTTAGCATGGTGATGTAAAATGGCACCAGAGGCCTAATTTACTACTTCTATGATCTCAAATGTCGGTGATTTAAGTTTTTCTTAAGAATTTTAATTACCTGTGATTTTGTAAGTACAGCACTCGATAGAGTACTACTGCACCTTGGGTAGTTATCGAAGTGAACATTAATTTTAGGACATCTTAGTACACTGAATATTGTTTTGCGAGGTTTTTGAACAATTTCAATTCATTCTTGAATTATTTTATTTTCTTTCTAAGCATTTATAATAAGTTTATTTAAATTTATAAGTTATTTAAATTTCATAAACCACGCACAAGATAATAAATTATTTGATTGGGATTTGTTGTAAATAAATTTATTTTAAGCGTCACACAGGTGCTAATTGATTAATTAAACCGCCTCTGCTCGATTAAAATGCTGATTAAGTTCGATTTACCATACAAAATGAAAATCTACATTAATTTTTAATTGAATTTTAATCGACTTGAAAATGAAATACAACTGTGTGGCAAAGACCCTGTTTGTAATTATATATGTATACGTTCTTTGTCTGAGAGTTGTTGTTCACGTTAGACGACGGTAAATGTTTCTATAGATACCCTTATAGAAATTGTATGTTCATAAGTCAATGGAGTAATCGTATCGGAGCTAATTCGTTTTATAAGATGTCGTTGACAATCAGGGTGTTCTATAAATATCTGACGAATAATGTTTTATGATATTACTGAAATTAGTTGAAGTAACCTGTTCATTTCAAGAACATGCCGTAGTACAGGCAATTAATTAGATAGTTCCATATATCCATAAGAACTAGGCTCGGGCATGATCTGAGACGAAATCCAGATACAATAGCCCAGAACGCTATCGACTCGAATTCACAAGGCAGCCCAAGGAAAGGTCGACCCGATCTGACCAGGAGAAGAAAATTAGACAACAAAATATATGTATATGATCCAGAAATATTAGAGTCAAATCAAGTGGGTACCACAAGCTCGAAATAGATGGTTCAGGTTCAGGCGAATCTAAGTTTTCCTCCTTCAATGTCCAGCATTCGCCAGAATAAGGTTAAAATACCTCGGAAGGCACAATTTCGGCGAACCCAGCTACTGGAAGGTGACTGGAATTGACTAGGCCCACTTAAGAACTTTATAACTGAGACCAAACGCTTTGCCGAATCATATGGGTCTTGGCGATCCGTCAAGAGTATTTGGGTATCACAAAGGACACTCCGTGCTGTCGAAGAGAGATTCTCGGAGATGTATCCCTTGTCCTAACCTAGGACCTCACGGGAAGCTACTTTTGTTCAATTTCAAAAACAATGAACTGGATGAAAATGGCAGAATACTGAGATTGCATAATTCAGCAATCAGCTGATGAAACTTATCAACTTCTTATGCAAAGCAAAAACAAAAATGTATACTAGCTGATCGTTTATCGAGTAGCCGGCAGTGTGAAGGGCAAAAACTGGTTTCTTAATCAAAATTTTAATTGATCAATTAGTTAGGCTGTGTGAAAAGCCAATTATGTGATGTAATTATTTTTTAACTCTTCAACAAAATCAAAATCACTTGTTTCTTAAAAAAAAAAATCCACACTTACTGGGTCTCAATTCCAATTTAATGTACTGTGGCATAAGCTGTACTATTTCGCGTTTTTCCTTTTCAATCACATCTCCTATTTTACTCTCACTCGTCAGTGGGCGCTTGATCTCATCGGTTATTTTCGTAATTGGATACTCAATTGACGTGCAGGTTGTAGTCAAATTGCTTTGAAAGCATCGATCTTCTTCAAACAGCGTCACCTTACACCACGCACAGTTCGACGTTTGTATGCAATCCCGACAGGTATCTTTATTCTTACACATATTCTTTTTATCCACATCAGTGAGATCTTTCGCCGTCACAGTGCACGCCACAAGTATTAGTATAAAAAATTCACAGAAACGCCGACGAGTTGCCATAGTGCAATAATTCGTTGTGTTGTTGTATTTTCTTTATTATATTTAGTGTATTCTTTAGTGTAATTCAGAATTTATTATTGGAGCAAATTATTTTTTGAACGTTGTATAGCCATGAAAGGCTGGAACGCAACTAATTTTGAAAGAAAGTGCATTCACCAGCTTTGATTTAATTTTCAAACTCGAGTGTTTTTATGTTTATGATTCATTTGCAAGTTTGCGGTTTTTCATATTCGATATTTATTTCAACCACTCACTTACATTCTAATTAACATTCTTCCGATAACTGTGTATATAAATATATACACATACCTACACTATTACACTTTCGCGTGCTCAGTTGAGTCGCACTGGCGGCGAATTGGTGATAAGCTTTATTTTGTTTTGAATTTTTATTTTTTCAGGGAATACCGTAAGCTATTTCAGCGTTATAATTTCAAGACACATAATTGTGCTTAGCTCTAATATATAATATAAAAAACGTATCAAAATCAACAAGAATGTGATTAAACCCACACATATTTCTCTGTATATATTTATTTTAAGTAGCTAGGTTGTTTATCTCCATTTATAATATAGTATAATAAGTTTTTATAGTACTTGACGTCATCAAGTTGTTGTTATATTAGTTTTTTTTTTACATCGTATTTTATCAAACATATGAGGTCTGTTCATAAATATGGAGAATTTTCAAATTTCACGGGCTACGTACTTTCGGTTATTGATTTAATTCAATTAAAATTAAACAACCGATAAAATTGTTGAGAAAGTGAAGGAAATTGTTATGGCGAATCGTCGAAGCACTTTTAGAGAAATTGCTGAAGATGTCGGCATATCGGTTGGCTTATCCCATGCCATTTTTTTTACGAAAATTATGGGCATTCGTTCCAAAATTGCTGAATTTTGACCAAAAACCCGTTGCATGAGCATCGCATCGATCCAAATTTGCTTAAAATTTGGTGACGAATAATGGATATATGATTATGACATCGAAACCAAAGTCCATTCGTTCCAATGAAAGAGCCCCATAACAAAATAAAAAAAATTGATAAGGTGTGTAACCCGCGCAAATTGAAAATTTAACTTATTTTTGGAACAGACCTCGTATTACTTAAATCAAATGTATAAACAAAAACATTCACAATGCTTATGTGCTACGATTTCATTTATCTGACTCCCCCGTCTAGCTTCGTAGTACCGCTGTAAGCTTAGTTTTATATAACGAGTTAAATGTGGTTTATAGATTGTTCGTATAGTTCTTCATATCATCGTACTAAAACCTACAATAAAACGCAACTCAAGAGAAGCCAGTTAATATATTTTACATAGTGAAAGAAAATATCGATTTTTCGCAGAAGTGGAACCAAAACAAGATCAGACTTTGTTCACAACAATTTCTTCGATTTCCTACTACGAACTACAACAAACAAAACAAACAAAAAATACTATTGGCATGCCTCAACAAGATTTTCATATAAATGTATGAATCTATAGCTTCCAGATCTACACCAAGATATTAAATTTCGTGGGAAATTTCAAAAATGAGAGTAGCCTTCTCATCAGTAATGTCGAGTAAATTTTTAAAAGCTCCTGCTCTATTGAAAATTACTGCCACTTATGAGCAGTGGTTCCTCGCTGTTTCATGTATATTTTTACTACATACTACCTTCCCCCGTTTAAGTTCAAATAATACATACCTGATATTTATTTTAAAGGTTAACAACTTTACGTTACCCATAACTCATTTACCATCATTTATGAAGTCGTTGACGGGTACTGGCACAATTTGTGTTATTTCTATTTTCTTTTCAAACATTCTTGCTAATTCTTATAAAACGCCCTCAATTGAAGATGATATCAATTATGTACGCCCCCTATGAAAGAAGTTTTGATCATTTTATGTCATATGAGATATTTTTTGGGAGTTTTCGTGATTTCCTCCTCATAATTTTTCTTTCTTTTATTGTAGTCCTTTTTATTTTTTTTCCGAAATGTTAGCTCTTTGTAACGTTACGTAAGAACGTTTATCTTACCTTTAAACCTTAAATGCACCCCCAATATAGAGACTTCCGACCACTTCGTTAGGTCATTATCAACTCAGTATAAATTTCAGCAAGCTACAGTAATTTTTAAATAACCGTTAGCATTTATGACGTCTACTGTGAGCAAACCAAACTGCGATACAGATTAAGTTGATCGAATTATGAAACCTTAATTGTCTTAAGGGGGGAGTCTGCTTTAGAGGCTTCAAAAAATCTATGTTTTCAAGGATTTTTTTGGAAAGGAAAGAAATGTCTGATTGAAATGAAACGTTTAGGATTTATTCTTATGTTTTTGAAGAGTCTTCTCAAATTTTTTTATTATTATACATTAGATATTCTTCATGTTTGAAGAAATTTACGGAGGCGCCTCGAGTATGCAATTTCTGTGTGGCGGGCAAGGTGCAGGTCGCAATTTTCATCTGAAACAAAAAAACAAAAGAAATGTTTAATTTTCAATAGTGTAATTCCTAGGTGAACCAAGAAGAAATGAAGAAATTCAACAAAAAGTGTAAAATTCAACAATTCGCAGATTAAAAAAATGCATTAAAAAAAATTACTTTAAATCGTTTAAAAACCGGATTAATGTTAACTTTCTTAAGGTATTTTATGTTCACCTAGAAGAGAATTTAATTCAAAATACAACGCATTTTTATTCGTTTCGATGGGACGTTTACTTTTTTTTCCTATCTTGCCCGCCAATTTGAAAAAATTATAAAAAAGGAAATCCGAGAAATCGCGTGTCAAAGTTTTGGTTCACAAAAAATCGTAAATTTCTTGAACTTACCCTATTAATATGCTAATCAGTGATTCCTGTTCCATATAACTGTCGGACTTCGGACTCTTCAAAAAATTGGTTTTCGACCAATTGCTCGCAAAAAAAAAAATGATTTTTTGAAGCCTCTAAAGCAAGCAGGCTCCCCCCTTAAATAGCATTACCATATATCGTATATGCCATGCATTTAAGGGTTAATATTTATTTATTTATTTATATCATTATCTAAATAGTATTGGATTGTGATTGATGTTTCTGTTCAATCACCCTTATTTGCACCATAAACTTACCTTCTTTGCTATGAACATGTACTCTCATTGGCACTTTTTTGAAGTACTTCGTCGAATAGAATAAAGAATCTCGTAGTGAAAAGTACAGTCTTTAGTAATGTCAAATGCAGTTTATTCCATTGAAAACCAATTAGTGCATTTTCGGTTTCACACAAGCATTTTTGTTTTATTGTATTCGTTCTTCTTCAGATCTATATTTGAAGCTTCTTTTAGGTAGAGGCAACAATAATATGTCTGTTTTGTACACTACTTTTCAAGTACTGTACAAACAAGATAAGCGCTAGCTAACCTATATGTGTATACGAGATGTGTTCAAAAAATAAGTATAATTCCTTATATCCTTAATCCTTTTTGAATACACCGTGTATGGAAGAAAGAGTCGGTAGAAATTTAAGAAATACTTCATTAACCTTTATTAACTTATTTTTATTATTTGAATTATTTCTTTAATTTAATGTGTGACTTTATGAGCTTTATGAAGTATTGCCCTTATCACTATTAAAAGCTTCAAACATGAAGCTTTTGATGACTTGGGAAGAATACATTTGAGAAGAGTTCAATATATAGGTTACTGCAAGTTTAATTCGTCACGGATTTCATCGAAATTGTAGATGAAATATGTTCACTCAGAGATTTGCCATTTTCTGCTGAAGAGAGATCACCATTAAAAACATTTTGACTAGTTATTAATTAAAAATTTGCTAGACAAACCTCCAGTTGTTAGTTGGATCGAGAATGCCTACAATTTTAGTAGTACCATTTAGTTTAGTTATCTTCGAGACACCCACATCTTTCTCCAAATCTTCCAAGAAATTAATGCCAAATTTTTCTTTTTTGGCGTTCATTGGCATATCGAGTTTTCTGAAACGAAATTTTATTTCATTTTGAGTATTAAGCAAGTCTTCAAGTTGTTTTTGCGGTTAATATTGATATATATATATACACACACACTATATAATGCCATATATGTTCACCAATAAATTCCTTCCTAAAATAGCTTCACAGCAATTTGATTGCTAACTACTAGCTGATGGAGTAAAATATTTGTATGTATTGTTATTGTGAGAAATGCATTGAATAGTGAAAAACCCGCGTATAAATCGCTGGTTCGCTGTAATGTTGCTTATTACGCGCCTTTGTTGCCACGCTGCATGCCACAAACGAATTCTTGTGCTCAAGGAAAACAAAAAAAAAAAAACATTAAAATCGTTAAAGTGCTACTCGATGCAGACAGACAAGGGGCGTGGCATCAAATTCATACCCGCCGCAACGCTTTTCTACAAATTATTTTTGCTCCTTCATGTATCCCCCGCATTGTTACCCACGCCGCCTGCTGAGGGCGGAAACATTTTGTAATAAAACTGCCATGCAACATGCAAGCTTCAGTGCATTTCTTTTTTTTGCACCTACCCCTTCAAAGACGACCACATCTTTCTAAACTTTGCTGCTCTTTATTTCTTGTACATACAGTTATACATACATATACTCTTAATGTCGAAATTTAAGTAGCTGCAAGTAGCACATGCCAAGTTGTTGCGGCTGCTGCTGTTGCTGTTGCATTAAAGCTCAACGTAGCTGGTGGCCTTTACAAACCTGCAGTCACTCGTGCCAATCCGCCAGTCACTGGCAGTCAGTTGAGGTTCAGCGCTTAACTGTAAGTACTTCCGACTTTAAAAGCACGTCACATCCGGTTAGACTCTTCAGCCGTGAAGCGTGTGATTCACTTTGAGCATAGACTTGCGAGTGAAAGGCGCCTCAAAGAGTTTGTCTAGTGTCTCTGAAGATCAGTTATTCAACAGCACCACCGTCGTAGGCGGTGGCATAAGCGAGTACTTACTTACCTGTTTAACACATATTTAGGTTGTTGTGGCTTCTTCAAACGTGGACGAGCTCAAAGTGTTTCTATTAAATGTTTTTAGAATCAGGCTACTGTGTATCCGTTAAATATTTAGAAAATTACTTTGCTTGACTACCTTACTATTAGCAAGCCCTTCTGATTTTGCCTGTAATTTAATATTAATATCTCCTATAATAAATAGCAAATCTATGAGTCTTGCTAAGGTTTGGTCATCTGCTACCAATTTTTGAGGAATGTTGTTAAATTGATAGACCGGAAGAACCTACCGTCATGGGAAAGGCAAAGAGGCTCCGTTCAGCAGTCGGTTTTGAGTACTTCTTTTTGAAAATGTCATTCGGTCCTTCTTTACACTCCACTAATGTATGATAATAGATTTCTTTAGGGCAAAAAATCTATATAAGGCCCCTAGACTTTTTTTTGTTTCAGCAGGTCGATGCAACACACCCCACACAATTTCGCAATTTCAAAAGTGCCCGTGGTCGACTCGACTTTGTCAAAAGCTTCACTGTGTCGTTACGCTTTTAGGTATGGTTTTCTGGAATAGGCATCGCATTGCAGTGCAGAATAGCACCCTAATGCTGTAGCTAGGGCAGCGCTATGCAGTGCAGTACGATTATCTGGTATAGGGATCGCATTGCAGTGCAGAATAGCACCCTAATGCTGGAGCTAGGGCAGCGCAAAGCAGTGCAGTACGATCTGGTATAGGGATCGCATTGCAGTGCAGAATAGCACCCTAATGCTGTAACTAGGATCGCATTGCAGTGCAGAATAGCACCCTAATGCTGTAGCTAGGGCAGCGCTATGCAGTGCAGTACGATTATCTGGTATAGGGATCGCATTGCAGTGCAGAATAGCACCCTAATGCTGTAGCTATGGCAGCGCTATGCAGTGCAGTACGATTATCTGGTATAGGGATCGCATTGCAGTGCAGAATTGCACCCTAATGCTGTAAGTAGGATCGCATTGCAGTGCAGAATAGCACCCTAATGCTGTAGCTAGGGCAGCGCTATGCAGTGCAGTACGATTTTCTGGTATAGGGATCGCATTGCAGTGCAGAATTGCACCCTAATGCTGTAAGTAGGATCGCATTGCAGTGCAGAATAGCACCCTAATGCTGTAGCTAGGGCAGCGCTATGCAGTGCAGTACGATTTTCTGGTATATGGATCGCATTGCAGTGCAGAATGGCACCCTAATGCTGTAGCTAGGGCAGCGATATGCAAAGCAGTACGATTTTCTGGTATAGGGATCGCATTGCAGTGCAGAATGGCACCCTAATGCTGTAGCTAGGGCAGCGCAATGCAGTGCAGTACGATTATCTGGTATAGGGATCGCATTGCAGTGCAGAATGGCACCCTAATGCTGTAGCTAGGGCAGCGATATGCAAAGCAGTACGATTTTCTGGTATATGGATCGCATTGCAGTGCAGAATGGCACCCTAATGCTGTAGCTAGGGCAGCGATATGCAAAGCAGTACGATTTTCTGGTTTAGGAATCGCATTGCAGTGCAGAATGGCACCCTAATGCTGTAACTAGGATCGCATTGCAGTGCAGAATAGCACCCTAATGCTGTAGCTAGGGTAGCGCTAGGCAGTGTAGTACGATTTTCTGATATAGGGATCGCATTGCAGTGCAGAATAGCACCCTAATGCTGTAGCTAGGGCAGCGCTATGCAGTGCAGTACGATATTCTGGTATAGGGATCACATTGCAGTGCAGAATAGCACCCTAATGCTGTAGCTAGGGCAGCGCTATGCAGTGCAGTACGATTTTCTGGTATAGGGATCACATTGCAGTGCAGAATAGCACCCTAATGCTGTAGCTAGGGCAGCGATATGCAGTGCAGTACGATTTTCTGGTATAGCATTGCAGTGCATAATAGCACCCTAATGCTGTAGCTAGGGCAGCGCAATGCAGTGCAGTACGATTTTCTGGTATAGGGATCGCATTGCAGTGCAGAATGGCACCCTAATGCTGTAGCTAGGGCAGCGATATGCAAAGCAGTACGATTTTCTGGTATAGGGATCGCATTGCAGTGCAGAATGGCACCCTAATGCTGTAGCTAGGGTAGCGCTAGGCAGTGTAGTACGATTTTCTGATATAGGGATCGCATTGCAGTGCAGAATAGCACCCTAATGCTGTAGCTAGGGCAGCGCTATGCAGTGCAGTACGATTTTCTGGTATAGGGATCGCATTGCAGTGCAGAATAGCTGTAGCTAGGGCAGCGATATGCAAAGCAGTACGATTTTCTGGTATAGGGATCGCATTGCAGTGCAGAATAGCACCCTAATGCTGTAGCTATGGTAGCGCTAGGCAGTGTAGTACGCGTTTCTGGTATAGGGATCGCATTGCAGTGCAGAATTGTACCCTAATGCTGTAACTAGGATCGCATTGCAGTGCAGAATAGCACCCTAATGCTGTAGCTAGGGCAGCGATATGCAGTGCAGTACGATTTTCTGGTATAGGGATCGCATTGCAGTGCAGAATGGCACCCTAATGCTGTAGCTAGGGCAGCGATATGCAAAGCAGTACGATTTTCTGGTTTAGGAATCGCATTGCAGTGCAGAATGGCACCCTAATGCTGTAACTAGGATCGCATTGCAGTGCAGAATAGCACCCTAATGCTGTAGCTAGGGTAGCGCTAGGCAGTGTAGTACGATTTTCTGATATAGGGATCGCATTGCAGTGCAGAATAGCACCCTAATGCTGTAGCTAGGGCAGCGCTATGCAGTGCAGTACGATTTTCTGGTATAGGGATCACATTGCAGTGCAGAATAGCACCCTAATGCTGTAGCTAGGGCAGCGATATGCAGTGCAGTACGATTTTCTGGTATAGGGATCGCATTGCAGTGCAGAATAGCACCCTAATGCTGTAGCTAGGGCAGCGATATGCAGTGCAGTACGATTTTCTGGTATAGCATTGCAGTGCAGAATAGCACCCTAATGCTGTAGCTAGGGCAGCGCAATGCAGTGCAGTACGATTTTCTGGTATAGGGATCGCATTGCAGTGCAGAATGGCACCCTAATGCTGGAGCTAGGGCAGCGATATGCAGTGCAGCACGATTTTCTGGCATAGGGATCGCATTGCAGTGCAGAATAGCACCCTAATGCTGTAGCTAGGCCACCGCTAGGCAGTGCAGTACGATTTTCTGGTATAGGGATCGCATTGCAGTGCAGAATAGCACCCTAATGCTGTAGCTAGGGCGGCGCTATGCAGTGCAGTACGATTTTCTGGTATAGGGATCGCATTGCAGTGCAGAATTGCACCCTAATGCTGTAGCTAGGGCAGCGCATTGCAATGCAGTACGATTTTCTGGAATAGGGATCGCATTGCAGTGCAGAATTGCACCCTAATGCTGTAGCTAGGATCGCATTGCAGTGCAGAATAGCACCCTAATGATGTAGCTCCGATCCCTATACCAGAAAATCGCAGTACCCTGCATAGCGCTGCGCTAGCTACAGCATTAGGGTGTTATTCCGCACTGCAGTGCGATCCCTATACTAGAAAATCGTACTGCACTGCATAGCGCTGCCCTAGCTACAGCATTAGGGTGCAATTCTGCACTGCAATGCGATCCCTATACCAGAAAATCGTACTGCACTGCATAGCGCCGCCCTAGCTACAGCATTAGGGTGCTATTCTGCACTGCAGTGCGATCCCTATACCAGAAAATCGCATTGCACTGCATAGCGCTGCCCTAGCTACAGCATTAGGGTGCTATTCTGCACTGCAATGCGATCCCAATACTAGAAAATCGTACTACACTGCATAGCGCTGCCCTAGCTACAGCATTAGGGTGCCATTCTGCACTGCAATGCGATCCCTATACCAGAAAATCGCAGTACACTGCATAGCGCAGCCCTATACACTGCACAGCGCAGCCCTAGCTACAGCATTAGGGTGCTATTCTCCACTGCAGTGCGATCCCTATACCAGAAAATCGCACTGCACTGCAAAGCGCTGCCCTAGCTGCAGCATTAGGGTACTATTCTGCACTGCAATGCGATCCGTATACCAGAAAATCGCACTGCACTGCATAGCGCTGGCCTAGCTACAGCATTAGGGTGCCATTCTGCAGTGCAATGCGATCCTTATACCAGAAAATCGCACTGCACTGCAAAGCGCTGCCCTAGCTACAGCATTAGGGTGCCATTCTGCACTGCAATGCGATCCCTGTACCAGAAAAGTGCATTGCACTGCATAGCGCTGCCCTAGCTACAGCATTAGGGTGCTATTCTGCACTGCAATGCGATCCGTATACCAGAAAGGTGCATTGCACTGCATATCGCTGCCCTAGCTACAGCATTAGGGTGCTAATCTGCACTGCAATGCGATCCCTTTACCAAAAAACCGTACTGCACTGCCTAGCGGTGGCCTAGCTACAGCATTAGGGTGCTATTCTGCACTGCAATGCGATCCCTATACCAGAAAATCGCACTGCACTGCATAGCGCTGCCCTAGCTACAGCATTAGGGTGCTATTCTCCACTGCAGTGCGATCCCTATACTAGAAACCCGTACTGCACTGCATAGCGCTGCCCTAGCTGCAGCATTAGGGTGCTATTCTGCACTGCAATGCAATCCCTATACTAGAAAACCGTACTGCACTGCATAGCGCTGCCCTAGCTACAGCATTAGGGTGCTATTCTCCACTGCAGTGCGATCCCTATACTAGAAACCCGTACTGCACTGCATAGCGCTGCCCTAGCTGCAGCATTAGGGTGCTATTCTGCACTGCAATGCAATCCCTATACTAGAAAACCGTACTGCACTGCATAGCGCTGCCCTACCTACAGCATTAGGGTGCTATTCTCCACTGCAGTGCGATCCCTATACTAGAAACCCGTACTGCACTGCATAGCGCTGCCCTAGCTGCAGCATTAGGGTGCTATTCTGCACTGCAATGCAATCCCTATACTAGAAAACCGTACTGCACTGCATAGCGCTGCCCTAGCTACAGCATTAGGGTGCTATTCTCCACTGCAGTGCGATCCCTATACTAGAAACCCGTACTGCACTGCCTAGCGGTGGCCTAGCTACAGCATTAGGGTGCTATTCTGCACTGCAATGCGATCCCTATACCAGAAAATCGCCCTGCACTGCATAGCGCTGCCCTAGCTACAGCATTAGGGTGCCATTCTGCACTGCAATGCGATCCCTTTACCAAAAAACTGTACTGCACTGCCTAGCGGTGGCCTAGCTACAGCATTAGGGTGCTATTCTGCACTGCAGTGCGATCCTTATACCAGAAAATCGCACTGCACTGCAAAGCGCTGCCCTAGCTACAGCATTAGGGTGCCATTCTGCACTGCAATGCCATCCCTATACTAGAAAATCGTACTGCACTGCATATCGCTGCCCTAGCTACAGCATTAGGGTGCTATTCTGCACTGCAATGCATTCCCTGTACCAGAAAATCGTACTGCACTGCATAGCGCTGCCCTAGCTACAGCATTAGGGTGCTATTCTGCACTGCAATGCGATCCCTATACCAAAAAACCGTACTGCACTGCATAGCGCTGCCCTATACCAGAAAATCGCATTGCACTGCATAGCGCTGCCCTAGCTACAGCATTAGGGTGCTATTCTGCACTGCAATGCGATCCCTGTACCAGAAAATCGCACTGCACTGCATAGCGCTGCCCTAGCTACAGCATTAGGGTGCTATTCTGCACTGCAATGCGATCCCTGTACCAGAAAATCGCACTGCACTGCATAGCGCAGCCCAAGCTACAGCATTAGGGTGCTATTCTCCACTGCAGTGCGATCCCTATACTAGAAAACCGCAATGCGATCCCTATACTAGAAAACCGTACTGCACTGCATAGCGCTGCCCTAGCTACAGCATTAGGGTGCTATTCTGCACTGCAATGCGATCCCTATACCAAAAAACCGTACTGCACTGCATAGCGCTGCCCTATACCAGAAAATCGCATTGCACTGCATAGCGCTGCCCTAGCTACAGCATTAGGGTGCTATTCTGCACTGCAATGCGATCCCTGTACCAGAAAATCGCACTGCACTGCATAGCGCAGCCCAAGCTACAGCATTAGGGTGCTATTCTCCACTGCAGTGCGATCCCTATACTAGAAAACCGCAATGCGATCCCTATACTAGAAAACCGTACTGCACTGCATAGCGCTGCCCTAGCTACAGCATTAGGGTGCTATTCTGCACTGCAATGCGATCCGTATACCAGAAAGGTGCATTGCACTGCATAGCGCTGACCTAGCTACAGCATTAGGGTGCTATTCTGCACTGCAATGCGATCCCAATACTAGAAAATCGTACTACACTGCATAGCGCTGCCCTAGCTGCAGCATTAGGGTGCTATTCTGCACTGCAATGCGATCCGTATACCAGAAAATCGCACTGCACTGCATAGCGCTGCCCTAGCTACAGCATTAGGGTGCTATTCTGCACTGCAATGCGATCCCTGTGCCAGAAAATCGCACTGCACTGCATAGCGCAGCCCAAGCTACAGCATTAGGGTGCTATTCTCCACTGCAGTGCGATCCCTATACTAGAAAACCGCAATGCGATCCCTATACCAGAAAATCGCACTGCACTGCATAGCGCAGCCCAAGCTACAGCATTAGGGTGCTATTCTCCACTGCAGTGCGATCCCTATACTAGAAAACCGCAATGCGATCCCTATACTAGAAAATCGTACTACACTGCATAGCGCTGCCCTAGCTACAGCAATAGGGTGCTATTCTGCATTGCAATGCGATCCCTGTACCAGAAAATCGCACTGCACTGCATAGCGCTGCCCTAGCTACAGCATTAGGGTGCTATTCTGCATTGCAATGCGATCCCTGTACCAGAAAATCGCACTGCACTGCATAGCGCTGCCCTAGCTACAGCATTAGGGTGCTATTCTGCACTGCAATGCGATCCCTATACTAGAAAATCGTACTACACTGCATAGCGCTGCCCTAGCTACAGCATTAGGGTGCTATTCTGCACTGCAATGCGATCCCTATACCAAAAAACCGTACTGCACTGCATAGCGCTGCCCTATACCAGAAAATCGCATTGCACTGCATAGCGCTGCCCTAGCTACAGCATTAGGGTGCTATTCTGCACTGCAATGCGATCCCTGTACCAGAAAATCGCACTGCACTGCATAGCGCAGCCCAAGCTACAGCATTAGGGTGCTATTCTCCACTGCAGTGCGATCCCTATACTAGAAAACCGCAATGCGATCCCTATACTAGAAAACCGTACTGCACTGCATAGCGCTGCCCTAGCTGCAGCATTAGGGTACTATTCTGCACTGCAATGCGATCCGTATACCAGAAAATCGCACTGCACTGCATAGCGCTGGCCTAGCTACAGCATTAGGGTGCCATTCTGCAGTGCAATGCGATCCCTATACCAGAAAATCGCACTGCACTTCATAGCGCTGCCCTAGCTACAGAATTAGGGTGCCATTCTGCACTGCAATGCCATCCCTATACTAGAAAATCGTACTGCACTGCATAGCGCTGCCCTAGCTACAGCATTAGGGTGCCATTCTGCACTGTAATGCGATCCCTGTACCAGAAAATCGCATTGCACTGCATAGCGCTGCCCTAGCTACAGCATTAGGGTGCCATTCTGCACTGCAATGCGATCCCTATACAAGAAAACCGCATCGCACCGTAGCACTAATTATTAGAAAGCATAGAAGTCCTTAAGGTCATACGCAGTGTCTGAGGAATCTTCGAAGTTCGCTTATGTCCGTCCAACGTCTGAGCAAAAGTTTGCATTCACCACAAAAAAGTTGGTATTTGTGGCTGTGTACAGCGTTTAACTTGGTTCAAATGGCTCTTCGTTTGAACTATTTTGTGGCAATGATGGAGTTGAGTTGGTAAATGCGCACTTAATACCATGGCCAATTTGTTCAAAATATATTTCGACATTGTACATATATAAGCAGAAATAGAAGAATCATGGCTTAAATGGCGACACTGTTTTATGCAAAATTTTAAGCTTTAAAAAATGCACATAATGGAATAAATTTTCTAATCTTTTTGATGTTCTTAATATCATCTGATGTTGCTTCTACAGGCAGCTCAACATCTCCTGAACGGCAGAGGTTTACCATCTCAGATTCACAGCTTCAGCTCGGTGTAACTGTTTCCGCAACACTTTGCCCGCATAGAGTTCCGCCTTACTTGTTAATGCAAGCACTGTTTTAGTCAGGTCGCCTTCAGTTCGCGAAAGAGTTTGCAACTCATTTCGTTTTCAAATTCCGCCGAGAGCGTACATTGAAGCCGCGATGCAATTAAAGTCCATAAAGTAGAAAATAGTAATGGGAAATGGAAAACGGAAAACGGAAAGCGAAAATTACCCACCACTACAAGTCACAAAAACATGGACTTGGCGCAAGTATTTGCAAAGACACAATATATTTCGAAGATAAAACAAAAGAAGGTAGCGGTGAGCGATGTGAAGGGTTTCTGCGGTTGAAGGTGAAAATTTTACGAATTTTCTGCGGTACAACGTCGTGAAACTGACGCACGGCAGCGTTCAAGAGAAACAAGCATGACATTCATTACTTTGTTGTTTGTAAGTTCTGTTTTTTGTCTTGTTTGATTTTAAATGGTTTTCGTGGAATTAAATGGTGGGGCCTTAAGGTATTGGAAATGTGAACCACTGCTGCAATATTGGGTAATTTTTTTTAGAAGTGTCAAAGATTGAACGGTCTCTTGGTTCGATTGTTTTTTTCTAAACGATTTTAACTATCTTGGAATGCCTAAGGCAGAATTTATAAATCTATGAGAAGAGATCGGCCTTTTAAAGTAAAAAACTATAGCAAACACAGCTATAAGTTGCATTCCTCCTCACTATCATTCGGTTCCAAAAATGCCAACTAAAGTATCAATCAAAACACGAAAAATTATGAATTTTATCCTCAAAATTGCGCGGTTGTACACCAAAGACAATTTTTTTCTCACCCAATTTGCCATTTCAAATTGAAAGTAAATTGAAAAGGAAACAGCCGCTTTCACCTGTGCACCTAACATGAACCTAATAATGGGCAAAGCAAACGCCAAAGCAGACGAATATTCAATAAATTTTGTCATAAAAGCGCCGACGAAATGGACAGAAAGGCACAAATTCAGGTTAAATTAAATTTAGTTAATTAAGTAATAGCGGATGCCGAGGAAGCAACAGTAGCAGTAGTTGCAACAACAGCAAGCACCGCAGTGTATTGCAACAACAATACAAGCAAGCAACAAAGCAATTTGAACAGCTTTTAAGGTCGGTCACAACACTAAAAGTAATAACAGCGGCAGTCAAATGGGGTCAAATGTAAGGCACAAGCAAATACATCACGCATTTACTATGCATACATACAAACACATGTTTGAACATACAATGGCTTACTAATATTAACGCGAAAGGATTTTGTGCCTCGGCTGCTTTGGCACAATGTGTGTGATGGCCCGCTGTTGCTTGAATCTTATTGCTTTGTGTAGTGTTAAAACAGTGTTTCCCAAACTATAACAATGCACAAATAGAGGATTTAAATAGGGGACTTAAATATATATGGAAATATTGAAAATTTCTAACTGCCTTTCCTAAATAAAAACGTTGACGGAACGTTTTTTTACCGCTCAGCGCTAACGTCAATGCGCCATTCCTTAACAAAAGCGGCAAGTTTACTTCAAATATCAATGTGTTTACTTGAATTGTTGTTATGATATGTTATTGTACAGAGAAACTTGGTTTTACGCATCCAATTTCACTTCGCAACGCGCTGTCAAAATAGAATTTTTGAACCGCTCAGCGTCGGCGTCGCGTTATTTCGGTAAGCGCCATACAAATTGTATGGGCATGAGGATTTTTTGGCAGTTATTTGTCGCTGCCACTTTTATTTAGAAAAGGCAGTAAACTGTTAAAGCTTAACATTTTATTGAAATATAAAAAAAATCTGCAATGATTTTTTGGATTTTCAAAGGCGAACTCCACTATAATCGTTCTGTTACCAAATGAATTCGATACTCGGCGTTTACTAGATAATTTTGTCTATTCTGACATATTTTGTAATTATTCTCAGCGATGATTAGTCTATTTAAGGGGTTACGCCACACTGAACGCATGAAAATCGAATGGTTTTTTAGGATTTTTTTGACAAAAATATTTGAGGTAGGACTTATTTACATTTATTGCTAATTTTATACATATCTTAAGCTTTATAAATATTAAAAAAAATGTTGTTTTTAATTAAAAATGGCAGAGATATAAGCATTGGCGTGGATCAATTTTTCCGGAGCACTCCTTGATGGTGCACCTGAGTGGCATTTCAATTTTTGTCTGAAACAAGTAAAATAATATTTTTCCTAAAAAGTGATAAATTTTGAACAGAGTGACGTGGTCTTTTTTAAACAAATTTTTACGCAAATGGAAGCTCTTCAAAAATTGCTTTTATATATTTGGGCTAAAAATACCATACAAACAAATTGAATACAAATTTTTCTAATTAATCAATCGAAAAAATCACACGTCACTCTGTGGAAAATCTATTTAGGAAGATTTACTATATTTTAATTTTCAAGTCAATCGGTTGAATAGTTTTTGAGTTATCGTGTACACCGTCTCGAAAAATGTGGTTTTGAGAAAAACGCAAAAGAAGAAAAAAATATACTATCGGCGCGCTCCCACCGCGCTGACTTCTAATCATCATAACTTTCGTAATTATTGAGACATTGTTTTCGGAAACATGCTCAAAATGATCGTTAAAATATAGACTTCGAAATTAAGCAAAACAAAAAATTCACTTTTTGTAAATTTCAGGGTGTTGTAACCTCTTAAGTAAAATTCTATATCTTATACATAGAAGAAATCAGCGAAGTTGTAATTAAGAATCATTAACAATGAAAGATTTGTCTTTATACCACTATTTTCAAATGTTGAAACAATTTAAAACTAGCCAAATGCCCTAAAACATTTTTCCTTGTGGGGAGTATACTTCATCAGATACTCTCTTTCAACCTTTTCAGGATTTGACTCATATTCTGATGCAATAATAATAATAATAATAATAAATAAATCAGAAACTTTTACTGTCACCTTTAATTTCAAATTTCTCTATATTCATCTAGACGGGTTAGGCAGTAATTTCCATCAGTTTTCGTCCATTGATCAGGGCATTTAATACTTTGGAGGACGGATTTATCATTCTCTCTATTTACAGGAACATGGTCCAGATTATACATTCACTTAATTTTGCTAAGATATCTCACATATTAAGGGGGTATTCTGGTTTAGGATTTTGAAAAAAATGGTCGACTTATTTTCGGAGATACAGCCGATTTTGTGACGTAGCGTCCGAGCCGGCCGAGCGGTCTCCTAAACTTTAAACGCGTTTTTCTCGAAACAACTTTTTTTGAGGTGGTTGACATGATATCTCAAGTTCTACCGATTCCTTTGAAATTTGGTATATATCTCATTTATACAATGCTCTATCGTGTCTGCCTTGGATTTCCAAAAATTTTGATTTGAAGTATTTTTAAAAAATTTGAAAAAGTCTAAAAAATCGGATAAAAAAATTTTTTTTTCAAGTCGACGCCATTTAGTTATTATTATTATTTTTTTTTTTTAATGGTCAACCCGATAACACCATCCTTACTAATGAAGAATCTTCTTGTTTTTTGTGTTTCAGATCTCTACAAGGGTTGAAATCACGTCAACCAGGACCGGCCCGTATCTCGACGAATTTTGGATTTTTTTTCTTGCAATTTTTTTTTATATTATTAAAATGTCAATAAAGAAAAAATATAAAAAAAATGGATAGTAAAAATGTTTTTGATTTTTTTATCTTAGTTTAAAAATTGCCTAAAATGCATGCGTCTAGACCAGAATACCCCCTTAAACGGTATAAAGTCCATCGGACGTTTGATAATCCTAATACTGAGATATACATATATGGAGCTAGGAGAAGTAAGGACCAGATTTTGTCCATTATTTGCACAGAGGCACATTATTGGAAGAAAATATTCTCACTGAACTTCTATAATA
This sequence comes from Zeugodacus cucurbitae, assembly GCF_028554725.1. Lineage (NCBI taxonomy): Eukaryota > Metazoa > Arthropoda > Insecta > Diptera > Tephritidae > Zeugodacus > Zeugodacus cucurbitae. Next base: position 48,258,272 of record NC_071670.1, read on the forward strand.
TATATGATGAGAAAATATCGGTTTCCTGTAAAAAATTATTCAAAGGCATTGGTCCAAATCCAAATATGGTTAAAATGATATATTGTTTTTGACACGACTCTACTCGTCATCCTAGCCATACAACTCTATATTTATCTCAATTAGATTAGGTGTTACAAACAACTGTTATAGCCTTTTCGCACAGCCAAATTAAATTAATATATTAAGATTTTGTTTGTGCTATTCATAAGAAGTTGGTCAGTTGGATCAGGTGATTGCTATTTTATAAATAACCACAACAATTATTTCCAACAGCGTAGAGTTGCATTACTGCTATTTTTTCAAAAAAAAAAAAAAAAAAAAAAAACAAATTTACAACGTTTTGAAAAATTAGATTTTTATTTTGTATGGTAAATCGAACTAAATCAGTGCTTTTATCGAGCAAATGCCGGTTAATTGATCCTTTAATTCCTATACGAAAAACCTTTAGGTAGTACAAAACTATTATACTCTCTGCAACATGTTGCGAGAGTATAAAAAAGTTTGAGAAACACTGTTTTAGAGGGAATTTCCCACCAAACAACATGCAAATGGATAACAGCTTCAAAGCAATATTATTGCACGCCCTGCAACAGTTTTAACAAAATGCTCTCGAGCATTTGCCTCCAGTGCACAAACACACACACACAGATCTATCAGCATGCAGACATTTGCATAAAATCTATGTACACGTGTGTATTTGTTGGCATTTTCTGCGCTGGCATTTCATTTGTAATTTAAATACCACTGCATTGGTGTCACACAATGCTCGCGCGATAACAAACACACACAAGCGTACATCAACTCATGTATGTACATATATATGTATGGCAGCACTTGCAAATATTTGCAATGGCATTGTTTGCATTTATAAACACACAGACACACACCCATTCACATGCCCGCGCTCATACATTTATAACACAAATTTTGTTGTTTGTTTTATATGAAGTAGTGGAACAGAACGCACGAGTACTGGTGATGGTGACCTCTGGTTCTGCACCAATTTCCATGAAGTCGGATTTGAATACTAATGTTGACTGCTGGTGAAGTTGCTTTTATGGCTATGCTGTAGCCAGTGACTGTTGCATGATGCTCATATGTGTACTCAATTGGAAATTAATGTTCACATTCATTGGGTTATTAGAAAGTGTATATCAAGAGTTTTGAGTTATCGTTAAAATTCATCTTCAAATCCAATTCAAATCCATTTTTTCTTTCAGCAACTTTATTTCGAGTTTTTCATAAGCAACCCGCCATAACATCAAATGGAAATAGTTCTTCCTAAAATCACATTTAATCACGTTAATCAATTCCCCATCGTATAACCTCAATAAACTTATCCAACCACTTTTATGGAAGTGGCGCCCTATTTAATTCATTGAAATTGAGGGAAGCTTTTTGAGAACAACGGGGAGAATGACCATTTCGGCTCCTCCAGGACAGTCGCTATGAATTCGATCTCTTTGCTTTATGTACAGATTACGAGGTGTATTCAGAAAGTGTATTAAAAACATATATTCATTTCTACATTAATGTCGCCTTAAAAATAATCCTCATTCGATATTATATGTACACTTATGCCAACGCTTCTTCCAATCGTCAAAACACTTCTCAAACTCGATTCATGGAATAGCTCTTCGCTCTTTCAGCGATTTCTCGATTGTCCATTAAGGTTATCTTTATTTTTGGAAATATAGACTCTGAGTCATGTCTGGCGAATATGGAGGCTGGGGCATAATTGTAGTATTGTTTTTGGCCAAGAATTCTTGAACATGCAACGACGTGTGAGCTTTTACCAAACGAAAATCGCAAAGCTCATAGGAAAATGTCTAACATGAGCGGGTACGACAGACCAAGTAAGCAATGAATACAGTTGAAAATTCGAATCGTTTCGATCGTCGAAATTGTTGAAATCGTATCGAAAATAAAATTTACGACCAAAGTGAACTCACTTACCGACGTGATAAAGAAAAAATTAAATACATTCCGCGGCTAATAGATTTCGCTAATTTCGAAATCATTGAATCCGAAAAATCGAAAATTTTTATCGAAATCTATTCGTTACTGAGAGGGTTGCAAAATTTAAAAGAAATAAAATATTTAGAAGTTTCTAGGTAAATAATTACTGATGATGGACTAAATTATGTTTTATATGGGTATTTTAGAGACAAAAGACAAAAACGCACTAACAAAAATTGATTTGAGGTGTTTAAAAGCGAAATAAAGTAGCTCCCCCTAAATAGCTAAAGGGCCTCTGACGAATTACATAAATACTTTTTGGGAAGGCAATAGTTAAACGGTGTAGGCTATCCAATCCTGGACAAAACTGGATGAAAGGAAATGTGTAAAGGCATCACGTGTATATATTATGGGTTATTTATGGTGTGAAACTGATTTTAAGTTTGCAACCAAAAGAAAAATTGGTGGGTCCTTCATTACAGTAACTTTCAAGTTCACTCGATGACGAGATCAGTTGTAAACTTTTAAAAAAGCACAGACAGTTTGATTTATCAAATTTTTAAAATTGTTGATAAAACAGTTTCACGGTCTCACTTTATGGTAAAGCAGTTTATCGACGGAATCAATGATAGCTTGATAATTTACGATCGAAAATCTTTATCGTATCGAAATCGAATTCGCTGCGGATTCAATGAATAGGCTCAATAAAAAAATTGACAATTGGTTTTTCTAACTCTCCAAACCCGTGAAATTTTAAATTTTACAATTCTAGTGTTTTAACACAATCCGTTCTTCACAGGTGGTCGAGGTTGTTGTTAAATTTACCCAGGAGCTGCCTCGGTTTATTTGATGTTAAATCTAATTGAAAATAGAAGTTTGCAAATTTTTGAAAATCAAGAATTGCGGTCTGATGACGTGAACAACGTCATGTTGAGCGAGTATATTCCATTGTTGGCTACTTGAAAGTCCTATTGATAAAGTCTACTCTTTGTTTTATTCGAAAAGTAATTGAAGTAAAATGAGTTATAGATACTTCTGTTGACAGTTATAACTTTAACTTTTATAGGAATCAACATTACAAAGGTCCAAACAACATGCTTAATATCAGAACTTATAATAAAAACGCTTCTTGTAAAAAGTACATTTATTCGAAACAAATGATTAACAATCGCGGAGTAGTTGATTTTCCATTGCCAGTCTACTTTCGCAATAGGGGTGATAATCTTGATATGATATAACATTTTAGTATATGTATATATGATCCATGATAAACCTGCTTTATTCAGAACCAAATTATAGTAGCGGCAAGCAATTTTACTAACATTGGTATTTATATTACTTTCAGAGAATTGGAACAAATTTGGAATTCGTATAAATACTAATTGGGCATATATTTCATATACAACCAGTAAATGTGATTTATAGAATTCCCTATACTTCCTACTTCCTAAGATGGAATCCATATTTTGCCATAATTTGTTCTCATTAAATGATGAATATGAAGCTGAATGATGGATCATAGACGATAGAAGATACAACAGCAATACAACTACCACCAAAAAACCACACCGACTCAACAGCCTACATCAAAATCGACTAAGCAAAGATTAATTTTACTATGAGCATATTATTTTGAATTTTTTCAATAAGAAAAGAGTTATCAAAATAATCGGACTGTTTGTATAAATATTGCGAAACTCAATTAAACGAATAAATTAATAACCCACAATCGATGAGAGCTTTCGACTTAATTAAGGTTCAAACCATATTGCTTTCGCAGGAGTGTCTTTGAAACAAAGGTAAGTCTCATACGATCTGAAGTGTTCCCAATTTCCAAGCATCTTCAAAATATATTAATAGTGATCGGCTCTTGGCAGTGAATGTCAAATCTCTTGGGTTGTATTAATGTCATATATATATATATATATTAGTTCATGTTACTCCTGCAAGGAGCACAGTGCCATGATGTCTTCAGCCTTCTGTATCTCAGCACTGATTTAAGAACTTACTGTAGGCGAAGATCCTGCAGAACACAATAATAGAGTTTGGTATCCAAATAGAAATATAATTTCTGGAAATCATAATAACCGTCCGTCTCTCTGAAGAAGTAAACTAAATTTGCCTTTTAAACCCAAAATTCCCACAGGGACGATATGAGAATATGATTTCCATTTTTAGGTTATGTACTACGTACTAATATGCCCAACAACTACCATTTGCTCCAATTGTCCCGTTCGCTATGTTAGTGTAATAAAACTCTTTTGTTCACATTGTTAGAACTAAACATTGCAGCTGGATTTTTGGCGGTTTGCGAAAATATTTTATTTTGTAGCGTAAATAAATTCTTAACCCAAAAACACATTAAAAAAAATGAAACAAAAACAAAGCAAGTACTTGCAGACACATGGCGAAGAGAAATAACATTGCGCAACATGCCAAGCAACGGATTCATATGCAAATGAAAAATGCGCGCAAAAAATGAAAGAAATGAAAAGAGAGAAAGGCAGTGAAAAACGGATTATTAAATTTTTGGCGTTTCTTTTTAATTTGCTGCATAAAATGTAGAGTTAATTATTACGGAGAACTAGAAAGAGGCGAGCAATTAATCTTAACTCACTTTTAATGCTACAAATTTTACGGAGTGAACACACACACATACATACACACGAAGAAACATGCGCTTAAATGCTGCTTAAGAAATACAGTGCGTTGACATGAATAAAATAATTTGTTGCTTGCAACAACGCCCCCAATGTGGCAATGACCACAGGCAAATGCAGCAAAGCAGATAAGCTGCTCATAAAATCAACTGCAATAAAACTACTCAAGGGTTGTGTTGTTGTTGCTGTTGTTTGTGAATTGCTTGCTTCAGCATACGAAGAATGAAGACAGACAGACAGACAAAGAGTGCAAATGGCAGCAATTTTATGATGTCGCCAAAGTTCATGTCTCAAGCAAGCGAAGCACTGTTACACATGTATTGGTATTGTGTTGCCAGCGCAATACACACTCACAAACACAAACATACACAGAGAGAAACACGTACGAGCAAACTGTCAAACATTCGCTTTCGGACAAAGTGTTGAAAATAGTTGGCAATTTGTCGCATTGGATTTGGTGTGGCAAGTTTAACACAAAAACCATTGTATTTCTTGCAGCAAGTTTCACCAAAATTTCTTCCACAAACATTTCGAAACAGTTACTTGTTTGTTATAGATACATATGTACTTCGATACCTTACAGAATTTAAGTCTTTTTAAAGCAGTGTCATTCACGCACGCAGTGTAGCTCGGAGTATCCTTCCTAAACTCACGGTGTGAATGTGTCAAATCTCATGGGAGTAATTTGTTGTGTATATCAGCAGAGTTGTGAAAAAGACAGTCGTGTTTTATTGCCTTTTTATGGCGTTTGACGTGCCACAAGCAATATTTGCCCTCTGCGCTGGCTTTTTTGAAAGTGTTTCGACAACGATACATTCTTATGTAACTAAATGTACATAAGTATGCGTTCGAGACATTGTAAATGAAACGAAATTAAAGTATTAAATTATTTTTCATATGAATATTTGGTGTTGCGGGTTATTACGTGGATTAAAGATTAACACTTAGAAAAATGTAAATCAATCGAAATCGAATAAAACAACATAATTTACAAAAAGCTTCCTAATTACACACTAATTCCATCAACAAAAAGTAGTGAAGAAGATTTTTGATACACTACCAATAAAATAGTCAATAATAAAAGGTTAAAAATATTATAGCTAGAATCTTCCTACCGAAACTTTCCGATTCCGAACTTCTCACATCGCTAAGCTTTATTCAATAAGTTTAAACTTTATCCCAGTTGGTCGGTATGTCGACCAAATAATTGTATTCGTCTATATTAGTAAACGATATTTATAAGTACCTTTTATTAAAGAGCTATCAGTACCGCAATCTATTCGAATATTTTTTCCACAAAAGAAAAAGAATGACGTCACAAAACCAAAAGTTTGTAATCTCACAGATTCTCTAACGGGAAAAATGATTTCAGAGTACACTAAAGCACAGAAAAGCGGAAATTACCACTAATTATAAGTACAAGGGCAACTTTCTACAGCACAGAGGGAAAATATTGTTCCAACAGCACTTTGAATGTAGTAAGCACCTAAAAAGCGATCAAATGGAAATTTCCCCTTACGTAAAGTTTTCTGAACTTGTCGGCAAAACAAAACTAAATAATCGGTTGCTTTGTCTAGAGTTGTCTCTTTCCTGTCTCAAATATTTTTATTTTCTACTTTCTTTGACTACTCTTGTTCGGTACTAATTTAGTAGGTTACACGTCTATTTAAAACTACACCTTCATTCATGATTAATTTCCCCAAAACTTTCCGTATGCTTCCAAATTGTATTATTTTTTCTTACTTAGCAAAAATGGTAAATTTTGTTCCATAAGAATAATTATAATCAACGTTTACTAAACTAAAAAATAATTAGTTAGAGAACGAAGTAGTAGTTTTTGCGTAAAGACCCCATTTATAGCATGCCAATATATCCAATATTACAGAAACCTTTTGCACTACCCAGTACCCACTTAGAGATCATACTAAGTAATAATATTACTAAGATGTTTGAAAATGCCTTGATCGAAAATACTTAATTGAACAGATTTGAACTTACACCTTTTTTTATAGACGATTTGTCGAGCATACTCTACTATTTGTGGGACGCATCTTAACAGTACTCAACAAATGAAGAGCTCCACATTTATTTTGAAGTGTGGAAAACGTACGCATTCTCGATTAATGCGAAAACATGTCCTATCTTCGTTAAAAACCTCAAAGCTACATAACTAAAAACTTCTATGCTTTCTTTCATGGCTAATTTGAGCTGTTCCTGGTCATACGACCACTGTTCTCATGAACCCACTTCATGTGATGACATTTACATGACTATACAATAATTGTAATGCAATACATTTATAGCTATTCTAGGATCACATCAACTATAACCTCACTTTTTTTTCAAGGGTAATTTGTCCATATTTTTTACTTCTATCAACTAGTTCACAACTTAGTGATATAAGTAATATGTACCTAAACACTCACACAATCCTACAATAAGCTTTGAAAACTTTTGATTTGCTTTCTTGAATAAGTAAATGTACAACTGAATTTGAATGCAAGCAAATATTTTGATTCGAAAGTTACTTTAAATGTCAATTGAACAGAAATCGTAAGAATTTTCAGCAAATATACACAATCAAGCCACTAGAAAAATAACATTGATGCCAATGTTACACTTGAACATATCCTTAAGCAACACTTCAAGGTTAAGTGAGCAACACTTGCTGCAATAATACTGTCAATGAGGGCAAACTGAGCATTGCATGGAATCTTGGATAGCAGATATCATCTTATATGCTTGGTGATGTACATATATTATATTTAAATAGTTAGATAAATTGTGATAGTCCCCAGTAGGAACATGAAGCGTTATGATGATAGGAGTATATTAATACATATAGAAAGCAAAAAAAGAGAAGTACAGATGGCCCGTCTTACTAGAGCAGCAGAACAGAATAAAACCGGTTGACGTTTTCATTGTTTGCTATTACAACCGAGACTATGCAACATTAGCGTAAAAGAAGAAGCGACCACAAATGGTCATGTCGATAAGTATGAAGTAGAGGATCAATAAAACTGTTATGGCTATCGGAAGATGGTTTTTATATAAGTCTCTTTGTTCAGAACGAAATTCGATGCGTAGCGATGAGTAGTAAATGCATATAAAATGTAAAAGTGTTACAGTGTCACAACTCATACAAAAAAAAAAACAGATTATTTTGAGTTGAGTCGTTTTGATTTCATTAAGATTCAGATTTCAGTATACTTCTCCGCTTTTAACTATCATAAATCAAAAATAACTCATATTCAAAATATCACAGTTTCCGCAAGTTCATTCCTGATAATTATTTTCAAAAATTGAACGAATGAAAACTAGTTATTAGAAAATGCTAATCATGCACCGTATCAGTGTGGCTTCCGACCTGGTAAGTATATTGAAGATACGCCTGAAAAGACTCAAGATCGACACGCACCATTTTCTTATCGATTTCAAAGCTACTTTCGATAGCACAAAAAGGGATTGCCTCTTCACCCAATGGCTGAATTTGGGATACCTACAAAACGTATACATCTAAGTAAAATGACGTTGAGTGCTACCATCAGCCCCGTCAGAATAGGAAACGACCTCACCAAGTCGTTCCTTTTCAAGAGTAACCAGTTATTGGTTATACCGACGATATCGACATAGTCTGAAAAAAGGGACACAGCATGGGTCTGGTGGTGAACTCGGTAAAGACGGAGTACCTCCTACCACCAAGCAAAAGGTATCAGCGATTGGGAAACCACGTCACTGTTGACAGTTCGAAGTAGTGAAATACTTCGTCTATCTAGGATACAGCTAATACACGAACAACAACGGCAGTCACGACTTCAATCAAAGGATGACTATCTCACATCCATCCTTTGTTGCCAAGGCTGTTTGGAGGAAAGCGAGCTAGAATAATCTAAGCATTTCCTCCTCTGATGTCCAGCTTTTGCCAAACTTAGGTTGTAACAGCTTTGTGGGCTCACCTTAGGCGAACCTAGCGAATTGGCATGAACCGACTCAAGAACTTTGTAATAGATTCCAAGCGCTTTTCTTCTTTACTTTTTTTCATAAGACTCTTTCTAATCCTTTACAAGTGTTTTCTTTTTCACAAAGGACAGCGCTCAAACTTATCCAAGTGAGATCTTCCTGCATATACGGAGATCTGGATACTAAACTATCTATGTGAGCACTCTTTAGAAGCGTTCTAGTGAAAAGTTCGCCGAAGGATTTTTTGCACCCTACGTGTGGACGAACGTGGCATACACTATACAAAATTTGATATTTTACCTAATAATTGAGATAATGCCAGTGTAACCTATGAAAAATTATGCGACTTTTTTTAATAAAGTACCCTATCGAATGTTTCGAAGTTATTTGGACATAATAAGCTATATTTTCATATATATTTTACGATTTTTTTAATATTCAAAAATAACGGGGTTATGTGCTGTCTTGATCCCGGTCAAATGAGTAGATGAAACAAAAACCTCAAAAAGGTTATTAATGTTGAATATATTTACTACGATTTTTGAAAAATATCAAAATGGCGTTATTCTGAAAAAAAAAGATCGTTTTTTTAATGCCAACCAATTTTCAAATTTCGAGAACAACGCGTTTAAAGTTTCGACTACAGCGGCTTATACCTGCGAGCGGTCGCTATTTAGACCGCTGCCATTCAAAAACTATTCAAGATACTTGCTTTCACAGGATATTTTTGAAAGTATAAACTATCGAATAAGAAAAAAAACAAAAAATTTTGATGAATTTTGAAAGGTGTGACACTTTGTATAACCTCTTCAAATTAAGACACCACTTTCCACTAAATAAGTTCTACGACGACTATAAGTCAATATTAGGACATATTTCATCAACATCGCTAAATTCTTTCGAAATTCGATAACCTTCGGCTAAAAATCTGTAACAAAGGCTTGAATAGGCAAGTGTGAGAAACATTACATTTAACATTAAGCATTACTACCCAGAGGTTTTTATAAGGCTTCAGTACTTGTACTTAAACCCATAATTACATCTCGAAATCTACAAAGGAACTTTAATAGAGCAAACAGAAAAAACAAAAACGGAAGTAATAACAAGAAATCACAACACCAACACCACGTTTACACTCGCGCCACGTTTTCATTATCATTTTAATTCCGCTGTCACTGACAGCTCGTAATTGATTGCAAATTTCACTGTGATTGCGCTAAAATCGACGTCGGCAAGTAGAGGAGAGTATGTAGAGGATGCATGAAGCCAAAACGCACAAAAGGAAGCTCTCCCTATTCATGCACTTCCTTTTTTCCAACTTTTTGTGTGGAAATTTCTTTTAGCGAAATTAGTTGAAATTGGCAATTTGCATGTCAAGCATGTCGTTGCATTGACATACTCGCGCAGTGACAGCATAAAGGACGACGTCGACTTGTTTAGCGCATGAGGTTGCAGAGTGGTAGTGAAAAAGACAGTGAGAGAGAGAGCGAGAGTACGATAATACATAGGAATTAGTGCAAGCTAACGATTGAAAGTTTGAAGGCCACTTAATTACAATACTTGAAATCAATCGGGGGATGCGGAGTTCACTAACTAAAAAGCTAGCGGTTTTATGCTAAAACCCTTTCAATGCAAGCCTCGCGTTTTGAATTTTTATTTCCATGGTGCAGCATTAAAGTCCCTACAGGCTGGGCCTGTAGATGTGTACATATCAGTGCCTAAGGTAGCTAAGCCACATTTTTATAGCGCACTTTTCGGCGTGCATTCAGCGCTACGAATAATAAGCCCTTATCGTTTTATCTATGCTAATTTTCAATTTCATTTCAATTCACAAACTGTCGCTGACAACACTTCGTTAACCTTCTTTGATTTCTTCAGTATGTGGGTGGATCAGTGTAGAGTGTAGAAAAGCGTGTCATAAAAGCCTATCCGCTAGCGTCATGCCGTGAGAGAGAAGTATGTAGCATAAGCTGTGAAATGTGTGACTGCCGCTTTCGTTTTATGCACATCTATGTGAGTATGCCTGTGCCTTAATGCACTGTTATATCGGCAATGGCACCTCCATCATAATCATCACCATCATCATAACTAACGAACGAGTGAACGAACGTCTGCATAACCAACAAACTACTGCTAGTCAGCATGCCCACCAACAACAAAAAAGCAATCATCAACTGTGTCATTGAAAGTGTAGTTTTGTTGTTGTGCCTTAAAATTCGCCTACATGCGCATTGACAACCAAACTGACGTCTTTTAGCACCCGTCCCACGTCCCAACGTCCCGTGGCCGCTTTGAGTGCGTGGCGGAAACGGTTTGCGTACGTGATTTCATGCCACATTGTCATTTTTAGTTGACAATTTGATTGCACCCAACTGAATGTGTAAAGTCTACTCTCTCGCCTCTACACTCCCCTTCAATTCACGTCGCTGCTAGTTGCGCGCACTTTCACCGTGCGCCCCCGCGCTTTCGTAGTACTAACGTGTGAGCAGAGCTATATAGCAGCTTATCAAAGGATTTCCAGCTTAGACAGCGTGTCTGGCATACGTAATCGTCAATTGTTTGACGATGCTCGGTTGGGCGTAGGGTTGACGATTCGGGTAAAATCATAACCTGCCATTAAGCCTATTTGCAAGGGCAGTCAAGTGAAGTGTATTCACTGCCAGCGCTTTAAGTAGGATTATGGTAGTTTGGGATTTTTGTGGATTTTGAGATTTAGGATTTTAAAGCCGCTTCTTTTTACTTTTCATGGAATAGGAGAAAGTGCAAAGACTGGGTATCCGAAAATATGAGCTCAGAGTGAACTTATTTTGGACAGAAGATCGCTGGAAACAGTTTTTCGAATTCCTTAACCTATGCTATGCTACGAAAACTATAGATAAGAAAATAAGATAGAATGATACTATAATGACTATGACGATATTTTCTTCCATCGTCGAAGTTTGGATTGTGTTCGAATTGTGTTCGAATCAAGCATGAATCGATGTAGTGTGAATTCTCCTATAACCTGTCACATGCTGGGCTCTCGCAAGGATAATTTTACATTATTTCAATTCAACCCTTCCTACTCTATGAATGTGAAAGTACACTGCTGGTCGTAGCTTAGACACATCCATTTTTTCCTTAAGGTAGGTTTTAATTGACCAACACCTTTTTCTTATGAAAGTTCAAACCGCGTTCGATAAAAACTGCTCATAGTTGCTTGGTTTGTGCAAGCATAACTGAATTTTAGAAACTTCGATGAATCCACGTGCGCTTTTGAATTAGACGCACCAAACGTTTTTTTTTGTATTGTGCAAAAAAGACCAATTATTTTCATTATTATTAAGAAATTAAGTTTTTTTAGCAATATTTGAAAAAAAAGAAATAGCTGATATTTTGAGCCTATTGAAATGCCTAAAAATAGACTTCACAAGGACTTGAATCGAAACATTGCCAAATAAATAAAGTGCCGTTCCGGAACTGTTTATAGATGTTTAAAAGATCCAGAGGAATATAAAAAAAAATGTAAACAGCGAAAAATAACACGACCGGATCATCAAATTGTTGGAATTAGTCACAGTTCTACTAAGTCGACATCTAAGATCAGTGAATGAATCGGAGTAAATACAAACTTTTCAACAGTTCCGCGTACAATCAGAAATGCAAACATCTTTAACGTCTAAAAATGATGAAAACCCACTTCTGAATGCCATAAGCAAAGAAAAATGTCTTCAATTAGCGAAAGAGTACATGCCTTGGAATGTTCATTCTGACACTCGACTCAATGATCGGTGATCAGTTGTTTTACTGATGAAAAACGTTTAAATTTGGAGGGCCCCGACGATTTACCCAAAGAGGCAGTCTGTTTAAGGGGTTAGGGGTAGTCAGAATTTTCAAAAAATCATTTTCTTTTGCATTTTCGTTACAAGTAGAATCTTAAAAATATTCTCGGAAAATTTGAAGTTGATCCGATAATTACTTTTCGAATTATTTGACAAATAACAAAGAGCGCTCAGGCACTCCGACATACTAGTGTCAAACTTTAAATGCGTTTATTTCAAAACTATGTTATTTTGAACTGGTGACAACTGTGACTCGATAACCGCTCAGTAGATTTTAATCAAATTCATACAGCTTTTAGAATACATAATAAACTCAGGCCTGATCCGAAGGATTTTTCTTTTAAAAAATTTCGATTTTTTTAAGACCCGAAAATCTAAAAAAAAACGCCATTTTGTTAATTTTTGGAAAAAAAGCTTCGATCAGGTCCAGGATTATCTATTTATAAAACTAATTTTTCTTATACAATTGATTTTAGATGAATCTCCGAGGACTTATGATTATCACCGCAAGAACCTTTTTTTGAAAAAGTTGTTCTATTGTTAAAAGATCTCTGCAGATCTAACCCATGGATTTTTCAACAAGATAATACCCCGACTCCTAACGCTCGTCATTTATTGCGAGTCAAAACATTAATATCATGACCATATTCTCCGGATCTTAACGGAATTGAAAACGTTGGCCTTCATGGAATGTTTATGAAGAAGAAAAACGAAGATTGTTCATGCCAGATGAACACAACCCTGCATTGTCCTATAATACGAATTAAAGGACAATGCAATAATGCACAAGTTCACGCAAGTGAGGAATGTTTCTGATTGCCATTCACTTGGGAGTGGCTAGGAACGATTCTTTTGCATATGACTCAAGCAGCTCACGACTTCCGGTTTTAGACCAAGTATCCCCTGGGTAGCTAACAGACATCCGTTTGGAGGCGAGCTAAAGTGAGAAGGCGAAGCCCGCTTCTGCGGTTGTGCGTAGGGCTTGGGACCCACCACATAAAAAAAATCTCCCCAATGAAAACCAACACCGAGCCTCGGATGAGTTATACGACGACATTGACATAGTTCAGCGAATAAAAAGACAGTGGCTACGCTGGCTAGGTCATGTTGTACGGATGGAAGAAAACACTCCAACTCTGAAAGTATTCGATGCAGTACCCGCTGGAGGAAGTCGCGGAAGAGGACGACCTCCACTCCGGTGGAAAGACCAAGTGCAAAGTGACCTGGCTTCACTTGGTGTTTCCAGTTGGCGCCAAAAAGCAAAAAGGAGGAATGAGTGGCGCGCTCTGGTGGATTCGACTATAATCGCTTAAAGCGGTTCCTACGCCAAATATATATATATATATAATAATGCACAACAGCGCCAACATAACCCGCGAATACACAACAAGAGAATAACAACCAAAGAAGAAGAAGCAAGGAAAACACACGGACGGACGAAAAGGCGCCAACACCGGATCAACCCAACACAACAGAGGATCATCAATTCATCGCGGGATTACCCACCCAAATCAAAGGTTATATTTATAACTACTGTTTACAATTAATCCCTAATTGCAAATTGTATGATCTAATAACTTTAAAACCCACTCATTTGTATCACTAATACACACACACATACATTGTATATCATATACCCCACTCACCCAAATACACAAAATTATTTTATATAAAAAACTAATCATCTTATTTTATTTGGCACACCGGCAACTCAACGTCGAGTACCTCGACAAAGATAAAAAACAATTAATTGTAGTAATAAAACTTGCTTGAAGTGAGAATTAGATAAATTACATAGATTACCTCTATCAGTCAAGGACGAAACGGATATATGTATAAAGTTATTGTTAAGTTAAAATTTATTACTTTAGGTGCGTCTACTCTAGTGACCAAAAAATATGGTCTTATTTTAAACTGCTCTAAGAAACTGTTTGAAAAACACAGTTTCGTTTTTTTTTTTTTTAATATTTTGACTACTATCGCTAAAATATCATAACCTTGGATAAATAAAAAAGCCGTTTCTCGAAGCATTACACTAATTAAAGACTTAATTCATTGTTCTACCTTTCAGAATTAATCTCATTTATGACTTTATGACGTCCGAATCGAAAAATAGATAATATTATAAATTAATAGTACAGTTATTTAGTCGTATTTATTTACATACATTTGTAAACAGAGATATCATTAACGTCTTACAATCAATTGCTAAAAGTCATAAAGCTCATTTAATTATATAATAATCTATGCAAAGTTATGCGATTAAAGCTTCACAAATTATAGAATTTGACATTAAATTGCAAACTTGGACACACACACATGTACGCAGTTACAAAATGACAGCGCATTATGCAACTCAGCACCTTATTATGCACAATACAAAATGCTATCGCAAGCGTATGTATTAGTATCTCACACACATATACATTATACATATACGAGTATAAACCAGCCTTTACAATACAAATTAAAATATGTAATTGTGTATATAGACACACATTTGTATATACATATAATTTAAGCGTGTATAGAACATTAACTCGTATGCACACTCGTGGTTTTACTGTAATTATGCGAACAATTGCCAAACTCATTTCCTCGGTCAAACCGTTATTTATTTCTGTGCATATGTTTATGCGAAATTTTGGCAAAATGTTGCGGATACAGGAAATGTTGCATGCAACATATTCGAAATGTCACAAAGTGTCGCTAAATGCGCACACATATGCATATAGAGAGGAGTGCATAACCCCCGAATTTAGTTTACATACATACATATGTATATTGTAACCAAATATAAGATAAGTTAGAACCCTACTGGAAATATTAAGCTTAGAGCTATATTTATATGATGGCAAACTGTTCAAGATTACTATTAATTATTTATAGTAGTGAAAATGGTAGAAAAATTAAATTGGATGTATGAAACAACATAAAAGAATTATGTTACTTTTATACTTTTACTTACTTTTACCTGGTGAATAAATAAAAGCTTTGTTTAAAAACTATTAAATTCTCTCAAAAAGTATATTCCACAATAGCTATGTATTATGTACTATTTTTCCTTTATGAACTATCGAATATTCAAAAACCTAAGAATTATGTGGCACAAATCAGTTATGGTGTATGGGTAATATATTCCAACCGGAAGTAGTATATTCCAGTAGGAAATATATGTATTTATAAAGGGTGTTTAAAGATAAACATTAACAAGCTCAGCAGTTTGTTATCGTTTATATAAATTAAAACTTTAAATAAGTATTTATATTATATAATTGATAAAAAGCTGCAACAACAGCCAATAATTTGACTTATACCCGAAGGCTTGAGTAAATGGGCCTACTCATTGAATCCGTTTCGACCGAAAAATTTGACGTCGAAATTATTGAAACATTATCGAAAATAAAATTATAATCATATTGAATTCACTTACTGACTCCAAAAAATACATTCCGCGGCTAATAGAAATCATTGAATCCTCAAAATCGAAAATTTTGGTCGAAATCTATCTGTTGATGAGTGAGTTGCGGAAATTTAAAAGAAATGAACTATTTGTAAGTTTTTATGTAAACAATTAGTAATGACGAATTAAATTATGTTTTATATGGGTTTTTAGAAACAAGAGACAAAAACAGACTAACAAAAATAAATTTAAGGTGTTTAAAAGTTGCAGCCTTGAAATAGCGAAAGGCGAATAAAATACTTTTTGGGAAGAAATTTCACAATATACAGAGGAACCTCTCTAACTCGAATCACCATAATTCACAAGAGAGACTACGAGTTATAGAATTTTTTTTTTAAATCTGTAAAATATAGATTTTTATTTTTACTTCGCATAAAGTTTTATGTACATACGTTCAAATATGTATTCTGTAATTTTGTTTATTGCAGTTTGCTATTTTTTTTGGTCTTGACGTCTGTATCCCATGTCTTTGTTCCATAAAGTGCAATATCATATTTTTTGTTCGCCTCCATCATCTATATCGTAGATAGACTATTTTAAGATTCTGCCACGGTAGTAACGTTTTTAATTTTGTATTATTCCCTGGTCGAAAAGTTCGATTTATGGAAGAAAATTTGAATGAAATTTGGCTTCTATTGCCAATTCAAGATTTCGAGTTAAGGAGATCTTCGAGTTATAGAAGTTCGAGTTATGGAAGTTCCACTGCATAAAAGCGCAGACAATTTAATTTATCAAATTTGTCACACTCTATGGTAAAGCAGTTTATCGACGGAATCAACGATTGCATGATGGGTATCGAAATCGAATTCGTTGCGGATTCAATGATTAGGCCCAATGAAAATTTCAATAAACGAACTTGGATTCAGAATACGTATATCATACGCGAAGAACGCGTTTTACCAACTAAATCTACAATCTGCTTTCGATTACACAATTTTATCACTCTCCAAGGCTATAAAAAACGAAATTCACAAATAAAAAATAGAAAATTCGTCGTTTTTCAGAGATTTATGGCAATATTCGAACAGCAATATATTTTTTCAAGTAAATCAGGTCTTATATATAACATTTTTTCCCAACAATACAACTGTTTGAGATCCATTATTATGAAGCATATACATAAATGCACTTTATAGAATGTATGTAATCTTTAATCTTAAAATTACATTACAGATACATTGCTATCGAATACTAACTAATACCTTGAGAATGGAAACTCATTATAAGCCCTTATTGAAAAGAAAATTTTCTGCTGTTCCACGCTGGGCTGTCACTCAAAACTGTAAACGCATCTTTCTCAAAACCTTTCGTCATGATTTCTCGAGAACTATTCAACCGATCTTGATGAAATGTTAGACGGATATTCGAGAAGCAATTAAAAAGGACTTGGATTGGATGGCGTTCCAAATCAGGTATTATTGTTACTCAAAACTTTAAACGCGTTTTTCTCGGAATCGTGTTTTCAAAGTCGGTTGTCAAATGTTCTCGAAAACTACTCAACCGATCTTGATAAAATTTTGCACAGGTGTTCGAGATACAATTCCCTCGTGTTTAAACGAAGGATTTTTTCAATTACAACTATTTAAAAAAAATGTCAAAAAAATGGAAAAATGTCTGCCAAAATTCCAATTTTCACTTTGACTTTTTTTGTCTTTCCTTCGTTCAAGCAGAATTCAAGAGTTTATGGTCCTAACTAAAACACTTATTTTTGCGGACGCACCCTTTTTCCGAGGGGTCACCGGAAATGACGTCTCAATGGAGGAGTTTTAATTTTTTTTTTAATATATAAGACAGAAGAAAGTGGGATTTTCCCTGAATTATATTATTATTTCTCAAATAGTAATCCAATGCAACTACTTCTTGACCACACAATCAACTTTGAAATCAATCAAAGTGATAAACTTCCACTTAAGCAATAAATATTTATTCTCTTAGACAACTTCGAAAGAAAAACTTCGATTGTTTGAGAAATTTACTACATTGACTCAGAGACAATACGATAAATTGTCCATCAAAAGTGAGCACATATATTGAATGTCAGGAAAGTTAAATATATGTATTTGTTACTTCAAATAAATTCAATTTCAATTTCAATTCAATCACAGTTACCTTTGAAGCGCAACCGAGATACGAAAGAGAAAAGCTAAGACGTAAATAAAATACCACACTAGCTGCTGGCATGTATTCTCAACTGCTTGCTCTAGTAAATAAATTCTTAAACATAACAAATCACTTCGAGTAAACTTACCAGCTGAATATTTTTGTATACATACGAGTATGTATGAAGACGTCTAGCTTGCCTCAATTGCATTAGTATTAGAAAGTGACGGATTTATTTGAGCTGCAACTATTCAAGAAGTACATATGAAGTCGTTTGTAAACACTTGTTTGGACTCTTATCCAACCACTTGCTGCACTGAGATTTCTATATGATTACATTGCATTACTCGCAATCGTAAACGAATGTTATGGTTATAAGAGCATGTGGGTAAATGTTTGCATTTTGCTGAGATAAATAAGAACTATTGTAGATTATAATAAAAGTAGTTGAATATAATAACTAATAATATACTATTGAGACAAGCGTTAACACAATATTAATTTGTAATACCAACTAAATGCACAATTGTATGGGATGAGAGCTGATTGTCTAAAAACCCTGTGCACACGATTTAACCCTTCTGCTATGTTTGGGTCAATTTGACCCAATTTTCAGTAAAACTCGAGTCGAAATTCGCGTGTTAGTCTAGTCGTATTGTATTGATTCTTCTTCTATTTGTTAACTGCAGTAAAAGGAATAGATAAATATGAAAATTAAAATAATATCTGTTTTTTTATGTTGCTGGTGGATGCCAAAAGTAATTTCATTACACTTATTACGTTGTTGGGTCAATTTGACCCACCTAGTATTTTGAAACATTTTGCCGTTTATTATTACATCACTCGATCAAAAACGCCGACAAAGAAAGCTAGTGATTGGAAATGGAGTATATTTTGCACAGCTCTATGCTCTGGCAGAAATGAATCCACCAAAAAACGACAGCGATGTTTCTTCTGTCATCATACAAAAAATTCGAACAAATATTCAGCTGTTTGTAGTACGTGCCAAAAATTTGTTTGCAAGGAACACAACAGCTTAGTTTGTGAAAATTGCCGTTAAAACATACATATCTCAACTATTTTCTACAATTAGCATACACTTAACTTGATTCAAATAAAAAAATATGAACTCTTTCAATAAAATAGTGTTATTAGTAGAGTTTTTTATAAGTGGGTCAAATTGACCCAAAACACTATATGTGTAATTTTTTCCTAACATAGCAGAAGGGTTAAAGAGTGTGATCATGGAAATTCCGTGACATCACGAATAGTGTCATTATCGCCTCCCAATGACCGCAACGAATGTGGTAAGAAAGCCGATACTATAGCAACTATGTAAACGAATCAAATAGGTCACCAAGTACTGTACTGTATAGAAAACCAAGATTTCAAAAGTGCAAGAAGATATGAAAC
The DNA here is from genome assembly GCF_028554725.1 of Zeugodacus cucurbitae. Lineage (NCBI taxonomy): Eukaryota > Metazoa > Arthropoda > Insecta > Diptera > Tephritidae > Zeugodacus > Zeugodacus cucurbitae. Next base: position 48,277,669 of record NC_071670.1, read on the forward strand.
TGATAAAATTTAGGAAAGCTGTCTATGCTCCGACGTCATAATATCTTAGTGATTGGAAAGCAAATTTAACGAATAGGAGAACCCTGTTGTTGTTCGCAATATCAGTTCTCCGCCTGGAAAGATACATCAAGCATTCCATTTCATTTCCATCGTTGTTCTCTAAGAAGAAAATTTAACTTATCGAGAAAAATGTTTAAAAAATTTACACAATAGCTGTGGAAAAATTGAGTCCAAAGCAAAAGAGGAAGCATAAATAAGTGCGTGAGAAAAACTTGGAACACACTTCTGCAAAAATTAACGCTTGAATTTTGTTGAACAACCGTATGAGCAAAATGAAAATCACATCAAAGGAAATATAAACCCAGAAATATTATCATGATGCAGCTAAGCTCTTTCCATAATTACAGAGTTAATAATTCTTAAAAAACTACTAAGAGCTTAATATGCGATATTATTTGAGTAGTTACTATTAGTGCTTCATAAATCAGATTGATGAATATTTATTTCTTATTCAAGCCTTTGGTGTTTCTAAACATCAACTATTCATACTCTTATCCAAACTCAGAACTTTCTCTGCTCAACTTGCATTAGAAAAATTGAAGATCATATCAAGTATTCTTCATCCACCCGCATAGTGTAACAATGCTTGAATAATGATGCAATTTTCGTGCCATTGCTGTGTGAAATAATGCGAAACGAAACTGTTTCCACTTTCTTGAAAGCAAAAAGGATTCAGTGGAAAAAATACGATATTTGTAAGGAATAGGCGAATCACAGTTGAACTACATTACGATGTGGCAAAGGAAACTGCAGAAAATCTAAATGATACATATGTACGGAGGAAGGCCCTGGATATCCTTTTGAATGCATTGACCTCTAAATTTAAATAACAAAATCATTAATGATCTCCAAACATTTTTGAAGTAGGTCAAATCGAATTGATCACTTTAAAGACGATTTGCATTCAATTCAAAACATACTGAATAGAACAAAATCAGTCTCTGATAATGCTTAAAACCTCTTCAATAATATTTAGTGAAAAAAATAAAATATTTTTCAAAAAAAAATATTGATGATCATACTTCGATTTTAAATTTATCTTTTTCTCTCTATAGCTAATCAGCTGACACTATATTTGAATATTTAAATCTCAAATCTAAATACAGTATCACTTATAAAAATTGTAAATCCTTTTACTCTACAATCTCCTTAGTAACCAAAACAACCCACGTATCTTACAGTAGCGCCATTCAACAAAAGAAAATATGTGCAAATATATTGGCACTGAAGTATCACTCCATCAAAGTGTGTTTGCAATTCCACAAAGCAGTCATTGAAGGAAGAATTCAAAAGCAGCAGGATCAAAGTAATAGCAACAAGGATAATATTTTAAATAGAAAAATTGAAAATAAATCAGTAGCATCCCAAGCCACGTCAACCCAAGCCACAATTTTACAATGATTGCTTTCGTCTGCTTGCCGCCCGCTTCAGTGCCCAGCGTTGCACTCCAAGAAATCATTAACAATATTTTACTTCAGCAATGGAATTTGTGGACCATTGGTCACTCTGTTGGGACAGCTGGTGGTATACTTATGAATGTGCTTATGTGCTCTTCTAATAAACTGAGAATTAACTTGTTTGAACGTTTGACTTTGTAGCACGAGTCGAGTATGATACATGGAGTGGCGGCAAATACATTTCCATTTGATATATTATTTTTGTCCAAGTATTTTTTTCTTTGTATTGTATTCATCCCTTCTTCGTTGTTTGCACTACTTGTGTCATTGCACTTGTCACTGTCATTTTATCGTCACATTGTCATCGCTTTCACTGTTTTAATGAATATGGTTCATATTAGGCAAATACTAGACAAACGAGACGATTATAGTTTTAGAGTCCTATTTCAGTTAGGTTTGAGATTCTTTTAGATAACTAACTTCAAGTTATACCCCAAAATATAAAAAAAAAAATGTCCTCACGCGACCCTACAAAAAACTCGAGACTTTAAAAATGAAAAAAAAACTACTCCACGTGACCCTTCAAAATATAAATAAATCTTCCCAAATAAGAACAAAGCTGCCCCACATGATCACTCAAATTACAAACAAGTCTGATCACATGTGGTCCCCAAAATCTAAACAAACCTACCACCCTGGTCGAGGTTAATGACCTGTGCCCAATAGTTCTTAATGATAGGTTAGGTTAGGTTAGGTTAGAGTGACCGATCTCCTGTGCCACAAGAGATCACACTTGGACAACTAACCCGCAAACTCCTCAAAATGGATGTCCAAGGCACTCCAGTAACCAGAAAGCGCTTTGAACCTCTCTATTTCCGTCGCAGTCTAACGGAAGTTGTACAATGAAGGAGAAAGTGTCTTGATGTTTCAATCTCGCCTTCCTCCTTGCAACATTCGCTACTTGCGTCCGTCAGGATAGCGACATGTAACCCCTCTGAGCTGTGGCCAGTAATGACTCCTATCATCACGGCCAGCTGAATCTTACTATGAGCAAATAGCTCAGTGGATCTCCTGCGATCCACCTTAGACCAAAAAGATCTCGCAGTTACACAGGTACGGGTTGATGTCCAACGCCTACTGGGTTCATTCAACGACCACTTATCCAATGTGGAGAGGAGAGGCATGTGCATAGTGCGGCACCAGCTTGTTCCCTCTGATGAGTTTACAGCTTGGGTGCCATTACGCGCAAGCTCATCAGCTTTGCAGTTTCTAGCGATAGCGATTTGGTCTGGGACCGAAAATGAGTATTATATTAAAGTAGCTGGAAGCTACTGATAGAGAAGTCAAGCACCCCTTGACTATTTTTGAGCGAACAATCAGCGAGCGCACGACCAGGATAGCCGCTCTACAGTCCGAGTGAATGCTCACCTTCCTGACAGAGGTAGCATATCTAAGTAATCTATCAGTTCTTTCTTATATTTATCGGACTTTAAAGTTACTATTTCTAGATTTTACCTGAGATCTCCAGGTAAGAAGAGGAAGTGAGAGTACTTAGGTACGTTTGATATGAAACTCAAATTGGTTTCATACAAATTTCTGCATATGAAAATAATAAAAACAAAGCTGGTGCTTACATTTCCTCTGTGTTCTTTTTAACCTTCCTTGTCTTCGTTATCACTCAGTTTTCTCTACTTCATTAAAAATGAATACTTCGAAATTAAAATCAACGTAGAAATTGTTAGCGCTTCATAATGAAAACACGAGTATATTCAAGCAACAGCTTAATCTTTCAAGAGTGCTTAAGCCATCTTCTTAATTAAATGACCATGCTAAGCAACACTTTCCTTATTAATAGCTAATTTTCTCACTTACTTTGTGGGTGAATTTTAAATTTTCTCAGAAACTTTAGTTTAAAATGCAGCATTTGAGATGCGCTTAGTCATTTATGCAAAGCAATTAGGTGGATAATTAAAATAAGGCAAAGAGAAATTTGTAGAGGAAGAAGGTGTTGGAGAAGACATAACAGGCGGAAGAAATATGCAGTTTTAACAGGAGATTAAATTTTATGTGCATTTTTAATAAAAAGTTACTAATCTTTGTTATTAAGAGGTTTGTTTAGTGATATTAAATCTGAGGGATTTTAATTTTACTTTTCTTTAACTCAGATTTGATTAACTTTAATGTGGTATTGCTTGATTTTGGGAACTTATATTTAAAAAAGACTATTACTACCATGTGCAAACTGCATAAAAAACATATATCCCTTTGTGCCCCCTCAGAAAATCACCAGTCAACTCACTGTGCAAAAGTTTTAATCAATTTGAACACTTTTCACACCACCTCCAGCCCACAGGTGCTTTTCCTTTCAAAGCACACAAACACCCGCCGACAAAAACGTCAATTTATAAATGCAAGAAATTAAACCACGAAACTGATTTTACTTTAAGAAAGTATGTGTTAACTTGATTGACAGCTGGTCGTGGCCTCGATGTGGGTTACGTCTCATGCCCGGTGATTGGCATATTGACAGGTAATCACACGCATTAACCTGTCAGTTATACCTGAAGACTACAAAATGAACTAAAAGTCAATTCTTTGCTGTACATTTACAAAGGGGTGGATAAAGATCGATGGGCATACAATGGAAGAATAAGAAATCATGAAACAACAAGTGATTGAAGTGATTTACAAACATACTTTCGTATACTAGATATGGGAGTATGTCTTCCTTAAGTATTCAATAGTAGTCATAGGGTCAAATTGTAAGTATATCTGTATTCTGTAAAGATATCTGTATTCGAATGTTCACATATGTTCAACAATTAATTTAAGTGATGACAATATTATGAGTTTTATATAAAAAATGAGATTTAAAAACTTGTAATAAAAATAATGGCATGTTCGAAGTTGATACGCTGATGACTCGACCCTAAAAAAGGCATGAAAAAAAGAAATGTCAATTTTATTTTTCTTTCTTAAAAATTGTTAGATACTATATTAGAAGTGGAATTATTTTTTTCTTTAGAAATGTAAACATCATCAGAAGGTTCCTAAGATCAATAACACTGAATAATACGGACAAGACAGACTATTCTTTCTACATTTTAATCAATATTTGCTTTTTAATTCAATGATGTATAATACGTTTAAGTCAAGCTTTTATAAGAGATGCTACGAGTGGTCAAAGTTAGATCTTCAAAAAAACAAGAATTTTAAATATCGGAAAATACTGGACACCTTATAGCATTCATCATATAAGCTTGTCCATACAATTTTATACAACATTGAATTAAGAAGAAAATGTAGATTATATTCATATTTTGGATTATGTAGTAACTATATTCTGTAATTAATAAAAACAACAGCTTTAAACAGCCTTTTTTTTCAAAACTTCGAAACCAAATATTTCGATTTTGGAGGTTAATTTCGAAAATCGGACATCGCACCTTATTTACTTCTGACACAAACTGGCAGGAAAAAATAGTTTAGTCCAAAAAAATCGGTTATTTTTATATATATTTAATTTTGAAAAGTTACAAGCGTATCTTACGATATTTGTTTCATTAAAAATACTAGTTGCATTTTGGCTTAAATCATTCAATGAGGATCGGTGTTAGAACACGTTCTTCAAGTGATTCGTCAATTTAATTGCAATTTAAAGAAGATTCGTCTTTCTTTCAAGATGAAATTTAAAATCAACAAACCTTTACTTCAGCTAAATTGAGAACAAAGTCAGTTTCAGAATTCAAATTATTTTTAACTATAAGAAAAAGTACATGGGCAAAGTGTATAGACTTATTTCGTAAAATTATAAAGGCAAGTGTAAACAAATCGTAAAAGTTCAAAATTTGCAAAAAGTTTTCACTTTCTCAAAACGATTGCAGGACAAAAATAAGCTATTGTAGGCGATTAGCCTACACCAAACTTTCTTCCGCTCTATTGTAAAACTTTGAACACAATGCGGACAATGCGGAGTTTTGAGCTCAGCTGGGAATTAGTATCATAAAAATTGCGAAAATGAAATATGTAAATATTAAGTTTGTGAACGTTTACTTCTTCATTCATTAGTAGGTCTAATTATGGATATAGAAGTTGCAGAAGAGAAGAATCCTACAAGAAATTACTGAAATAAAATAATGTAAATAAATTTGAGTTTTTATGAACTTCATTTTTCTTCAGATTTTTAAAATAATTGTACAAATATTCATGAAGTCATTTCTGATTATTATAAAAATTTAATTAAAAGAATGTATGTCATCTATGAAGTATGAACGCTCTGATGCTGTGCTTCAAGCCTAAGGTCCATTCACATAGATCTGGAATAAACTCTTGATATTAATATTTAGCGGACAAAAATCAGTTTTGTAAAGAGCCTTTCCATTAGAATGTAGGGAGCTCAATTTAACCAGAAACACACAAAAACAAGTTTGAACTTTTATTTAAGACTTCTTTGACACACTTTTCAGTCTCTTTTCTTCTTCTTGATTGGCGTAGACACCGCTTACGTGGTTATAGCCGAGTCCAAAACAGCACGCCAAGTATCCCTTCTTCAGTCTCTTTTGCGGAAGTAAATATCTCCAGAGCAGTAGACCACATAAGATTATTATAACAACTCGATTTTATAACAACGACCATGGTTTTTGTGGTACTTGATTTTAAGTGAAAGAGTCGGATTATATCTAACTAGAAAATATAATAATAACAAAATAACCGAAATATATCGGTATAACCGTCCGAGATTCTAGCAACACGTAATAGACAACGCTGAACTCTGTACAAACTAGCTTCTCAAATGATACTATCTGATATACCCAACACAATTTTTTTTAATTATTTGGTTTACTATTAAATCAAAGCTTTAAGCCGTCAATCATTTCCCCCCCGATAGAACATCCTTTCGAGATTTTTCGATTTACCAAAAAAGTTGTTCCTACTTCTTCCCACAACAAGCTACAAATACACCAATTTAATTACAACGAAACTCGTTCAATTATATAAGTATACTAATTGTAAGCGAATTAAGAAACATAAATATAAAAAAAATTTGTAAGATTCTCAACAAGAAACTCAGCGACCAACAAATTGCCCAAGGATATAAAATTTCATTACATTGTTGGCCAAAGTTTAGTTTGAGACAGTGAAAGACGATGCAAGCTGTGCCACAACCACATGGCAACAAACTAAAATAATTATCGATAACAAATTGCGCAAACAACAACAGCAAAAATGTGTGGCATAAACTATAGCAAAAGTTTGCATTTTTTAATTTGAGAATAAAAAAAAAAAACAAAACAAAAAATGAAAATAAAAATTACTTTCTTGGAAGTCGAATGAGAAGATTTTCTTTATTAGTTTTGAAGATGAAATCGATAAGGAAATAAATAAAAATTGATGCGGAAACTAACAGAACAAAATTGTAGCCTTACACATATAAGTTTGGAATATGTGGTGAGGCTAGGGGGCCTCCCAGACACAATTTGTCAAAGTTGTTTGGAGTAAGGCGAGGTGGTATCGTCTAAGCATTTCGTCCTCTAATGTTCAGCCTTCCAGACTGAGATTAAAATACCTTGGTAGGCACACCTTCGGTGAACTTAGCCAATTGGCCTTAGCCGATTTAAGAATTATGTAAAAAAAATTCCAAGCACTTTGACGAACCGCGAGCGTATGTCTTTAGGAGAATTTTGGCGTTACAAAGGATGACACCCATATGTATATGTGAAAGTGATATAATGTAACAACATAATTCTCTGGAAACCAATATAAGAAACTGTGTGAATACCTCATTCAGAATAAAGATGGTGCTTATTATTCTATATATATTTGATTATGCCAATTTGCACAAAGGCGAGGTAGACAAGGAAAAAGAAATAAGTATATATACAGGCGGATCTAAATTAGATAAACGAGTTGGAGGTGGTGTCTTTTCGAAAAAATTAGATACCAGAACCGCCTTCCGACTACCAGATCACTAGATCACTGCAGCGTCTTTCAAGCAGAGATTACTGCAATAAAAGAAGGCCTGCTCGTGCGGCTTTAAAATCACTTAAGACCCCAAGGATTTCCGCTAAGATTGTAAAATGATGCCATGAGCTATTAATGGAACTGATTTCTTACTATACGATAAACTTGCAATGGATTCTTGGACACAGTAATATTCCGGGTAACTGTGAAGCAGACGAACTAGCCAGATTGGGCACAACTTTACATGCATGCCGTAGGCTACTTGTAGACACTTAACCGATAATCAGATAATAGACTGGGCCAAAACCCGGCGGAAAGAATCTGTGACTAGCTCAACTAGTAGGAGAACGAGGCCTGATTGGAATAAACGATTGCTAGTCGGAAACTGCTGATTGGAATAAAGGCCGTACATGCCGGCTACTGAAATTTAAAAGGAATGACATAAGTTGAAGTGTTAACTAGTTATTGTCTGATAGGAATGGACAGATTGGGATTACCAAACAATGACTATTGTAGGAGCTGCCAAGAAATAAAAGAAGAAGAGACTATGGTACATCTTCTATGCGAATGCAAAGCATTGTACAGGAAAAGAATCACAACAATCGGACACGGTTTTGTCGACGATATCTCGGAGGTAGCGAACATCAAACTGGTTGAGTTGCTGAACTTCATAAGACCCACAGAGTGGTTCAAAAAGGACATTCTAGTGTAAGGGGATTTGAGTCCCGATGGATTCACAATGAACCTTCTAAAGGTCCAGGTGCGTCATCTAACATTCAATTTACTTACCTACCTACCATACCAATTTTTTCGATTGGAAAACTCCAAGCTCTTTTAAATTAAGAGTTAAGATTGGCCACAACTTTAAAGTTATGAATTTGAACAAGTGGCTTCCAAAATCTATAGTAGGACTAACGAGGCAGTGATTATGGTTATATCGACGTCATCTGTACTTAGACTCTGTTACTTTCGCGAGCCCAGTGTAAAACTTTATTTTGTATTTTTTTTAACTGATGTTTATTTAGTGAATATACTTAATTCCGATATTCTGAAAAAAACTAGATGGCGCTGTGTTTGCTTAGGAGTAGGATAAGTCCGGGAACAAATAGTTGGATCGAAAGTAAATAAGTGGAGGTTAATAATAGTGTTTAGCAATCGAGCTTTGAAATTACATTACATAAGTTAAACGACGAATTCAAAATAGTGGATATTCTTAGTATTAAAATATAGAATTCTTTTTAAAACATTTTTCCTCACATTTTCTAAAATCCATAAAATTTTGTTCTCAAAATTTTTTACCAACCACAGTAAGCACGCAATTTAATTTATTTTCCACGAAATTCTCTACCTCTGTAGCCAAGTGTTGCTCGAAGAAGACAGCTAATCTAATTGCAGTTAAGAAGGCAAGTTCAAAGGAAGAAAAAAATGCCAAATCAAATCAAAATGTTTGTGACCTTAACTGATTACGACATTAGCAACAGTTGCTTAATTTCTTTCAAACACCCTTAAGCCAGAGAACACCGAAAAGCGGAGGAGTTCAAATGAAGTGAAAGTTTGCTGAAAGGATATGTATGTACGTGCATTGTGAGAACAACAAAGCGCAAAGTAACAGTAAAGTGGCGAGTCAACACGCAACAGTGCCCACAGCGAAAATACTTTTTTTTTTGCGTACCCACAACGAAGCGTGTTGGAATTTTTATGGCTATAGCTTCTGCCCTTTTTTGTTTTTGTATATTTTTTGCACGCTTTGTTGAGCTTACATAACGGATTTACGGTTGGCAGTGTTCTGGTTTGTTGCTTTTGTAATCGCTGTGCTTGTAAACATATGTTTATTTCGGCGTGCGTATGTTCGCGTGTGCCTGCTGTTTGCTGTTTACAGGATTTTAACTTCATTATTATCGCATTTTTATTTTATTTTCGTAGTTAATCATTAATGACATTTGTTGTCAGGCTGTCAGAAGTGTCAAAACACGATTTTAATGCCTACCATTGCATACATTAAGGCGCAAGAGCGTTGGTTTTTCAACTTTTTGATTTATTTAGCGTTGTTTAAGGCTAAGAGCAGCGAAATTTTTTTTGAATTATTTCAAAAAAGAGTAATTATTAAATGTAAACAGTATAGAGAGCAAAAGGGTGAGCTTGTAGTTGTAGCAGCATAAAAATCTTCAACACTTGGCCACTGCGTAAGTGGCAACACGCCTCATACCACAAGCTACCTTCAACATTTCCATATCTCCTATACATCTGTACGTGTTATTATATGTGTTACACATCGTAACAGCTGTAAATGGCAAAGTGTCAAAGCTAATAAACGCCAACGGATAATTATGGCAATGTGAAGCATAAACACAGGCGCTTACTTTCCAAGTTGTTGTATGTGTGTGCGCTCATATGCGTACAAATTTACATGCATTCATACATTTATGGCACACTCACGCTTTCGCAGGGAAGCGTATAATTGTTCAGACATGTGAGCATAATAAGAACATGGCACGTCATAAAGCTGAGCTAAGTTAATGACGCCGGGAGCGTGTCTAAGCACTAAGGCATAGACGTTACATATGTAAGTATATCACTCGTGTAAATATTCTAACAGGTTGGTTCAAAAACGAGATCTTGTTTTCATACGGATATTCAGCTTATTTTTTTTAAATTTATTGGAACCGATTTTTTTTTAGTTTAACGTAATTTTAGTATTCTTATGCAATTTTTGGTTAATAATAATGGAATAAGATGGATCTCAGCAGGCTGCAAGCAATCTGCTTGGAAGAACTTGTTAATTGATGTGACATTAAATTATATACTACTTAGGGTGATTTATTATAAACCCAAACGATTACCCACCTCCCGCCCAACCGACGCGTGGGGCGCAATCCGCAAACGAGCGGAATTTGCCGAGTCATGAAAGGCAAGAGTTTTTAAGCTTCGAGATCTCAAACTGCTCAGCTACAGAAAGAAACATTTCAACAGCTAAGATTTAAAATTTACAAAAACAAAAGGTTAAAAAATTTTTAATGTTACTAATTAAGCGAAGACAAAATAGTTTTTTTAATGCTAAAGACCGAATCAGACAGGTCAAATGTGCTGGAATGAGAATTAAAATCATAACATATTTGACGGAATGGTTCGTTTAACTCAAAATTTCTTCTCGAAGATTTTAAAAGTAATGGTCTAAACTGCCTAGATGAAGGAAATGGAACATTAAACTTGCTATCAGACAAAAGGAAAGAGCTACAAACAGAACCAATCAGAAGTTTTACTAGAAATATTATACCTGGCATTTCCCTATGACTAGTGAGTGTAGGTAGATTTATAAGTTTTAAACGACTAGTATACGGAGAAAGATTCAATCATGAATCCCAGTGTAAGTGACCTAAAGCAAAAAGTAAAAATTGTTTTTGAACGGACTCTAACCTATCAGAATGAGTATTGTAGCTAGGATTCCATACCACAGAACCATACTCCAATATAGGTCTTACCAATGTTGTAAAAATAGTTTTAGTAATATACGGATCACTAAATTCTTTAGACCAACGTTTAACAAAGCTACCTTTAGCTTTTAAAACTATTGAGTTTACATGAGAATTAAAATTTAGTTTAGGGTCGATAGTAAATCCTAAATCAACAAAGCTAGATACTTGCTCTAAACTTTTTTTTTTAAGATTCAGTGGCATATCATTTAAGTGACACCAAGTAACTAAATTATTTAAGTCCGATTGTAACTCGATTTGAAGCTACTTTAGCGATTTCTCTCCACAACCAAACCCCCTGGAGAACTAAGGGCGAATAATTGGACTGCATACTTGGAAATCTGGATTAATGTTTTGCGGATCCTAACCCTAGCGGACCCTTCTCCGTCCGCATTCCTACGAAAGAGATGTGGGCAGGACATAGCTGACGGAGAAGACGCTTGGTGACCTTTTTTACGGATGGATCTAAGTACATAAAAGAGCTGGAGGAGTGGTACAAATCCCGATCGACTGTTCGCTCGAAACTAGTCAAGGAATGCTTAGCCTCTCTACCAATAGCTTCCAGCTACTTTAATATAAGACCAGGTATCGCTGAGAACTCCAAAGCCAATGAACTGTCTCTATGCGTTGAATCAGTGGTCGTCGAATGAACGCGGATGGCGTTGGACAACGATAAGTAGATGTGCGACTACGACGACTATGGAAGAAGGAGAGATTGGACATCGAGACACTTTCGCCTTAATTACCCAACTTTCGCAAGACTGCGGCTGAAACATCTTGGTAGGACAAACTTCGGAGAACCAGCTGAACTGTCTCGATTACAAATTAGTTGCCTGTACAAATTCGTGAAAAGCTCAAAGCGTTTCGTCGTTACTTCAGTGACTTGGAACTAATTTAGCCCTGTATGAGTTTATCTATTTGACGGCGAAGCAACTATAAGAGCTCCAAAGCAGCTAATGACAACATCTAATGAATTTAGGATTTCATTTCAAATTATTTAAGCGCATCTTACAATGAAACTGATTTGAGAGTGGGCACTTCAATATATTCTAAAACTGCTCTTCGAACGAACTGAAGGGGAAATAATATTCGAAGTGGTCTAAGGAGTTTAAGTAGTTCTGTTATGGGGCTGTTAGGAGTAACGAATGACTGATATGGAACATTTATACTGAATTCTTTTAGATCATTGTCAATTTTTACGAAAACAAATGATATTAAAAGTAAATTTGGAACCCAGACACAAAAGGTCTTGATGCATTACTCTTCCTACTAATCTGTCATGGACGAAAATTTGTTGCAAGAACTTTAAAATTTTCTGCAACAAATTTACTTGTAACTAAATAGAAGAAAATGAATTGATATCTGCATGGATTAACGCTGCCAAATCGTTTTGAATTACATCTATATAAATATATAACATCAAAGCTACAATAATATTTCTCGGAAAGAAATAAAGTGCTATATGCAACAATAACATTGAACTCATACAACATCATAACAATAACTTTGACCTAGGCGATCGTAAAGGATGATATAAAGCACCAATTTCCATAAACATTCAATAAAAATTCATCAATTTCATTATGTCAGGTCCATAAAACGAATATTTAGCAAACATTTTGGGAGATAGAATCAGTTTCGTAAATAAAAACTAGATACATTAGGTTGACAGAATGAGCTACTGCGGAAATATGTGTTCATTAATTATTTTGGCATTTTGAAAGCTTAAAAATCACAAGAAAATTATTATTTTATCAAATTTGAGGCTTTTGCATGCTACTCACAAATAAACTCGGATTCGAACCACCCTTCACCACTGAATTTTCGCTGTACGATATGCATGCTGATAATGAAGCAGAGGCGCAAACGAAAGCTTAATTTTTTCGTCTAACTCAACGCAATGGAAAACAGCAGTAACAACTTAGCAGACACCCTAACAGTACTACCATGCGTATACGTAACATTCATATAGCAACAGCAACACTAGGCGTATACGTAACTTTCATATATGCATCTAGTTACGTATGAATTTGAATTGTTTGTATGTGTATGACACATGCGTGCAATCATATATTTATCATCAGTGTATTCTCACGTATAAATGTCAATTTCAACTTTTCTGTATGTTTTCACTTGTGGGCGTGTGCGTGCGTGTGTCTGCCTGCACAGGTAATGAGTAGTAAGTATGTGTGACATTTTGCATGTTAATTACGCACTATTACAATTATGAATCTCATTCACAATTAATTAGTGTGTTTTGCCTTACAATGTTCGGTTTATTGTTTTTACATGCTTGTTGTTGTTGGAAAATCATTTAACTGCTCGTACTACCCGACTGTTGGCGTTGAATATTAAATAGCTCTGCGCCAGAGGACCCTCGTATTCACTTGAGCGCGTGTGAGTGTGTGTGTGAGGCGGGGTGAAAGTGACTCATTAAAGGAACAAGGAATGATATGATGTAGAGTTTGTAATTGAATAGTATTTATACAGATAAAAAGCGAATTTACATATCTTTTGAAATGTTATAAATAAATATTTAGGCATAAATTTCCCTTTTGTTATAAATGAAAAATATAATAAACGGCTGTTTTGTATGTTTGTAAGATTGATTCTTAAAAATGTATCCCCTTCATTGAATATCCTACACCATTAGCATAATAATGTTATAGATGATTAAAATAAAAAAAATACATAAAAAACTAGTTGCTTTGAAAAAGTATAAATTCACAAATATAATTAAAATAAACAATAAAAATGTAAAAATAAACAGTATAATAAATAAGATTATTAACCTTTAACTACTGAGGTGGTGGTAAATTTTACACCCCGTAGTTTGTTTTTTAGTTTTAAGAAAAGTGGCTATGAAATAAAGTCCTTGTTTCGTTAAACTAAAAGTTCGATTTCTTTAAATTTATAATTTTATTCATTTACAAATGTGTTTTATTATTACAATTAAAAATAAATAAATTTAAAAAAAAATTTCGTTGACAAAAATTATTTATAGATTATAAAGGGGTACAATTTACCCCACCTCAGTAACTACGCCCAAATATTTCACCTTAGTAGTTAAAGGTTAAAGAGAAATATAATATGTTTAGTATATTTAATTTAAAGGTATTTTTCCCTTGCGAAAGCACCAGATTTAAATATTAAATGGAACACTTAACAGGAGTATGAATCGATATTGATGGATATGCATATAGATATACACATGTATATTGAAACCAAAAATTATTTGGACTTACCACATAGTTACTTAAATTTCTGTTAGGTGACTTGGTAGTAAATCCATGTTTCTCTGAAAAATAAATATAAATAATATGTGAATGAGTTAACTAAATTTGAAAAACCAAAAATGTATGAGAATGTTACAGAGATTAAAATTAATTAAAACACTATAGGAATAAATGAAGCCCATAAATCAATTTTCGTAAATACCAACTGAGAAAAGAGAATGACAATTTTTTATTACATTACACAAACCGAGCGGACAACTCATACATACTAAGATCTCTTCAGAAAGCTAATTTGTTTAGTGTTAAACAAAAAAAAAAGCTATTAATATTTCATATGGAAACAGTTATTAAGAAGAATAAACTCAATACAGTACTGCGGCGTATTTGTCACGATCGAAAAAATCCATGGTTATTGCTGGATAGCGTTAAAAATACATATATATAAAAGCTTATTTGTCTGTAGCATATTATTGGAGAGCTCAGGTATAAGAGCTAGGTTAAATAAACGGTAATTTCGTGTATTGAAAGAAATGTTTATTCATTCATCTATATTAATGGTGTGGCTTTTAAAATAGTGCCCACTTGATGCAATTGCACTCATGCCAGCGCTTCTTCCAATTGTCGAAACACTTCACAAACTCGATTCTTGAGTTAGCCTTTGGCTCTTTCAACAATTTCTCGTATGCTTGTAAAACGACGGACCTTTAAGATTCTTTTTATTGCTGCGGCATCGTTACAGTAATGTTTTTGGCCAAGAATTCACGAAGAAACAATGAAGTGTGAGCTTTTAACAAACGCAAATCGCCTAGCTCATAAAAACACGTATAACCTTAGCGACAACTACAGACTAAGTAAGCAATGAATACAGCTGAAACGTGTATCGTACTTCAGGGCCAATTATATTAACATAAAAAAATGTTTTCAATTGAACTCTCCACACCCGTGAAATTTTAAATTTTACAATTCCCGTTATTTTTTTAACACACGACATATATAAGTATTGTGGCATATATTGGATCTTAGTTCAACTGATACATTCAGTCCAATAAGTACCCGGAAAATCTCATTTCTCGAATTTTTTTTCCCAGGTTGGCACAACTTTCAGTCACTATTGTCAATATTTATTGCTATGCTTTTATATGATATTGGAACAAGAAATTTCGTTTCAAACACAAAATTTCACACAAACTCTTTGTTCAATATTTTTATGCATTTAATTTGAGAATTTCCCGGTACTTATTAATAATAAACTACGCTAAATTAAATACCAAATCAATGTATACAAATCTAGAGCAAGCAACAAAAAGAAATTACTTGCTGCAGGAAAGCATTTGAAGTTCAGTAGTTAACCTTTAGTTAGAGATTTCTAGTTATCATAAAATTTTAATATACCCAAGCGATCATTTAAATGCCGTGAACATTACTCCCAAACTGATTTATAAGCGCTCATAAATTTAAATGCTAAGTAAATAATTAAAATACGATTATAATTAAAAACGTATTCATAAATTTTATGATTGAGTGTTTATGCTAAAACGCGCACTTTCCGTTGCAGAGAACGAATTATTGACAAATGACAGTGAACAAACACAACAATACATGCCATTGCGCATACAAATATGATTTCATATGCAGAAGGCGTAGAAAGTACAAGAGCAGCAAACGCACAATTTGCAGAAGTAACGTAGGATAAGGGTATTTCATGCAGTCAACCAGTATTGTTTCAGTGCCACGAGAGTACGAATGAGCTAGCAAATTGCACACGCAAAATGATCAAAAACGCTCCATGCTTTGAATTATGGCAAACCATTTGTCATTCGGACACTTGACAACACAAACGCGGGTCGCCAAACACGACAAATGAAAAGTGCATAAGTAACTAAGTATTTAAGTGAAGTCCAAGTGAATATTAAGTAAGTGACTGAATGCTACATTTGAGTTTATAAGTCCAAGCATTTTGCAGAGCTTATGAACTTTTATGGAGAATTACCATTGTTAAGAACTATAAGCTAGAACAATTTGAGTTTGAGTTAGTATAATTTCTGCAGTTTTTGATAAATGAATATTGATTGAGAGGAATGCAAAGAATTATTTAAATAACATTTTTTTATAATATTTTAAGTTTATTCCTCAGTTGGGTAAGCGATCAAGCTTAAGTTTCTAAATAAGTCAATACTAAATAGAAAATACTTCAATTAAAATTGTAATACCAATGACTCAGAAAGGATAAGGTTCGTATAAGTATTATTTAATAAAAGGTTATGAGTGTAAAAGAGAGATTTTTTCTCTATTCTTCCTATTCTTGACTGGCGTAGACACCGCAACAGCGGGCCATTCGTATCTTCTTTTGGCAGTTTGGCGCCAATTGGTAATGCCAAGTGAAGCCAGGTCCACTAAGTCCTTCCGACGGAGTGAAGGTCTTTCTCTACTTCCACCAATGGGTACTTCATCGAAAACTTTCAGAGCTGGAGCACTTCCGTCCATTCGAACAACATGGCCTAGCCAGTGTACCGCTGTCTTTTTATTCGCTTAACTGTGTCAATGTGATTCAGTGATGGATCTGCTGCTGAAATTCTACCAGGCTGACATTGTTATTGCTGTTAATGCTGGTTCTCAGATAGACGAAATTAGCAACAACTTCAAAGTTATGCTGTCAGCAGTGACGCGAGTGCGCTGACTGTTTGTTTGATGACAGGAGATATTTCGTCTGGAAAAAGCAGAACTAACGGCGCGGTTGTTGTTTCCAATTATATTAATATCATCGGCGTACGCCAGAGCTGTTCACTCTTATAAAAGATTGTACATTCTCTGTTTAGCTCTGCAACTCAAATTATTTTTTCCAGCATCAGGTAAAAGAAGTCACACAACAGTGAGTCACCCTGCGAAACCTCGTTTGGTATCGAACGGTTCGGAGAGGTCCTTCCCGATCCTGACGGTGGATACCAAATTCAGACATCGCGGGACAGATGCAGCACGAAAAGGACTGCCGAAAGTAGCTTTAAAATTGACAAAAAGTGGTGTGTGTCGATCCTCTTTTCACGCGACTTCTCCAAGAATTGGCGCATGGTGAATTCTGGTCAGTTGTTGATTTTCCATGTCTAAAGCCACACTGGTAAAATCCAATCAGTTTGTTGACGGTGGGCTTTGGTCTTTCACACAGTACGATCGATAGGACCTTATATGCTAGGTTAAAAAAGCTTATCCCACGTTAGTTGGCGCAGATTGTGTGATCTCCCTTCTTATGGATTGGGCAGAGCACACTAAGATTCCAATCGTCAGGCATGCTTTCTTCCGACCATATTCTGCAAAGAAGCTGATGCAAGCACCTTATCAGCTCTTCGCCGCCGTATTTGAATAGCTCGGCCGGCAATCTATCGACACCCGTCGCATTGTTGTTCTTCAAGCGGACTGTAGATTACAAAAACACTCAACAATATTTAAAAAATAAAATGAAGGAAAAACAAAAAAAATTGTTGTGTGCTCTTCTATGAGAGATCTTAATATTTTTTTTTTTATTTTATCACATATTCCTTTACTAAAAAGGCTTACGAGGAAAAATTACGGTAGCTGTGGTTAGAACCACACCGAAGGACCTCTACCCCATCTCATTTGGTAACCATGGCAAAAATGATTTAGCTTAAATAACAGACGTTTTAAGCACTTCATAAGATACTTCAAATATTTAAGATGCAAATATTAATGTCAATCCACTTGTACTCAGGTCAAATATCATATTTTTTTCAATTCCCTTCAATAGAAAATATGCTTCACCTCCTTAAAAAATTGCTTAAACTTTTAAATTTCTTAGAAAATGACAAAAAGAAATGCAATTTTTACATAGAAAAAATCGATTTTTTACAACTTCCTCCGAAAACAATAGCAATGCCAACAAATTACATACAAAAGCAACGACATACGGCAATCAATTGTCCTTGAAGTGAAGTGTTTTACCGGAAGTCACATGTGCACGGTTTCATCTGCCACTTGCACCCATTCTTCACTGCACACAATTTTTTCTGTTCCAACCACTTTTTCCACTTTAACTTTCTCTGTATTATTGATATTGACACGCGTCGACTGACGACTGGCACCCACGCCGGGTTTCCGTGCGCCAAGACTTTGTGGCTCAGCTAATTTCGTTGCTGCCAAAAACAAGCACACACGCATCTTAGCCAACGCGGCACCAATACACCTGCACCACTCCTACTACGAGACACAGCGTCACACACCACTTGATTACAGACGCGTAATGACAAATGTCATCGACACTTTGACACACGCAAATACACAAACGCCGCACTCTAGAGAGATACTCCCAGAGCAAACGAAATAAAGTTTCCCCAGGGCTCCGCTCCTTTTTATTTGACATCGTGCATGGCATTTGTCAACAGCGTCGTCGTCGAAGTCTCCAGGATTATCGTTGTCGTCGTCGTCGGTGCTTGTTTGTCAGCATGTGCGTAGAATACGAAATTAGCGGATAAGCGCTACCCTTCTAGACACACACGCGCCCACAAGCAACGCTGTATTCATATACTATAACTAAATGCAATCATCGGTGAAAGGACACAAATACACAAATATATCCTTTGAGCGTCTTTTTCCCGACACATTTAGTTGCACTATTAGAAGTGTTCATTTCTGTTTGGGGTGAAGTTCTGCAAACTTAGTTCGCAAATCGATAAGTTGGCAATTTCGATTTTACTTCCTTCCTTCCTTCCCTACAACTTGCCTGCACTCGACATTTTTTGGCTTTGCAAAAATCGTTCGTTTATCAATTGTTTGCATGCGGAAGCGTGAAAATGAAAAAACTTCGCTAGATACCTAAGTACATATGTACATTTGTATATACGTATATAATGTGAGCTTGGAACGTAGTGCTAAATTGAAATGCGCTCAAGTACGTGCGAGACGAGATTACGATGTGATGCGGTAAATGTACAGTGGGACAAAAAGATATAATTACATATTATCTATTCAACGACTAATTTTCCTATAACCCCGAAAAAACGATTATCCGATTATCCTTATATCTCAGAGTGTATCTATAGATATGATATTTTTTTAGAGGACCAAACAAGAACCAAAGAAGTATTAAATTGGACTTTAGGGATCATTTAAGCCATTTTAATACGTATTTGTCTCTGAGAATTCAGCATCAGATGAATCCAATCTCGAATCAGAAAGCTGAGAGAACATATCGATACAAGTCCTGGAAGAGATCATGTCCAAATTTGGATATACCTGTTTATATCTCTAAAATTAGATAGTTCGGACTGAAATATGTAAAATTCGTGAATAAAATTGGTTCTCTTACAAAAATATACTACTGATATTTTAGAATTAAGCTTGGTCCTACTATCCCATTTGCCAAATAAGGATTACTTGTGGCTACAGCCTTAGTTAAAGAGTAGAACTAAAATTACAACATAAAGATCCTAACAGGGTTAGATCGTAGATCTCTTGGTAGGATTAAATCCATGACAATTCCGGTGACGTAGCACCGGCTGTTGTTAGAATCGTGCGAACCCGATTCATCTAACACCTATATTCCTTTACTCCGTCCATTTCGAAACTAGTTTCATTGGTCTCCCGTTAGATGGCTTCATTAACAACTAAACTTGCCCTTCCTCCTTCAATTAAGGATTATGGAATCGTCAAAACAACAGCAATTTTTAAATCCGTCTGAGCATATCATTTTAAAGTGAAATAACTGTCCCGAAAAACTCTATACTTACTTTTTATAAATTTTCACTTAGCGACTCGAAAAAATACATACCGCGGCTAATATATGTCACTAATTACGAAATCATTGAATCAGAAATATTTCCGTTGATGAGTGAGTTGCGGAAATTTAAAAGAAGAAAACCATTTTGATGACTTTACGTAATTAATTACTGATGACGGACTAAATTATGTTTTATATCGCTATTTTAGAGACAAGAGACAAAACAAGACTAACAAAAATAAATTAAAGATGTTTAAAAGCGATATAAAGTTTCCCCTCGAAATAACGAAAGAATTTACTCAAAGAGCCTCAGGCGATTAAATATTTTTTGGAAAAAATTTCACAATATTTAAAGGTCAGTTTTAATTATTTTTGAACAAAGCAAAAATATTTATTTTAAGCACAGACACTTTATCAAATTTGCGCATTTGTCGATAAAGGTCGATAAAACAGTATTACGTTCTCACTTTGTGGTATAGCAGTTTATCGACGGAATCAATGATTGCATGAATATTTTCGATCGAAAATCTTTATCGTATCGAAATATAAATAAGTTCAATACTTTCAGAATTCAACAATTATACCTATATCTATTGATTATTAACTTCAAATATGTACCGAAATTTTACACTGTACCACTGTGCCTTTGCCAGTTGAGGGTTAACTTTGCAGTTTTGTGATTACGTATTGGGATTGAAAGTTTTACGTTTTGTAAAATCAACAGTTTGTTTTCGCGCAGCTTAAGTAGTTTTTGTAAGTTTCAAGTTTATTAGGTTCACATGAAACTTTCATTGTAGCTGTCTATTAAGGGAGAATTAACGGGAAATTTATACACTTTACAAATCAGTTTCGAATAACTAGTTTTTTTGGCAATTATAAGCTATATGTGTAATAGGTAAATGAGAGATTGTCAGCTCATGAAATTGACGAATTCAAATTTCAGAGTTATAAAAGAATCTTTATTTGTACCAATGAGCCCATCAATTGACTATTTTAATAGACTTTAACCAATTGATAATCACGTTTAACCTAATGAAATCAAGTAAGTCAATGGAAAGCGATTTAAACTTCTTCAAACAGAAATGCATATTACATATAGGTAGAATGTCTGGAATAACGTAGAATAATAAATGTAAGTTAATGAGTTTAGAAAGACCACAAAAGCAGTAAGACTAAAAGACATAGTTAAAATTCGCAAAATTGTATTAAGACGGTCATCCAATGTGACGGTCTGTTTTTTAGAGATTTTATCAGAATTTTTTTGTACAACCAGTAAATAGATAGAAACTTAAGTTTAGTATCATATATATTTCGATAGTATAAATAGAAATGTTCAGCTAAAAATAATGTATAGAACAGGTGTTACAGCATTCTGAACACCCCCATCTTGAAAAAATAAACTCGCACTTCGTCCACGATTTCAGGCGATAGGCTTATTGGAAACAAAAAATATTGGGTAAGCAATTTATGATAAAAAAATGTTGAGCCCATCACATGGGATTACCCCATTAAGTTATCGTAAAATGAATTGAGTCATTGTCATCTAATTGACCATTGGAATACCGTAGATCATATCATACAGGAATTTGAGACGCATGTTTTTATTTTTGAAACATTAAAAAATTAGCTATCAACTAGTCCCTCACCACTGTATTCACCAGATTTGTGCCACATAGACAATTTATTTTTCTAGTCTTAGGAAGTATCTCTCTTAAAATAGATTTCATTTAAATGAGGAGGTCAAGATAAAAGCATACCTATATTTTGAAGGCGTCGAAGCTTCACGTTTTGGAAATGGTGTCGAAATGTGGGAGAACCTTTACAATAAATGTGATACTATATCGAAGAAATCTTTCTTTCATTGTTTGACAGAATACTTTTCAACCCATGGACTGAGATGAAATCATAAAATACCAAAGCATCCAAAACGAAGAGAAATTGTGGGAATAATATGGGATTCAGCTTAATGAAATGATAGCTGATTGCAATTTATTATCTATACTCCGTGATTTATTTCTAGTGAACAGTCTCAATCATTAGGTAATTGTTTATATTGCATTAAAGAACTATTTCACATTTTGATAAGGTGCTGATCAAGGACTGACCTGAAACATTGGAAATTCGAGAAAAACACCATAGGCATCAATTGTAAACTCGATTGAGAAGGTTTGACCTTTAATATGACAAAATAAACAAATTGAGAAATATATGAAGAACAAGTAAGGAAGGGCTAAGTTCGGGTGTAACCGAACATTTTATACTCGCAATTTATTTATTTAACTTAATTAATATTATGTTATACACAATTTGACCCATATATTCGTCATATATATTGTATAAAGTCCATTGAAAGTTGGAAACCCTAATATTAGGTTAGAAGCACCGAGGTCCTCATGTTCGATTAATGGGGCCTTGAAAACCTATGGTCCGATTTCGGCGATTTTTAGAATAATACACACTATAAAGGTAGTATTTGTGCAAAGTTCTGCATCGATATCTTCACTAGTGCTTCCTTTATATATTGTAAAGTAAACGATTCAGATCGTCTTCAAAGTTCTGGTATATAGGAAGTAGGCGTGGTTGTGAAGCGATTTGGCCTATTTTCACAACATATCATTGGGAGCTTTGTCGAGCGTATTGTGTGAAAGACTAAAGCCCACCGTCAACGAACTGATTGGACCTTATCAGTGTGGCTTTAGACCTGGAAAATCCACAATGGACCAGATATTCACCATGCGCCAAATCTTGGAAAAAACCATCTTTTTATCGATTTTAAAGCTGCCTTCGATAGCACAAAAAGGAGCTGCCTTTATGCCGCGATGTTTGAATTTGGTATCCCTGCAAAACTAATACGGCTATGTAAGCTGACGTTGAGCAACACCAAAAGCTCCGTCAGGATCGGGAAGGACCTCTCCGAGCCGTTCGATACCAAACGAGGCTTCAGACAGGGTGACTCACTATCGTGCGACTTCTTCAATCTATTGCTGGAAAAAATAATACGAGCTGCAGAACTAAATAGAGAGGGTACAATCTTCTACAAGAGTGTACAGCTCCTGGCGTACGCCGATGATATTGATATCATCGGAAGCAACAACCGCGCCGTTTGTTCTGCGTTTTCCAGACTAGATAAAGAAGCGAAGCGTATGGGTCTGGTGGTGAATGAGGACAAGACGAAATATCTCCTGTCATCAAACAAACAGTCAGCGCACTCGCGTCTTGGCTCCCACGTCACTGTTGACAGTCATAACTTTGAAGTTGTAGATAATTTCGTTTATCTGGGAACCAGCATTAACAACACCAACAATGTCAGCCTTGAAATCCAACTCAGAATCACTCTTGCCAACAGGTGCTACTTTGGACTGAGTAGGCAATTGAAAAGTAAAGTCCTCTCTCGACGAACCAAAATCAAACTCTATAAGTCGCTCATTATTCTCGTCCTGATGTATGGCGCTGAAGCGTGGACGATGACAACATCCGATGAGACGACTCTTGGGGTTTTCGAGAGAAAGGTTTTGCGCAAGATTTATGGTCCTCTAAACATTGGCAACGGCGAATACCGCAGACGATGGAACGATGAGCTGTATGTGTTATTCGAGGACATAGACATAGTCCAGCGAATAAAAAGACAGCGGCTACGCTGGCTAGGTCATGTTGTTCGAATGGATGAAGGTGCTCCAGCTCTGAAAGTATTCGATGCAGTACCTGCTGGTGGATGCAGAGGAAGAGGGAGACCTCCACTCCGGTGGAAAGACCAAGTGCAAAGTGACCTGGCTTCACTTGGTGTTTCCAGTTGGCGCCAAAAAGCAAAAAGGAGGAATGAGTGGCGCGCTCTAATATATATATATATATATATCATTGGAATGTAAGGAAAATATTACAAACCAAGTTTCATTGAAATCGGTCGAGTAGTTCCTGAGATATGGTTTTTGACCCATAAGTGGGCGACGCCACGCCCATTTTCCATTTTGTAAAAAAATCTGAGTGCAGCTTCTTTCTGCAATTTCTTATGTGAAATTTAGTGTTTCTGACGTTTTTCGTTAGTGAGTTAACCCACTTTTAGTAATTTTCAACCTAACCTTTGTATGGGAGGTGGGCGTGGTTATTTTCCGATTTCAACTAATTTCATGGTGTGTGGTGTGGGACGTAAGAGAACTGACTGCAGACAGTTTGGTTTATATAGCTCTATTGGTTTGCGAGATATATATATGCAAATAACCTATTTGGGGGCGGCACAACGCCCACTTCCCCAAAAAAATTACATCCAAATATGCCCCTTCCTAGTGCGATCCTTTATTCCAAATTTTACTGTTATAACTTTATTTATGGCTTAGTTATGACACTTTATGCGTTTTTGGTTTTCGCCATTTTGTGGGCGTGGCAGTGGACCGATTTTGCCCATTTTCGAACGGTCCCAAGGAACATGTGTTCCAAGTTTCATTAAGATATCTCAATTTTTACTCAAGTTATCGCTTGCATGGACGGACGGACAGACGGACAAACGGACGGACAGACATCCGGATTTCAACTCCACTCGTCATCCTGATCATTTATATATATATAACCCCATATCTAACTCTTTTATTTCTTGGTGACACAAACAACCGTTATGTGAACAAAACTATAATACTCTGTGCAACAGGTTGCGAGAGTATAAAAATCGTAGGCCGTGTTAACTGAAGGATCACTCAATGTTCCATAAATCCTACTGAGTATGTTGGACTTCTGAAATTTTTCATTGAGCCCCGAATCTGAAATTAATAGGATTCTTCGGATAAAGAAAGACCGAGGGGAAACATAGTTGATTTCATTTGGTTTGTGGAAATAAATAAAATTATTGGAGATTTTAAATAAATTGCTGACGGACAACCACTAGACACATTTTGAGTATACATTTTTTCAAATAATAATTAATATTTTTTTACGTAATACATCAATATGAAATAAAAAGCATAATATTCAATCATTTGATAATTAGAGAACCGCCAGAAATTTAATACAATAGTTTCAACAATATAATATTAATCCAAAAATATGCAACTTCATACAAAAATATATTCATTTAACATTTAATTCCACCGCTTAAATAACCATAATAGTGAAACGCATGAAAATTTCATGAATGGCTTTTATGCAAAGCTTTTTTGTGCTTCACACAAAAACTTTGACTGAAATATTTTCGCAGCAATAAAGACAGCCATAAAATGCTAAGCACTACTCAACGCCTCTTCATTTAGAAACAACAGCACCAACAAAAACAACAACTGCCACGAAGTGAAAGCAGCAACTGCAGTGAGTAGAAAATATGCAAATAAAAAAATATAAAAAACTAACGGAATGTAAAAAATAAGTAATTACGGATGGAAAAAACAGATTGTAGAATACAACAAAAACAAAATACGACTACTACATAGAAAGAGAGGTAGAAAAAAACTCGAATTTATGCAGCATAAAAATACACTGAATACAAAAAGGCGCAAAACAAAAGCCAGCAAGTGGAAGAGGAGAGGAAGAGGAAAAAATTAGACACGCGCCCGCCCAGCACTCAACATGCAGCGAAAATCATCATTAAGGACACAAAAATGTTTTACAAATTGAAAGTCACGCAACGGACGGTTAGTGCGAACTCGCCGCGTGGCTAATTGAATAAAAAGTAGACGACGACTACGAGCGGCGCGATGTTGGTGCACAAAGCGTCCACCTTTCCTCATTTTGCGACCCACTCCCGTGCTTTATTACGATTTTAACGTCGCTTAAATGGTGACATGCCGAGCTGAGAGTGGTGAGAGAGTGCGGGAGGAGAGAGAGGCACACCGCTTTGTTGCTGAGGGTAAAAAAAGAAATTCTATAGCCGCTTTGTTTTACAACAAAGTAGCAGCCGCGAACCGCATTGTAGCGGTTTCACCTGCTGAATTTACTGGTGTTGGTGTTGTTGTTGTTGCTGGTGTTAGCGATAACGCGCCAACGCCACCGGGGCAGCGGAATTTTTTGTTTTTTTTTTTTCGTTCAGCAAGCAGTGGCAGGTGTCGATGCTTATAAATGTGATGACCCGACGTATAGGTAGGAGCGACACCTGTGCGACGGTTGAGGAGGAAACAAAGTGTATTTCGATTAAAACATTTGGATAACACCGTGATGATTGTTGTAGTAGCACACCACGCGCATCTGTTTTGTGAATTTTTATGTATTTTTTTTTGCTTTTTTTCCTGCAATTTCACTTTTATGTTAATCTAATGACCACCCCTTACTGCCGTCGATTGGTTCAAGTAGATAATGTGCTGATGGGCAGGCGTAAATTTGTACGTGTGTATGTATGTGTCTGGTGGGTCATGCTGACAACAAATTTGAATAATGTTCTGCGGAAATGAAGTAATGAGCATGAATGTTGGCGCCTGTAGGAGTGAAGATAAGCGTCGCGGAGGAAGGAAGTATTGACGAAAGCTCTTCAATGTTGCGTGCTGTGATTTTCTAAAAGTGAGTTTATACGAGAGTGGAAATACATGTTATTGGTTAGTTTATTACTTTGTAAAATGTGTTGAAATCTGGTCAAATATATTGTACTCAACTCATATAACAAAGTATCGATATTATTTAAAACAATTTACTAAAATAAGAAAAAAAATCAATATTTTCGGTTTGCGACCCAATTACTTTGTGCATGTTTTAAAAATTATCTAAGAATTGTCTATTCTGTAGAACGGCATAATTTATAATTTAGAAGACAAAACTATACGTATTTTGGTGTCGTGTTTTATTGGGCACAAAAGATTAGGAGGCAAGCAGTCCGCATCCAGTTCATTAACAACTCTCGAATGAGCTGATTGAAGCTGTTAATGAATCTGCATTAGTCAAATCCTCACCGACCTCAGCTATTTGGTGTCGATGGATTCACTTGGAAACGTTTTTTTGTAAAATTGTATCATCCTATAAAGTACAATTAACCGTCCAGCACGCTTGAAATATGGTCAAATAGTCATTAAACATCTAATGCTAAAAAGAGGTAAGATCAACTGGCCCTTCTTGTTTTATTTTTCTAGAGTCATTCGAAAAGAGGGGAATGACAGCCATCCACATACTATTTTAACGAATTCAAACCATTGAGACAGAACACGATGAAATAGCATCAATATTTGTCGAAACAAGAAAAAACGTTAACTTCGGCTGTACCGAGGCTAATATACCCTTCACAGGTGCATTTTTTTAGTAACTATGTGTTTTAGCAAATCTAAAGACGTAAGAAAAAGTAAGTAAAAAAAAAATTATTTTTATCCGGTTTGTTTGCTAGAAACATTAAGGTTATATAATTTACCGATCTGAACAATTTCTTCGATCTGTCAAATTTCGTGAAGATACCACGTCAAATGCGGAAGTTTTCCATACAAGCCCTTGATTCCGATCGTTCAGTTTGTATGGCAGCTATATGATATAGTGGTCCAATATCGGCAGTTCCTACAAATGAGCAACTTCTTGAAGAGAAAATAACATCTGCAAAATTTCAAAACGATATCTCAAAAACTGAAAGACTAGTTCGTATATATACAGACTGACAGACGGACGGACAGACAGATTTATATATATATATATATATATATACTTTATAGGGCCTCCGACGCTTCCTTCTGGGTGTTACAAACTTCGTGACAAACTTAATATACCCTGTTCAGGGTACAAAAAGGTAAATGTGCACCTCTAATTATGAACACCACCTGGGCTTCACTATAACAACAAATTGAAGACATTTACTTAGAAAATATTTGGCCTGAGAAGGAATGAAGACTTCGCAACCTAATACATAATTATTTGTTCTGTTCTCAGATAAGCGATCTAAAGGCTATGCCGAAAGACGATGCCGAAAAAGACTGTTGTTATGCGAACTGGTTGTATCAATAACAAGAATGGTTCTGAACCGAATAATTAGCCATTCTTGAGGTATGTAGAGTCCGTAAAAGACCTTAGCAGGGCCCAAAATATATAGTATATAATCATTTTTTAACGGTAACAAAGAAATTCTTAAACGAACACCTTATTCAATCGAACCTTATTCATGTATTTCCATAGAGAAGAAAATGGCTTTAATGGGAATTAGTATAGAATTTGTATGTATTCCTGACCCTTAAAACTAAGCAAATATTGAATAGTTTGATTTAATAAATTATTTTTTGAAAATTTTCATTTTTTTAATCACATGCAAATGTTGAACGATATTAATAATAACAATTTGCTCTTATATTTTGCATATTTAAAATATTATTTTATCAAAATAAGTACAAATATTTAAAAAATCGTTCAGCAACATTATTTTAACGTGCCATATTAGTGACAACATTGCCTTGAACAAATTTATTGCTCAGCAACATTGTATGTATACTTATAGACATAAGCTAACAGTATACTGCAAAGCAAAATGTTATCAAACAGTCTGTAAGGAACACTGAACAGCGGTAGCAGTCAACAGTTCAGAAACTTCGCAGTTCGACCAGTTTTTGCCTCTGTTTGTGTTGAGGCACTCGTAGCTTAATTTCCTGCCATTTGTCGGCAAGCAAATATTCAGTGTTCGTGCAACCACTCACTGTGTCGGTGGTGTTGAGGTACGACAACGAAAACGATGAGAAATTACGAATATTTGTAATTTCTTTGGTTGATTTATAAGCACATTTTATAGTTTTAGATGCTTTTTATAAAATGACAAAGGAAGTTAAAGAAGCTGGCTCTCAATAGTAATTCTAATATTATAAAAAATATTTTTGTGCAAAAGAGAAATAATTGCTAATATCATAATATTACACAGTTTAACATTTAAAGGCCTGGGCTTTTTGGAAAGCATATTTTTTATAGTGAAGTTGTATTTAATAATTATTTTTATTTATTTTCTATTATATATTTCTTTCTATTTTTTAAGTTTTTTTTTTTTGTAATTTTATCAAATCATCGAACTTTATAATACAAGTAATGATCCGAGCGTAATAGTTATGTATTTGTAAGAAAGGTATTATTATTATTTATATTGTTAGAGTTGTACAGTATACTCTCGAAAAGTAAATTCTCAGTAAGTAAATAATTGCGGAAAAGTTAATCACCTTTAAGATTACACATGCACCTCGAAAAAGTAAATTTTTTAATTTACTTTTCAGAGAGTGTGATAAAAAATTCGAAACGAAGCAAGCAGCGTTTTTTACGAAGTCGCAAAAACACTTACTCTCTTGTTTATCGCGTCTTTTTAGTAAATAAACTCTCCTACTTGATCCACTGGTTTAAAAATGAAAACGATGCAAATCAGGTGTCAGACGTTTTGAATGGTCGTACAAAAATGATCAGAAAATATATTGCAAAAGAAAAAAAAAACAAAAAAATATTCAAGATTTTTTCTCTTCATAGTAAATACATATGTATGCATGTAAATGTAAATATGTTTTTCATGTAAATCCATATGTTTTATTGAAGCAAATAAATGAATGAATTTTTTAAGTTTAAAAATGCATTTAATATTATAAAAACAGATAATTTATGTATATATTTGGAAAAGTAAATTACCCAAAATACCAATGGATTTACTTTTCGAGAGTATACTGTATTTAAATAAGGGTAAAAAGATGATTTGAAACATTCATACGTATGAGTTATACTTGTTTATTGTGAGAATACTGTTAGACAAGTAGTACTTTTACAAAATTTAGCCTCTTTAAACAAAATTTCCATATTATATAAATTTTTTCAATTCATATTTAAAAAATTTAAAATTTATATAAATTTCTTTAAATTTTTTCTAAATTTATCAGACTTGACAGAGTAATGTATAGGAACAGTTGATGAAAATTTGATTATACTATATATATATTCTATGTATGTGATAATTTACTGAGGAATTCATTTTTATGATTATTTTGCATACAAATAGAAGTTATGCTAGATGGTGCTATATTACAATTATTGTACTTTTGAAGTATTTTTTAATAAAAATTATTATTATGTTTTTAAGAAAAATTCTGTTTTCAAAGTATAAAAAAATATTAAACAAGTAAGGAAGGGCTAAGTTCGGGTGTAACCGAACATTTTATACTCTCGCAATTTATTTATTTAACTTTATTTATATTATATAATACACAATTTGACCCATATATTTGTCATATATATTGTATAAAGTCCATTGAAAGTTGGAAACCATAATATTAGGTTAGAAGCACCGAGGTCCTCGTGTTCGATATATGGGGCCTTAAAAACCTATGGTCCGATTTCGGCGATTTTTAGAATGGGGCTGCCACACTATAAAGGTAGTATTTGTGCAAAGTTCTGCATCGATATCTTCACTAGTGCTTACTTTATATATTGTAAAGTTAACGATTCAGATTCGTCTTCAAAGTTCTGGTATATAGGAAGTAGGCGTGGTTGTGAAGCGATTTGGCCTATTTTCACAACATATCATTGGGATGTAAGGAAACTATTACAAACCAAGTTTCATTGAAATCGGTCGAGTAGTAGTAGTGAGATATGGTTTTTGACCCATAAGTGGACGATGCCACGCCCATTTTCCATTTTGTAAAAAAATCTGAGTGCAGCTTCCATCTGCCATTTCTTATGTGAAATTTAGTGTTTCTGACGTTTTTCGTTAGTGAGTTAACCCACTTTTAGTAATTTTCAACCTAACCTTTGTATGGGGAGTGGGCGTGGTTATTATCCGATTTCTTTCATTTTTGGACTGTATTAAGAAGTGGCTAAAAAAACGACTGCAGAATGTTTGGTTTATATAGCTTCATTGGTTTGCGAGATATATAAAAATATCGGGTGGGGCCACGCCCACCTCCATTGCATCCAAATATGCCTCTCCCTAATGGGATCCTATGTTCCAAATTTCATTTTCATAACTTTATTTATGGCTTAGTTATGACACTTCATGTGTTTTTGGTTTTCGCCATTTTGTGGGCGTGGCAGTGGACCGATTTTCGAAAGCAACCCTCTCACGGTCCCAAGGAACATGTGTTCCAAGTTTCATTAAGATATCTCAATTTTTACTCAAGTTATCGCTTGCACGGGCGGACAGACATCCAGATTTCAGCTCCACTCGTCATCCTGATCATTTATATATATAACCCCATATCTAACTCTTTTATTTCTTGGTGACACAAACAACCGTTATGTGAACAAAACTATAATACTCTGTGCAACAGGTTGCAAGAGTATAAAAAGGTGTGAGGATAAAAACTCGCAGGCTTTACAGATCAAAGGATATCTTTAACTAGAAACTGGAAATCGTTAACATACATTTTATCCTTCACATGTAGTATTTAATGTATTAAAAAAAAACTGGAAAACTATGCACTATAATATTAAAAAGAAGTGGAAAGTAGTAGGAAATTATTATGATGAGCACGTGAGAATTATTGGATATCACAGCTAAGTTCGCTTTATTATATTCAATGGCTAAACACAACAGAAAGTGAAAAGATCTAGAAAAGTGAGATTAATGAGATAACGATTGATATTTTTGAAACTAAAGTATTGCTGTCGGCAATTTAGAACATTATTTTTTCTTAGCGTATTAATTACTGTGTTAGTGTTCATTTTCTAACACTCTCTTTCTTTGTTCGCAATTACAAGTACAACAACTGAAGCGATATTTTAACCTAATTACAGCAACTAGGTTACAAAAATGTACGTCTGACCCTCTTTTGTAAAACAGTTTTGTAATAAAGAATAAAAAATTGTATAAAATTTCATCAAATATAATATAATAATTGCCAGTAAAAAATTAAAATATATATGATTAACATCTCTGCAAAGCTATGTTCCATAATCTATATGTGATACCCTCATTACGCGATGAATTTAATCGCGTACGCCAATTATGCAACATAAAAGTGCCATTTTCCACCTGAGCATACATACATATGTACGTAGAAATTGAAATGCACGAGTAAAAGTGAAACGTGTGCCACACACGTTAATGCACATTATAATTACCGCGCTGCACTATGTACTTACTTGCATGTAAGTATTTACATGAGCGCTGTTACTGTCGCTTTGTAACTCTGCCAATGAAATGTAAACAGTATAATAAATGAAATGTCATAACAACCGGAAATATAAATAAACTATGGATAATTAAAATTGCATCAGCAGGTTAAGCAGCACTCTCGGGCAATAAACGAGTGGCGTGTGGCCAACAGGGCGTATGCGTAATATTAATTGCAAACTGGCAACTTGTTGATGAGCGTGGGCACACAGACACACACACAGACTGAGCAGCCATGCGCTAAGAATAACGGACAGACGTTTATGCACTTGTTGGTGGCCCACGTGCACCGATTTAAATCGCACACACCCACACACACGCAAAGTGTGGGCGGAAATCCATGCGCTGATGGCAGCTTTAGGTTGTCAATAAATTAATGCACATACTTATGCCGTTATGTTCATGCGTGTGTTGTGTGTGTGGATGAGGGCTCAAAGCAAACGAACAAATGATTGTAATTTATGTAAAATTGCCACGTTCGTTGCGTGCATGTCTGAATGCAATTAGCGTTGGTCTATTGCTGAATTCAATATAAAAACCTGCGTCCACTTTAAAGGTATATATAAATTTATTACGTGGACATTGGAAATCTAATGCATGGCTACTTTTTTTTAGAAAGATAATGTAGAGATTTGTATATTAAGCTCGAAAGTTATGAAATATTTATTTATTAATTCAGACGTAAACTGAGTTTTTAGACCAAAAAAAGTGACGTTTCAGTTACAGGAATTTTAACCGAAGTTCCTATTTAGAGACAATTTCTTAAGTGAAATTACCACTAGCATAATAAATGTTTTGACAAAAATATTGGATCTCCATACGTTTCTCTAGATCCGCAATGCACAACTCTAAATATAATTTATTTTCATTTATATTAAATACGGACTAGTAAGAAAAAAATCTTATTACACTCAATAGTTGGCAAATTGCAAATTCAGTTGAAATCATTTGATTAAGAGCTTTCAATAGAAATGGCATTCAGTTGGTACCAAGTAAGTTGACTCTTCAGAAATTGATTAATTAAAAAGTTTATAATATTTTACGAATAAGCAATGAAAAAGATTAAGGGATTAGGTGGGTTTCAGAGGCTAAAAACAATGTTATTTCTACATTTTTTTTGTTAATATATACAATCATATATTTCATTTAAACAATTCAGCGTATACAGAGATACAGTTTAAACAGTATTTTGTGAAATTTTTATTTCGAAATTCTTAAAACTCAGCCATTGGCCCCTTATATCCCATGACGTGTCCAAAAAAAGGTCTTGCGGTGGACATCATAACTCATGATTGGTTCATCCAAATCGATAAACCAAATATGTTTCGATAGTGCATGAAGGAATCTAGTTAATCAACTAAGGAAAAAAGGAAGTTTTTGAATTCTTGATAGATTTTTAACCGAAAAACTCACTTTTTTGGTCAAATTTTCGGCATATATTGGTCGAAAAAAATAGTTATAATAAAAAAATCCTTCGTTCATTAACTTGATAATGTTATTCCAAAGCTGTGTGCAATTTGAACTTTTTGAGAAATCTTGTCTACCGACTTAAAAAATTGAGTACTGATGTGACCTGCTGGACTGAACTTCCAAAGGGTATATCTCTTTGAATATTATTCGAATTGGTATTTTTGGGTAGTATTTTAAACTTTTTTTTTTCAAATTTTGAAATTTTGAAACCCACCTAACCCCTTAGAAGGAGCTTTCAAAGGGAGAAAGAACTTAAAAGCCCAATTACGTAAGGCTACTGGTATCTTACCTAAAGTAAAACAGTTTTTAAATAATATTTTACCAATTAATGTTATCACCTTCAAAATAAACCCCATTCGATAGTATGTACGTACGATTTTTTTTGGATAGCCTTCGGCTTGTTCAGTGATTTATTGTATGATTATAAAACAACGACCTTTAAAGTTCTCTTTTTTTTGGAGATAGTTAAAAATCACACAGCGTCATGTCTGGTGAATATGGAGGCCCCGATGCCACGTTACAGTATTGTTTTTGGCCACGAAGTATGAGCAAACGAAAATCGCCAAGTTCATAAAAACAAGTATAAACTTTAACTTAGTAAATCTTGAGTACACCTAAAAATTTTATCATACTTCAGGGGCAAAAGTGAACTCTCCACATCAGTGAAATTTTAAATTTTACAATTCTCGTAATTTTTTGTATGCATGCTATACAAGTGTGACCTTTTTAAAAAAAAATAGATTTTTGTATTTTTTGCGTATTTGATATTTTATTGTATCAAAACTATCCAGTGAAAGCGGAAAGTCGTATCTTGATTAGTTTTTGAATGGCAGCGTTCTACAGAGCGACCGCTCGTAGATATAAGCCGCTATAGTCGAAACTTTAAAAGCGTTTTTCTCGAAACGACATTTTTCAAAATTGCTGACATCATAACTCAACGAGAAATTAACCGATAGAATTCAAATTTAAATTGATTATTCTTAAATATATTTGATTTAAATATGATTTCTGATTTGTTGAAAATTGTCAATTTGGCATTAAAAAAACTACAATTTTTTACCTAACAAACGACATCTTGTTAATTTTTGATATTTTTAAAAAATCGTAGGTCATTGTACAGGAATTACCTTCAACTTTAATAACCTTTTTGAATATTTTTGTTTCAATTACTCATTCGGCCGGAATCATGTCAGCAGTTGGGGAACTTTTTTTTTGGCAACTCCCAAGACAGCCCATAACTCCGTTATTTTTTAATATTTTTGTAAAAAATAAAATTTAAATGTAGCTGAAAATACATATACCTGATTATGTCCAAAAAAACTTCGAAACATTGGATCTAGTACTTTCTTAAAAAAAAAAATTCACGAAAATCGCCTAATTCTTAAAGGCGTAGTAGCTATCGCCTGTTGTCTTTGATTGCTATCGATAGCCATACATAATGGACAATTTGGTAAAGAGTTGTTTGGTTCGCTAATATAGATACACATTAGGGGAAATGGGATATCTTTAGCCAATATCTCTTAAAGCACTACGTATTTGTTAGTATTTTTGGTTATATACAGATCAGTAAATGGTCGGGCCAATAAGTTATAAAGGAGTTAATTGTCAGAGAAACAAAAGTACATACCCACTTTTAAGTCATCTTATCATCCTCATCCTCAGATTTGGTACGCTTTGATTTGTTTACATCTCTTCTCGCATTTCTTCCAAGCCCTTGTGTGGATAACTGAATTAATTGCTAACTGAAAAGAGAAAACAATTTAAAATATTTAAAAAAATATATAAAATAATAGTCATCAGAGCTCCTAATATTTACGTATAATAAGTAAATCTATGTGTTCTAAATAATTTTTGATATCACTATAGTTTTTGAAATTATTGTTCTACAACTCGAAAAATATAAAATAAAATAAAATATTTTGTATAATTTAATTGTTAAACTTGGCTCTATAATTCACTAAAATAAAATCTTTCTTTAATCTTTAAGTTTTTTGACCGAGTAATCCACTATATTCTACTACAAACAAAGTGACAGTGTTCCCACTTAACTCGATTTCTAAATTAAATTTCTAGCACATTTCTTAGCTAGTAGGTAAGTCTTTAAAGCACTCAATTCACCAATAGGAAATCTCCAACAAATTCCCACACAACTCCCAGCATTAAAGCAATTAAACTATAATATTAAGCCAATTTACGCTGGAAATTAAATTTTATGCAATGTTGTTATGTGTAATCCTTTGCAAGTGCAGTTATGTGCGTACGAGTGTAGTGTATGCATTTTGTAACAACAACTTTCACCTTCACCTTTAACAGTCTCTCTTTTAACAAACGACTGAATTACCGAGCATGAGCTTTGGATTTGAAATAAGTTTCAAGCTGCTGGCGTAAGCAAGCAAAAAGTCACAGAAGCAAGGTGGACATAGAAGCATACCAACAAACACATAAACGCATTTAGAGTGCGTAAGGAGGTAAGTAGAGGCACATACAACAACAGCTAACTACTGCATATTCTATGTAAGTAGGTATGTGTAGTTATATAAGACTCTACTTGAACTTTAACTTTGTTAATGCACTAGGTGACACACACTCATACGAAGATATATAGGATCAACCTTAGAAAGTGCACCTTTGCTGTCATGTACTCGCTTTAGTTGCAAGTAAGACACTTGTACTATAAATATGTATGTATGTATGTATGGATGTTTTTCTACACAACTACTTCAAGCAAGAATTTAACAACAGAACGCACAGCGAAACTTTTACAAAGAAACGAAAAGATTTTGCCTTGATTTCATGCACAATGCTTTAAGCAGTTCAAAAAGTTTTGGCTTACACCTTTTATCATCAGTATATATATATTTTTTACATACGTATGAGCCTGTAAATATATAAATTTGAAGAATGAAGGTTAATGCGTTGCGGCTTTTGGAAAATAAATTCTATTTAGACTACTCCACAGTATTCATTTTGGCATTATAACTCTTCCCACATCTTCATACACACCAGTATATTGTACCAGTTCATATAAAGGGTGTTTTTTTTGAGAATATTATCGCAAATAAAATACAGAAAAATCAATGGCTCACAAGAGTTTTACGGCCTCAAAAAATCAATTTTTTCAATCAATAAATTCTACAACCTAAAATTTCAAGACGACCTTTTGTCGTCTTTTTTTTTACAAGTTTTGGAGATATAGCCCTTCGTCCAAGTTCTAAAATCTTAACGAAACACATATTTTGAAATTTTACTTCAGATGATCCTACCAGGAGGTATACTGTCAGCTCGGACGTCACAATAGCAGAGTTTTTAATATTACTCTTCAAAAATTTCAGTAATTCCTCACTAAATGTGTATTTTTAAGGCAATAAAAAGTTCGAACAAAATATTTAAAATTTTTAATACAAAACAAATAAAGAAAGGCTAAGTTCGGTGCAACCGAACATTTTATACTCTCGCAATTGTATGCTATATTTTATTAAGAAATACACACAATTTGACTCATATATTCGGCATAAAGTCCAATATAATAGAAAAAGTCATCATATATAATATATGAGGGCTGAGGTAATTCCTGAATCAATTTCACTCATTTTCACCACCAAGGTACACTATATCCAAGACTATACGCTCACGTAATTTTGCTAAGATATCTCACATATTAAGCGATATATGTTGAATAAAACCCACCGTATTTTTGAAAACCCTGCAATTAGGTATATTGGAGCTAGGGGAAGTTATAACCAGATTCTAATAATTTTTGGAACATAGACACTGCGACTTAATTATATTAAGATATCTGAGAGATTTACTGATATTTTCGGTGATAAATTACCCATAGGCACTGAGTTCTTCATATTCGATATCCGGGGCATTGAAAAGTTATAGTCCGATTTCGACAATTTTTCACAAGTGAAGCCACAGATGATATACAGTATTTGTGTTAAGTTTTATTCTGCTATGTTTCGGTCCTTATATATACATTATAAAGTAAAGTATCAAATGGATTTCAAAATTGAGTAATATGGAAAGTAGTCGTGATTGTGAACCGATTTCGCTCACTTTTTATCAGGTTGTCAAGAAAGTATTATGTACCGAATTTCATTGAAATCGGTCGAGTAGTTTTTGAGACATGGTTTTTGACCCATAAGTGGGCGACGCCACGCCCATTTTCCATTTTTTAAAAAGACTGAGTGCAGCACTTCTCTGCCATTTTTCCTGTAAAATTTAGTGTTTCTGACGTTTTCCGACGTAAGAGAAATGACTGCAGATTGTTTGGTTATTATAGCTTAATTGGTTTGCCAGATATTCACAAAAAACTTATTTAGGTACTGAGACACACCCACTTAGAAAAAAATTACATCCAGATATGCCCCTTCCTAATGCGATCCTGTATACCTAAATTTCCTTTAGGTTTATTTATGGCTTAGTTATGATACTTTATAGGTCTTTGATTTTCGCCATTTTATGGGCGTGGCAATGGTCTGATTTCGCCCATTTTCAATACCACCTCCTCACGGTACCATAGTACATATGTACCAAGTTTCGTCAAGATATCTTAATTTTTACTTAAGTTATCCGTTGCACGGACAGACAGACAGGATTTTAGTTTTATGACTTACAAACAACCGTTATGTGAACAAAACCATAATACTCTCTTAGCAACTTTTGTTGCGAGAGTATAAAAAGATATTGAAAATAGGCCCGGACGAAATCAAAGTAACCCCTTAATGAAACCTCCATTATTTTAGCTTTAGGAAAAGAGGTTCGCGCTGTAACCTCATAGCACTTAAGAAACAATTATACATGGAGAACCAATAAATCGTGCATCATTCGCTTGCTGGCTTCACCACTGACGTCTTCATGTTCACTTTTAAGAAAGTATGGACCAATATGTCTGCCTTCGACATATAAACCACGCCAGACACCAACTTTTTTTGAATTCAAGAGAGTTTTGAGAGTTGATTTTGCTTCAAATATGACACATTGCTGATTTATATAGCCTTTGTTTTAGGACATCATAAACATGTGTACGAAAAACTTTCCAATTTCCCAAGGAATGCAAATTTTAGAAAACGCCCTTCTTGCTTGATACTTTAACAAATTATACTGAATTACTGTTTAATTTGCTACATATCCATCGAAAAAAATGTATACCACCAAAAAATCACCCTTTATATTTATTTAAATTCTCACATTCGCAATGCATTTCACAGTTAAATACGCAACCGTTACGTATTGCTGACTTGTATCGCACCTGCATTCTTTGATGCGACTGCTCAACAAGGACATTCAGACTGGCTTTACAACAGTCGCGCATTTTAAGTTCTTTGAATGTTAGAGAAACCCTTTTTTAACTCTTATTTGCTTCCGTTTTACAAAATTCTTGCACTTCTTCAGTATTTCTGCTTGCTATTTTTATTAATTTTTCTGTTTTTTTTTCTGCACCGCCGGCAAGCATTTTCCATTTCCTTTCCGCTGCGTGTCCTTGTGTGTCCTTCGCCGGATTACTTCCTGTGAACTTTTCGTGCACTTCGCACGCTCACTTTGAGTCACTCGCAAGTCTTTTTGTGGTTAACTACCGCTTTGCATTGCCTTGAGTAGCAAGTGTTTATCTTAAGCTGTGGTTGCTTCTCTTCGCTACAACTTTTTGCTTTCACTACTTGTGCTTGTTCTTTCTGCTGCTTGCAGAAGTTGAAAACTTAAGGTGACAGGAAATTTAGAAAATAACCAAATTGGGATTTTCATACTTCTACGCTTTTAAAGTACGTACTTGGTAATTTTTACATAACTTCAAATAATTAAATTGTGATTATAAGTCTTTTTAATATTATTAAAAAGAGTTCTTAAAACATTTAAAAAGAAGAATCTGCAAAAGAGTTCTGCTGCACGGTTAAACTTTCTTTTAAGATATTCAACCACACTGTTAAAACAGTTAAGCTAAAAAAGTGAAGAACCAAATTAGTTTTGAGCGAAATATTACTTCTTGTGGCAATTCTTTCTTTAACCTGTAATTCATTGTTACTTTAAGATTAAAGCGGAGCACGAAAGAGACTTTATATTTTAATAACTGTCTGTCCAGGACTTTTAAAATCGAATTTTGGATTGAATTTTAATGTTCAAACTAACAAGTGGATTGAGTATGAATCTGTCACAACAGAAGCTTCATAATTATAAGCTATCTTCAATTTGGTACCCTATGACGTAATAGTTTTTTTAGTTCCTTTATTTTTTTTTCTGTGCTGTCCAAAGCTGTTCAATCTCCATTGTATCATGCCATCCCATTTCATCTATATTAATTGTTATGAAAGCATCAAAGCTGTTCAATCTCCATTGTAATCCCATTTCATCTATATTAATTGTTTGTTCGATTCGCCAGTTTCTAAGGTCTGACCTCAAATATAACTATCAAATTAAACTAAAACTGATTTGCTCTCTAGTAATTCTAAACATTCCAATTAAAAAAAAAGAGTTTACAGTCTACTTCAGTGGAGTTCTTCACGACCAAAAATATATGAATAGTAATAGGACTTTCCTTCCATTTATTATACTGGATAATATTGTTTAAAAGAAATGAGCTGCGCTGCTTGAAACACTATACACAATAACACCATAAGATGTCAGAGTTCACGGTTCAAGATTGACCAAGATTCACGATTAATATTTTTCTCCTCTTCGAATGTTATAATCTTAAACATTATTCAGAATAGGTTCTAACTCAGCGATCCCAATGTTATTCTCTAGATAATAGACAACAATAGACAGACATCCCTCTAATTTTTTTTGTGCGACGTGGCATTGATCAAATGGTACGAAAATGTGCCTCGCGGTTCTTTATTGTTATCTACTTTATTTTATGTTTGTCTTTTTATTTCATAAAACCATTTTATTTTATTAAAATTCCAGACAAAGTTGAATGTCGAACAACCCGTTGCTGGTTGATGCCCTCATACGACTCAAGGCTGACATCACCGCCATCCAAGAAGTGCGATGGACGGGACAAGGACGGAAGAAGGTGGGTCCTTGTGACATCTACTACAGCGGGCATATAAAGGAGCGCAAATTTGGTGTTGGATTTGTGGTGGGAGAGAGACTCCGTCGCAGAGTCCTGGCATTCACCCCGGTGGATGAACGTCTTGCCACAATCCGCATCAAAGCGAGGTTCTTCAACATATCGCTGATTTGCGCCCACCCCCCAACGGAAGAGAAGGACGATGTGACCAAAGATGCTTTCTATGAGCGCCTAGAACGCACCTATGAGCGCTGCCCCGCCACGATGTAAAAGTCGTGCTTGGCGATTTTAACGCCAGGGTGGGTAAAGAAGGTGTCTTTGGCACAACAGTCGGAAAATTCAGCCTCCATGACGAAACATCGCCAAACGGCCTGAGGCTGATAGACTTCGCTGGGGCCCGAAATATGGTCGTCTGTAGTACCAGATTCCAGCATAAGAAAATACATCAAGCTACTTGGCTGTCTCCTGATCGAAACACGCGGAACCAAATCGATCACGTTGTGATAGACGGAAGACATGTCTCCTGTGTTTTAGATTGCGTACGCTCCGAGGACCAAATATAGACTCGGACCATTATCTGGTCGCAGCGAAGATACGCACCCGCCTCTGTGCAGCAAAGAATGCCCGTCAACAAACACAAGGAAGGTTCGACGTCGAAAAGCTGCAATCGCAACAGACAGCCACGAAATACTCTACTCGACTTGCACTCCACCTCTCTGAGAGCACTCATCAGCATCTCGGTATAAGGGAACTGTGGAACGGCATCTCAAACTCACTGCGTACCGCTGCAGCCGAAACAATTGGTTTTCGGCAACGACAAAAAACAAGCTGGTACGATGAGGAGTGCCGTCTCGCAGCGGAGAGAAAACAGACTGCCTACCTCGCAACGTTGCAAACGACCACAACACGTGCGGGATGGGATAGATACCGAGAGCTGAAGAGGGAAGCGAGGCGCATCTGCAGACAAAAAAAGAAAGAGGCCGAAATGCGTGAGTACGAAGAGCTTGAGAAGCTGGCAGACAGAGGGAATGCTCGAAAATTTTATGAAAAAATGAAGCGAAGCGAAGCTTAACGAAGGTTTCAAGACCGGAGCATCCTCATGTAGAGACCAAGGTGGTAATCTGGTAACCGATGTCCAGGGCATACTGGGATTATGGAGGGAACACTTCTCCGACCTGCTGAATGGCAGTGAGAGTACAACACCAGGAGATGGCGAACCCGATCCCCCAATCGATGACGATGGAACAGATGTTCCATTACCCGACCATGAAGAAATTCGAATAGCAGTTACCCGCTTGAAGAACAACAAAGCAGCGGGGGCCGATAGATTACC
Source organism: Zeugodacus cucurbitae (assembly GCF_028554725.1). NCBI lineage: Eukaryota > Metazoa > Arthropoda > Insecta > Diptera > Tephritidae > Zeugodacus > Zeugodacus cucurbitae. The sequence continues at coordinate 48,319,334 of NC_071670.1, forward strand.
GGCAGAACTATTCAAATACGGCGGCGAAGAACTGATAAGGTGCATGCATCAGCTTCTTTGCAGAATATGGTCGGAAGAAAGCATGCCTGACGATTGGAATCTCAGTGTGCTCTGCCCAATCCATAAAAAGGGAGATCCCACAATCTGCACCAATTACCGTGGGATCAGCCTCCTAAATATCGCATACAAGGTTCTATCGAGCGTACTGTGTGAAAGACTAAAGCCCACCGTCAACGAACTGATTGGACCTTATCAGTGTGGCTTTAGACCTGGAAAATCGACAACTGACCAGATATTCACCATGCGCCAAATCTTGGAGAAGACCCGTGAAAAGAGGATCGACACACACCACCTTTTTGTCGATTTTAAAGCTGCTTTCGACAGCACGAAAAGGAGTTGCCTTTACGCCGCGATGTCTGAATTTGGTATCCCCGCAAAACTAATACGGCTGTGTAAATTGACGTTGAGCAACACCAAAAGCTCCGTCATGATTGGGAAGGACCTCTCCGAGCCGTTCGATACCAAACGAGGTTTCAGACAAGGTGACTCACTATCGTGCGACTTCTTTAACCTGATGCTGGAAAAAATTATAAGAGCTGCAGAGCTAAACCGAGAAGGTACAATCTTCTACAAGAGTGTACAGCTCCTGGCGTACGCCGATGATATTGATATCATCGGAAGCAACAACCGCGCCGTTTGTTCTGCTTTTTCCCGCATGGATAAGGAGGCGAAGCGAATGGGTCTGGAGGTGAATGAGGACAAGACGAAATATCTCCTGTCATCAAACAAACAGTCGGCGCATTCGCGTCTTGGCTCCCATGTCACTGTTGACAGTCATAACTTCGAGGTCGTAGATAATTTCGTATACCTTGATCTATATAGATCGCAACTTTCTGGAAATACACAGGGTAGGGTATCAAAAAGACGCCGTCATGGAAATTCTTCATCAGAAACTGAAAATCGTCCTGCAAGTCGTAGATAATACGCATCGTAATGGCGCTAGACAGTCGAGTAACGAGTGCTGGTTTTAAAGACATCTCAAGCACAAGTGCGAGTATCGATTATCGAGCGATCGCAGCAGCTCGCTGAATAAAATTTCAGATTTCATTCCAAATACGCACTCGAGAATCGAGAAGATGCTATGCACTTCCATAATTTTCGACAGCCACCCCATCGTACCAGGAACGTAACAATCGCCTTAATTCTTCTTACTAATTCATAAAGTATCGGCGTAAAGTTGAGCAGTCATGAATTGTACCCAATTGTCCCAAATACAGTTGGGTTATTAGATTACTCATTAACTACTTTAGAGTAAAGCGAATCAAGAGTTTAAATGGAAGCCGAAGAAACTGACTGGTATCAACAGAACGCGATAAATAAAAAATAAAATGCCGTATACTCGAGATCCTTCTACATAAACCCATATGTCCTTGCAAGCTCATCAGTGCCTGAGTGTATTAATTATATAGACTCCGAAATATTTGAACACAAATTATTAAAATTTTAAAGTAAAAGTAATAGAAATCCGGAGAATACACCTGTAAGGACACATGCAGTAGATTCGTGTTAAAAAAGAATATGGAAACTACATTTGAAAAATTTTGAAACGCTACGAGGCGCTGAAGTAAAATTATAACCAAAAGTCAGACTACAACAACTGACTCGAGAACTAAAAACGCTGCTTTGTTATGAATTTGAATATAAACAAGTAAGGAAAGGCTAAGTTCGGGTGCAACCGAACATTTTATACTCTCGCAATTTATTGAAGAAATTTAACCAATACATATATGCGGAATAAAGCTCACCGTATTTTTGAAAAACCTATAATTAGGTATATGGGAGGTAGGAGAAGTTACTTTTGAAAAACCTACAATGGGGTACTATTAGAAGAAAACAATTTCCTCTGAACTAAATTGAGATATCTGAGAGATTTACCCATATTTTCGGTTAAAATTTATCCTTAGGCACTGAGTTCAACATGTTCGATATCTGGGGCCTTGAAAAGATCATTTCGACAATTTTTTCACAAGTGAAGCCAGAGATGATATGCACTAATTGTATAAAGTTTTATTCCGTTATCTTCATTGGTTCCTTATGTTTACATTATAAAGTGAAGCAATAGGATGGATTTCAAAATTGAGTTATAAGGAAAGTAGTAGTGGTTGTAAACTGATTTCGCCCATTTTTTGTCCTTAGGGTGTCAAGAAAATATTATATACCGAATTTCATTCGAATCGGTCGAATAGTTCCTGAGATATGGTTTTTGACCCATAAGTGGGCGATGCCACGCCCATTTTCCATTTTGTAAAACAATCTGAGTACAGCTCCCTTCTGCTATTTCTTCTGCAAAATTTAGTGTTTCTGACGTTTTTCGTTAGTGATTTTCAATGGTCCGATTCTGCCCATTTTCGAACTTGATCTTCTTATGGTGCCAAGGAATATTTGTGCCAAGTTTCGTCAAGATATCTTAATTTTTACTCAAGTTACAGCTTGCACAGACGGACAGACGGACAGACATCCGGATTTCAAATCTACTCGTCACCCTGATCACGTTGGTATATATGACTCTATATCTAACTCTTCTGGTTATAGGTGTTACAAACAACCGTTATGTGAACAAAACTATAATACTCTCTTAGCAACTTTGTTGCTAGCAACTTTGTTGCGAGAGTATAAAAATTTGAAATGTAGATTTAAGTTACAGGGAGCGTCTGTCTAATTAGTTTTTTGAACCAAGAAATCCAAGTTACTTAATAATCAAATATATGTATGTAAATAACTTCAGTTATTAGCAACCTGCTAAGAAGTCGGATATTCAAAATTTTCCAGCGAGAAATATAAATAAAAATAATTCTAAACCATTATGACAATCCACCACTCACATTCACCCCCTCACTTCCATAACGCCAGCAACAGCAACGAATTAAATTGCTGAGCGCGCCGCCGTGCAGTGCAATGCCATTTCGCAGAATCTAATTAAAATTTAATTTCTTTTAGTGTTTCGCAATTTTGCAGACTATACACATTTTTGCAACAATTTCGCATACAACAACAACAAAAAGTATCAAACAATTGTCTGCCAGTACAAATGTATGACTGACTGTCTGTATGTTTGTATATATATAATTACCGAGAGTGTGGCAGCAATGGCAACGAACGCACAGCATGGAAAACAAAACAAAAAAAAAAAAACAGAAATGTAACTGAATATTTAGCAGCGATAAATGTGCACACGATTACACACACACACACATAAATGCATGTATGTATATTTGAAGTACTGATAATAACGGTATTGCATGGGTATTGGGTTGTATAGTGAGTATATAAATGTGTATAAGTGGATAAAGCATTAACATGGCCGCCGTCTGACCTGGTCTGAATGCTGTTTTTTTGGCAGTTGTATCGACCAGCAGCCTATAGAGGGCGATATGAAGAGGGAAAAAGGGAAAGAGGGGAGAGAGAGGGCGAGAGCGAAGCTAGTTAAGCGGCAGCGCGCTGGTTAAGCGGAAGTGCGGCACATAAAACGGAAGCAATACGCGTAGCAATGTTTGTCGGTGTGTAATCGCACAGGCACAGCATAGCAGACACTTTTAAGCATTCAACTGTGTGCAATATACAAATGTACATACACACACTCACACTCGCAAAAAAGCTCAACTACATTAAAAAGTACAGCTGTTTGGTGCGGAAGTTTCGCTATCTTTTTGCACTGCATATTCGTGTCGGCGTACATATGTATATGCGCAGCTGTGTTTTTATAACCAGCTAGCACATGTACAACAACAACAACAAATAAATATGTATGCGCTGTGGCATGTTAACACAAGGCTAAATGTCATGGTTATGTTTACATGCGGTTAAATTAGGCTAAAATGGCCCAGAGTTGCACTCGAAACGGCTATCAGTTGGCGGACAGCAGCCGTGTATGGTCTATAAATGACAGCGCATTGCCTCAGTGTTGAGCGAGCGAACGCAGCGCTGTGCAGCAGTTGTGCAATTTACGAAATTGTTGCTCTGTACAACTGAAGTTGCAAAATTTTGTTGTATTGTTTTTGTTGTTTTGTGTTTCTATGTTTTTTTCTTTGCACTTGCTGAAATTATTTTCGTCTGGTGTGAGCAATTATAGCACACCGTTAGACTAATTTTCAGACATGCTTTTATCTTTTATATGTATTGTGGATGTACAGCAGCAGACCATCTCTTGGGGAAACTGTTTTATGTATGTGCCTTTCGGTGCGCTAGAAATTAAGTTGCATATCGTATTTCTCACTCTTCAAATGCAAATGTGCATGTAAGCAGCGTAATTCTTAAATTTCATTAAATATTCAGTTTGCAAAGCAGCAAAATTCAAAATAAAATGTGGCACGAAGGTGCTGTGAAGGACGTTGGTGAGCTTATTTGCTGATTTCTCGCACCGCTAGAGATATTTTTCAGCTGACATACTTCCGATCCTGAATATATTTAACATGAACTTACACGACTGTTAAGTAATACTATTTTGACCTTAGACAAGGTACTATATGCTTAGAACTGAATGGACCGCAGAAGTGAAAAATCATTGGATGGGTCATAACAATTGTATTAAATAGGGAAAGAGAATAATTATATGCATACAAATAATTAGATATGCATACAAATTATTAGTACATTCTCATACTTTAAGGGGCTATACCAGTGTAACCCATGAAAAATTAGGCGATTTTGGTGATTTTTTGTTTTTCAAAAAAAGGACTTGATCAATTGTTTCGAAGTTTTAAAAAAAATATTTAAAATCGCTCTTTAGATTGCTCGAATTCAAAAACTATTCAAGTCACAGGAATATAAACTATCGAATAAGCAAAAAAGTAAAAAAATCGATTTTTTTGAAAATGTCACACTGGTATAGCCCCATAAGCATCCTGTATGAGGTTATGTTAACTCAATTGATACCAATATTGTGATAAAATTTATTTATGAATATTTTTGACTCAAATTTTTCAAATAATTAGTAAACCTTCCCAAAAATTCCTCCCGGAAATATTTTTTTTTAAATAGCTAAGATTTTTTATTTTTTATTTTTTTTGGTATAAATCCGATCTCATAATATTTCGTTCATTGAATATTATAATTTAACCAGTGCCACTATCTCTCAAAAGAAACTGTAAACATAACATTTTTGTACTCACACAAATACTGTATATGATCTGTGGCACTACTTGTGGAAAAATTGCCCAAGTCGGACTATAACTTTTCAAGGCCCCGTATATTGAACAAGAAGGTAATTTTTCACCGAAAATATCGGTAAATACCTCAGATATTTTAATGTAATTGACAGGACTTTTTTTCTTCGAAAAGTATGTCTTTCTTAAGTTATTAAAATCGGGGTCCCCCTAGCACACATATATATTTTCAAAAATACGGTGGGCTTTACTACGCATGTATCGGTTAATATGTGAAATATCTGAGCATATAATATTGGAGTACATTATATTATACTATATATACATTATATATGTTGGTGGTGAAAATGAGTGAAATTGGTTGAGGAATTACCTCAGCCCTCAAGACCTTGTATGATGATTTTCATTATTCTATTGGACTTTATGCCGAATACATGTGATATCTTCATAAAACTATAGCAGCGGAACTTAGCCTTTCCTTACTTGTTATATGTCGAAGTCGATCAAAAAATCGAAATGATACGTTCTTAAGAATGTTATCTCATTTTTTATAAGATTTAAGCAATAGAAGCGAATTTATATCGTTTTGCCTTGCTCCGCTACACTAGACAAAATTGTACTTGAAACTTTAAACGCGATTATCTCGAAATCATGTTTTTCCGAAAACGTCGTTGCGGTGACTCATACTGACGAAAGTGTTTTCAACCGACATCATATGAAAAAGAAAACTTTTTGAGAAAATCGTCCCCGTATGTAAGTTTTCTCATTTCAATGGATCGTTCAAGGACACCACAGATCCCCATACTAACGAAATTTCTTTGGTTTTATGCTTTCAGTTGAGCTGATGGACTGAAATCGTAGTCACGGCCTGCCGCTTTGAAAAGAAACGAATTTTGAGTAAAATGTCATAACTTTCACAATTATTTGTACTTTTTTATGTTCTTAGGGTGATATTACAGATTACACATTGTACTACGCAGGACGTATACCAAGTATTCATTAAAAATATAGCTTTTATATAACTCTGAAGAAAATTTAAAATTTCCCCTTTTACTACAGTGATTCGGAGTCAATGACCTCAACTTTAAGAGCGCTACGTCCAATTTATGGTCGTCAAAATCGTTCTGTCAGTTCAATAATTGAGCGTCTATGGGAAAAAGTTGAATCCACAGGCACAATGCAAAAATAATTCGATCTAATACAATCAATAGGAGTTCGAGGAGAAATCCCAGTTCAGTGATCACAGTAGCAATATTAGTTGCGATATCGATAATTTTGAGTACGGAGATTACGAAAGCAGTTAAATCTACCAAAAATATATTAATTAATTGTGCTTACAAAATTTTTTATATTTTTGGCTCGAATTGAATGATATGGACTACTACAATATGTATTTCCAACAGGACGGCGTCACAAGCCACTCAACGAATGTCGCAATTGATTTATTGAAAACCAAGTTTGTTGAAAGTGTTATCTCACGAAATGGCCTGGTCAATTAGCCGCCTCGGTCGTGCCATTTGACGCCGTTCGACTATTTCCTGTGGGACTACGTCAAGTCTATGGTCTATGCCAACGATCCAGCGACGATTAATCAACTTTATACGAATATCGAACATGAAATTTGCAGAAGTATTGGCCTATTTATGCTTGAAAACCGTCGAAAATGGCATCGAATGTACTTTGACAGGAATAAAGAACTTGTATACCGCCCTTTATTATGCCGATTTTCTAAGTGGATTTAAATTGTATACACTTTAAATCGTTTGTTATGAAAAAAATTGCTGTAAAGCTGAAATTTTATTTTGAATGTAAAAAATGTAACAAAAATACACATGCAAAACCACTGAACCACAAAATAGAAACGCATGGCAATAAATTTTCGAATAGCAAACAGCCTAAAAACAGCAAATGAAAAAAAACCAAAAACCAAAGAATATAGCAACAACAATGCACATGATGTTTTTAAAACCAAAACACATGAGTACAACGATTCAAATATATATTTTTTTCTGCCATAGCAAATATTAAAACGAGCAAATCGTATAGTAGAGCTTACAAACAAATACGCATATCAACAGTTAACAGTTGGCTATTTTGTAGCCAACAATCGATTGTGAATTTTTTATTTACAGCCAACAACAACAACAGTAATAACAACAGCAACAATAGTACACCTGGTCGCACACGCTTGGGTGGGTGTGTGTGTGTGTGTGCACCCTAAATGCCAATAAGTAAAAGATCAACGGTGTAATAAAATAAATTGCCCCTGAAAGCATTTAAAAGTAAATGAACGTACAAATAATACTCATACGCCACGTTCCCGGTGTACGAGCAACGCACATAAATACATGAATGTGTGGCATAAAACTGGCAGCAACAACAATACAGTCAGCCAGCCAGCCTCAGCAATTGTCATCGATCATTCGAACTGCTGCTGCACGACTACATACCTCCCACCCTCCGCTCTCACAAAAGCCCAGCGTTTGCTACAATTGCCGCTGCTCGTTTCGCCGCAATTTTTTTTTGTTTTTTGCAACATTTTTATTGCACAACTTCTGTCGACAATTTCTCTTCGATAAAAGCGCAAAAAATAACTGTAAAATGTAAATGTAAAAAAGCAGCAGCGTAAATGCTCTGGGAATCGCACACAAATATTCGTCGCTCTTCGTCGTCGTCGCCGTCGAAGTGCAGAGTTCATTTTATTTATGTGTTTACACAATTGTAACTGTCTGAAGCGCTGAGCTTGTCTCTGCTTGTCGTTTTAGTGCGCGCAGTAAATAATCGCTTGCAAACTGTGTTTTGCAATTGCATTTAACATTTACCGTTGTTCGGTGTCATGTATATTTTTTGTTGTTATTGTATTTGGCAGCATTTCGAATTTTGCATATTCATTGTCAGCTTTGTCGGCTTAAGTTGATGCATTTTATTGAAAAACAAAATCGAATCAACAAGTTTTTCAGTACACTTTCTACAAAGTACTAGCGCGTTTACAGTTGTAAATGCCTGCTGGTGCTTAAGTGTGAACGTATTAGTGTCTTGTATTTTCTAAATATGCATTTGCGAGTATTTAGTCAAAAACAAGTTAATTCATGAATCATGCAAACGTTTTTAATTATTTTTTCGTAACTATCGTGTAGTTAATAATTTCTGTAATATTTATTGTGCGATATAAACCTCGGCACTTAGAGTTATGTGCATACAGGGTGCTCCATATGTCATTTTTTTTAATTCAACCTGTTTAACTTTATTCAACGGGTGGCAACACTGTCATAAAAAAACAAAATTAAAGCCTTATTTATTGCTTTCCAGACGATTTTTAAGTTTTTATACATATTTTCCAATAATTTGCTAAATTTCTTCATTTTGTTAGGTGGTAAGTTTGTTTTAAATAATGTTTAAAATGGAGTAGAACCGTTTATTTCTACTTAGTTCAAATGTAATTCAAATCAATCAAATATAAAGAAATCCTTTATTTTTGCATTCAATTGGAGGTGCTACGATATACAGTAAAAGCTCTTTATTCGCGGGGTGTATGTTCCATAAATATGCCGCGAATACAGAAACCGTGAATACGGGATGGTTATTTATATGGGATTATAGGGGATATGTTCCTAGGGGACAAAAAAAAAAAACAAATAGGTATATAAAAAAATTATTTAATTGAAGTTTTTGAACATTTTAATTAATTATCTTAAGGCTTAGGCAATGGTTTGAAGAATTTTGTAATTTTTTCTTGCTTAGCAGTTTTCAAATGCTCCTTCAATTTAGACTGATACACAGCAGTCGCATTAGCAATTTGTCTCTTAAAAATTAGACTTCGTTCCATAGACAGATCAATGTTCATAAAGAAATCGCAGAGCTCATTTGCCATTCTTAAACCTTCACAAAGATTTTTCAAATTGAATGTCAAAAAAGTGAAGAGTTTATTGGTTCCATTTAATTCAAAGTGTTTTGTGAAAGTTTTCTAAAAAATGGGTAAGAACAAGAGTGCAGTTCCATGTGAGCCCCTTCTATATGGAAATATTACCAAAAGTTCAAAAATATTGCGAAAATAGTGGAATATTTAACATTTTCTTGTAATAAGATCTATTTTACTTTTTTATTAGTCCATTTGACAAGAATATTGGTTTGGATACCAATTGGAATAATTTTATTATTATGTATGTATGTACTTATTAGATCCGCGAATAAAAAAATGTTTAGTCGCGAATATAGAAATTGGGTCTCATTTATTTAATCCGCGAATAGTGAAAACGCGAATAAAGGAAGCGCGAATAAGGAGCTTTTACTGTACTATATGTTCTCAAAGTTTCTCTTGAGGCGGATTTTTTTAAACACTTGGTTTCCAACAAGTTCCCTAAGCTTCTACCGAGTGATTATCAATATGTGTGGCCTGTCATTTTCCTGAAGTAACCCAACTCTTCACCTATTGGCAAACCGCTAGTGGGTAATTGCATCATTCAGTCGATCCCTCTGTTGACAGTACATGTTCAAATTAAATTTAGCCGGAGGGGATTGCGGTCCCTACCCGATATATTGAAAAACCCATCCATAAAGGTACTGTTTTTTTTCTAATTGCTTGATAATACTTCATTTCAAATTGGTTAATATGCAATCTCTCCGATTCGAATGAACGAGGCGACAGTCAGTTGCATACCATAAAATAGTTTAACATAAAAATAATATGAAAGACATCTTACAATATAACAATCTTACAAAAGATTATTTCTTTCTTTCAGTTCATTCATTTGAGGCGGCAGACAATATTTCCCAGCTAATTTTGGAAAATTATGTACATAATTATGAAAGCCCTTTGCGAAATTAAAACACTGGTTCATGCCGGTAGAACAAACTGTCAGGCGAAGGCTTCGAATTAAGCTCAACATTTATTTTTCTTTTAGTATACGAAATCACAATTCTCTTGTAACAACTGATATCAAAGAACAGCAGAACTCAAAACAACTGGACTACTGATTTTAACATCTTTAACTAATCAAGAATTCAATTTGAATTGAATTTGAGAAGACTAGTTAGTTTAGGTTAATGAATCTGTGAAACTCGCTTGAGCTAGGTACGTTGTGGTTAACAATCAGCGCTTGCGTGACTCCGAGATCCTTTTGGCCTAATATTGGACGTAAGTGGTTTGTTGAATTACCTGCTTTTAGCAAGAATCAACTAGCCGCAATGGTAAGAGTCCATACTATACACTGTCCAATAGACTCACGTGCCGTGAGACTAAACATCCGAACATTCAGAATACAAGCAGACGATGTTATATGGAGGAAGACACTTTCTCATTTCTGGACAGTTATCTTTGCTAAGCTGAAGCTGAAATATCTCGATAGCACTAAGTTCGGCGAATCATTTTAGATATTAAACGCCCCAACAATTTTGTAACAGGCTCAAAGCCATTTGTTGACTTTTAAAGTTCTGTGATATCGATATTTAGGAGTTTGCGGCATCACAAAGAAGTGGGAATTTTAGTTGTCTAAGTGAGATCCACTGGATTAACCAACTTAACTTAGCTATGGTAACTTAAGTAAAAATTGGCTAATCCTGATATCTTAATTTGGATTTTCTTTACAAAAAACTGTTGAAATTAATCTATACCTTCGCGTAACCACCATTTTCGCAATATTTGACTTCGAAGCCGACTTTGAATGGCTTTATAGGAAGCTTACGTATTAGACGAGGTCGACAGTGACCGCCATAAGATAACGTGCTTATTAGAAAAAAGATGTTGGTCAGAACCAGGATCAAGTCCAGTTCTTCACATATAAAAATACACAAATTTTAAGTAGCCTGACTTTAAGGCACATCAAAAGATAAGCAAACAATTTAACTTCTTACTCCCGAAATTTATAGCGCACTTTTTCATTGAAGATATTCAAAAACGCTTGAATTAGAGTTCAATGAAATAAAAGCGAAATTTAATAAGCCAGCGAGACCACATTTAGCTGCAATATGTACGCTTTTAGCAATAGCCACAGGAATGAAATAAGCTGGCTGCCATTCACACACACAACCACCGATACATCCTCGCTAAGCGTCACCATCGACGCTGAACGCTGAAATTCATCAGCAGGTGCACAATGTCTACGAAGAACAGATGTGCTCCCTCATGCAGCTGAGCAGCAAAAGGCTGTGTGAGACTCATATTATCGCACTCAATGCAGGCAAACAGCGTCACCACCAAAGCGACGGACGGACACCACCTTGCCAAGGCTTCGTGCATTTGCCCACTGCTAATGACGCGATTATGCCAGACGTTTATGATGTGCGACCGCGGCTGGCTCCGGTGATTTATGACCACCACCGTTGGCGTTCCGTTGATGTTGTTGCAAAAGCGTTGTAAGGCTGATGAGAGAGCGGTTGACTGAACTATGAGCGGCCAACAAAGTGTGCTTTAAGTTAAATAATGGTTTGATAGCGTAACTCTTTAAAGTTGCGATGACAACACTGATATTCACGAAAAAATTATGAAAACTTATAGTTATTGCTTTAAATTTTGCACGAGATAAGCGATAATTTGAACAACGAAATTTCATGCTTCTACACATGCTTGGACTACACAAAAGTCAAATCAAAAAGCAGACAGAAGACCTTACCGCTTTTTGTACCGAACTTCAGGGATCAAAATGTATTAAAATTGAAGAGATTGACCAAACTCGTATCAAGTAGTCTTTCGAGAAATGGAAATTACCTAAACCGTAAAAATAGATATGATATGGGGTTGAGAGTGCCTTCACATATGGCTGTAAAAGCAAAATATATGAAGCTCTACTTCAAGTCCTTGCAGAAGATGAGCGGGATTGACTATATTGAATATCAATGCGATGAGTTCTTTGCAGACTATATATATAAGAGCATAGAATAATTTATACATATGTGAGTTCCTGTATAACAACACATCAAATTTTGTCAAGGAAAAGGCCAAACCCCCTTTAATATGTATATAGATATATAGATATCATACAAACAAAGCTCTGGAAATGTTAGTCAGATTGTGAAACACAAATGAGAGAATAGTTACTCTATGATACAGTTAGCTAGGTTTATAACGCAACGAAATCGATCGATTAAGCATCATCCCTATCGCTTCTATTACGAGTGTCTGACTGGCAGTAGACAAACGGCTACTGAGCGATTATCGACTACCGGTGCTATTATAAGTATCGATAAAATATTCAACTATTATCGACTATGAATACTTTTCAATCGCTCAGACAGATATTTTTCAGTCGGTAGAAATTTTTGAATTTTGTCGATCAAATTATACAAAAACTAATGAAAATATAATCGACTCAATCGAATGGAGTCTTTTGTGATGGTATGCTGTTATTGCCTGATTATTACCATAAAAAAGGAACATCCACGATTTTCGGAAAAGCAAACACTGCCTGAGAATGAAGAACTCTTAGAGCATTAAGTCTGCGAATGCGTAGCCTTTATTCTTACAACCCACTGGAGGGGTTAAGTGCGTTGCTAGAACACACTGTTTTACCTCCCACCTTGCCACAAGCAACCGTATTTTGTTATCTCTCATATTCATTGCTTACAGATAACGTGTTTAATTAATAATTTCCGCGTTTATCTGCTTATAATTTGTCAAAACTTCCTTTGAACTGACAAAATTGCATAATCTTGGATTCGAATTGCAGCCACATCCACTGTATTATTCAGATCTTTTTCCCACGCGACATTTTTCGGTCCCCACTTTTCAACGACCTCAAGAAAATTGTCGTTAGAAAGAAATTTCACGAGTGGATCACCATAATCTATTTTGAAGAAAATATATTATAAAAAAATCTTTCTACATCTTAGGCAAATTTTGAAGGATCGATATAACCTAGTAGTCCTCGATAGCAACTATACTGAAAAATCAAAAACATTTTAGCAAAAAATATGTTTTTCATTAACGAAGGTTTAGGAAATAAAAATTTGTACATATAGTATATGGGGGCTGGGTATTGCATGGACCGATTCCAACTATTTTTGCCAACTAGCTAGGTTAGATTAGGTTAGGTTAAGTGGCTAACGACCCACCTAGGCCTTTGGGAGGCCCATTGTGATACCACTGGGACTGAGATCCCTCACACTATCGAGTCATCATTAAACCACCCTGTGGTCCTAATGAAGTGAAAAAGTTCACACAATTTGACATTAGCAACTTCGCCCACATCCTCGAGAAAACCGCGTCCAATAGTTGCGATTCTTTTTCTGTACAGAGCCTTGCATCCACAAAGAAGGTGTGTAATCGTTTCTTCTTCTTCTTCTTCTTGGCAGCTCCTGCAGTAATCATTGAAAGGTAGGCCTAGTCTACTGGCGTGTCAAGGGTTCTTGTTTCATTCCTCTTAAATTTCAAAAAGCGGCAAGTACGGCTCTTATTCCACTCTGGCCACGTTTGTCTACTTACGGAGCAAGTCGTTACTTGTTTCCAATGTGATTCAGCCGTATCTACTGCATGTTTATCGATTAGGTATTTGCAGGTTGCCAGAGGTATATAGATTGCCTCTTTATCGGCCTCCAAATGCAGTGTGATACGTAGTCTGGCTAGTTCATCTGCTACACAGTTCCCAGGGATGTCACTATGTCCTGGGACCCATTGTAGGTGTATCGTGAAATATGACGTCATTATCAATAATAAATCCAAGAAACCAACTAGCTAAATTTTCTCCAAAATTATATGCTCACTAAATTTTGCTGAAATATCTCACATATGAACTGTTTAAAATATCAGAGAGACTTATCTATATTTTCGTTTATTAGAAGCCCTGAGGTCCTCATGTTCGATATATGGGGCCTTGAAAACTTATAGTCCGATTTCGGCGATTTTTAGAAGGACGAGGCCACACTATAAATTTGTGCAATGTTCTGTTCCGATAATTTCACTAGTGCTTACTGTATTGTAAAGTAAACGATTCAGATTGATGTCAAAGATCTGGTATATGGGAAGTAGGCGTGGTTGTGAACCGATTTGGCCCATTTTCAAAGCATTTCATTGGGATGCCAGGAAAATGCTAAGAACCGAATTTCATTGAAGTTGGTTGAGTAGTTTCGGATATGGTTTTTTTACCAATACCAATATTTATACACTGAAAAGTTACTCATACGACATGGTGTCCATGCATTTAAACTTTAACAATAATCTGCTTGAATTTTTTTCATAGTTTTGGTGTATTGGTGAAATTTTCAACATTTGCATCGCATTTTGAAGTCAATATGTATAGTCGTATGTATGTTTTTTAAACTGGATTTTCGCTAAATGTGTGTATGCACATTTGTATGAGCATGCAGCGTATTTACCCAAATGCCAGCTGTCTTTACTATACAAAATGTTATTTGCTTACCACTGTATACCATGCGATGGTAGTATTGCTTTGTTGCGATTTTTTACGCTTCATTTGTGTGGCATTTATTGGGCTTTTTTAACCTTTGATTTTTACTCTTCGCATAAATAGTTAAAGCTTTTATTGTTTACAGCCATAGAACAAAAATAGCCAACTCGCTGCTTTTATGTGTGTGTGTGTGTGTGTGTGCAAGCTAATGTAAACAAATAGCGAAAGAATCCTATGTATGAGCCAGCAACATGCAATCTGCAACACGCGTGTTTGCATTGTATTGTAGTATATGCGGAGTAGTTCCAACATTGGTTGCATAGTTGTAGCATTTGTTCGCAGTTATCTCAAAAATGCCATACAAGTGATACAGTGAAGTGTTTTCCAGTGTTTAAACACCACAGAAGCCGCCAACTGTATTTATATGGATAAGCCGCTCTGCGAATTTATGTGTATGTAGTGGTGAGTGCATAGTTGGCATACCCATTTCAAGCACCTCTTCCGCCCAAAGCGCATTTTCGACATTTTTCTTTTTCATTGCAACATTCAATTGCATTTATTTTCATTGACCTACTGTTTGTTGTTTAAGCAAATACATTTAAAAGCTTTTGTTGCCCACCCAGTTTCCATTCAATTTAATACAATAAGTAATATTTGAAATATAGTTTATGTGAATAGTACTTTTTTGTATTCTTTTGTTTTTCGCAAGAGAGAAAGTGGTCTTACTTTTGTATGTATGTATATGAGTGGAGGAAGATTTTACTTATTCATATACGTATGTACATACATAGAAAAAGCGCAAAATAATTATGCGGACTATTTTTTATATTTCTTTGATTGTTTTTGGTATTTGTGGTTATGAGTGAACTGGTAAGTATTTATCGCACAGCGATAAAAAATTATACTAGTAGAAACTTCTCACATTTATCTACATGTTGATAGAATATTAAATACCACAAGAAAAACTGCGTAAATACAACAATAAGAAATAAATTCTACCGGCACTACCATTCTTACAAATTAATATGAAACAAAAGTGTAGCGAAATGGAACTAGAAGTGCAAACTCGATCGGGAAACTAGATGCAAAAAATCCTTGATTCAAAAGTGCACAGAGGAAAACATTTTATTACACAGTGTAAGGTGACTCACTCTCTTGTGATTTCTTTAACCTGATGCTGGAGAAAACAATACGAGCTGCAGAGCTAAATAGAGAAGGTATTGAAAAGTAAACTCCTTTCTCGACGAACAAAAACCAAACTCTACAAGTCTCTCATCATTCCCGTCCTACTTTACGGTGCAGAAGCGTGGACGATGTCAACATCCGATGAGACGGCACTAGGAGTTTTCGAGATAAAGGTTTTGCGGAAGATTTATGGTACCTTAAACATTGGCAATGGCGAATATCGCAGACGATGGAACGATGAGCTGTGTTATTCGACGACATAGACATAGTCCAGCGAATAAAAAGACAGCGGCTACGCTGGCTGGGTCATGTTGTTCGAATGGATGAAAGTGCCCCAGCTCTGAAAGTATTCGATGCAGTACCCGCTGGTGGAAGCCGAGGAAGAGGGAGACCTCCACTCCGATGGAAGGACCAGGTGGAGAGGGACCTGCCTTCGCTTGGTATAACCAATTGGCGCCAAACTGCCAGAAGGAGGGATACGTGGCGCGCTATTGTGGACTCGGCTATAACCGCGTAAGCGGTGTCTACGCCAGTCAAGAAGAAGAATAATTTTGTGCACCGATTTTTGCTATTTTTACCTTTTTTACCCCAAGTACGTATCGAGCCCCTATCTCGATCAGCTGAGTCAAACATTTCAGTCTAATAAGGAGGTTATAGCCTCCACGGAGAAATTCCGCCGAACCGCCGCATATATCATAATGGCCAGGATGGATAATTTTCCAAATTTCGGGCTGTTTGTCCGTGGAAACTATTGTAGGATCAGGAAGAGTTTTTCCCGACCGCGGTATGACAACTATACAACAATTTAAATAAGAAGTTTGGGCTGTGCAATTAAACTGAAAATGCGAAACAAAGAAAGACACGCCGTCTTGGTGGTCAGCAATAGACTGTATTATTTAATGCAATAAAAATGTAATTAGGTATAATGATTTTACTTATGCTAATATTTGGCATGCATGGCTATGTACCTGTACATGCGAAAGAGTTGCGCAAAAGGAGATGACAAAAAGCACTCTCGCTATTATGTTGGTGCGTACATATGTACACATGCATACGTGTGTATATACAATGAGTGATGCAGGAGCATCCAAATTAACTTTAGTATGTACATATGTTTGTTAAAACAATTGAGAGTATGTATGCTCTTATAATGATATGAGTAGTTAAATATAAAGTAACTGAATAATAGATAATAAAGTACAGGGTTCAACTTTAGGTGACCCAACAACTATAACTTAAGACTTCTTGAATTGGTACAACATAACTACCACTACCACGTCCACAAAATGCAGTTTCTTATGAATTTAAAAAAAAAACGAGCGACACCTCTCTAACAAAATCCGGCATTAACGCTAGTTTTTGAGGGAAGGGCTGTATCAAAATTATACAATATGTATAGCAGCGCGGTATTCGGGTAAAATCGTATATTGCGGCAGCTACTCCACCAATTTGAACCCAAATTTGTATAGAACTTTTCCCTATATGGATATATTTTTTTGGGAAAGTTGACATGGCCTGGGTCAAAAACCATATCTCAGAAACTGCTCGACCAATTTCAAATAAATTCGGTTCAAACCATTTCGTTGCCATCCAAATTCAATAAAAATAACCGAAATCGGACTATATAATAACTTTTATATTATAACTTTTCAGCACCCCAGTAATCGGACATGAGGGACTCAGAGCTTTTGTCTAATTTTTATCGAAAATATCGGAAAATCTCTCAGGTATTCAAAGGGTAATGTGTTTCTTTTAATTGTTTGCCTCTGTGCCAAAAATGGACAAAATCGGACCAATATTTCCTCTAGCCCCCATACTTCCGGTCGACTTGATATTTGAGATATCTTAGAAAAATTAAGTGATTATATAATCTTGGATATACTGTAGCTTGGTGGGGAAAATTATGGAAATCGGCACAGGAATTGCGCCAGCCCCCATATACTATATATAATGATTTTTGTTATTCTAGTGAATTTATAGCGAATATACGGAATGATGTATGTGTAATTTAAACCCTCTCATGTCCGATTTAAAATTGGCTGAGCTAACAATTTTTTAGTACAGATATATATTAGTTATAACTCAAATATGATAAAAATTTCAAAGTCCTTGGTATCATGGTTCATTAGTTACAGGATGTTACCTATAGGCAACAATCAAATTATTATAAATAAACTAAACACTTTTCTCATGATTATTTTTTTTTAAAATAACTCTCTTATCTATGTAGTTCTCTTTGTTTTAAAATAAAAAAAAATTTAATGTTTTAGAACATTTTTTGTATAACCACTTTTGTATAACTTATTTCGCGAAACGATTTTTACCAATTTCACTCTGCGGAGAACGCCTACTAAATGAATACGTGCACAGCTCATAACAAAAAATGTAACTGTTTGCTTGCACAACACATAAGTCTACATAATTAAAAAACCGCTGGTCAAAAATTATTTAAATTACGAGAATTAGAAGCCGATAAGTACAATGTTGCCTTTAGGTAATATTGGGCATGAAAGGATTAATAAGATTAAATAAATGAATTGCGATAGTATATAATGAACGGTTATACTCGAACTTAGGCCTTCCTGACTTATTAAATTATATTATATATTTCTTTACATTTTCAGTAGATACCTCGCATCACTTCACCATTTGTTTAGTCTGGCTTGATCTGACTACCTAACTTGAGTAGAAAGAAAAAGAAACAGACTCCCTTCTCGTGAACTATATTTCAAAAGTATGACTTACAACCATATTTATGGTATCACCTGATCCTAGTAAGAGAGTACAGAAGAGAAAGGAGATAATCACGATGATTTTCAAACATTAACATAGCAGGATGGGCAAATGAAGAGAACTTTATTTAACCCCAGGCTCTTCTTTCTATGTCACTCAAATATATGACGCATAGAAGTAAGTAAGTAGTTAAGAATTTTAATAAAATTATATAATTAAATTTGAAAAATTATTTAATAAACTTCCGAAGTAAAAACCGAATTGATTGAGGTATCAGATATAGTAGGAGATTTTTATTGCTCTAAAAAAAATTACAAAAATATTTTAAACTCCCAAATAGCTACCTCAATGCAAGGAGTTGCTCGAGAACTGCTGCTGACAGCAAATTAGCATGACAATAGCTTCATTTCGGCAGTAATACTGGAGCGCATATATTCTGTAAGCATATTTTTATTTGGCAAATTTGCAATCGCATATAAATAAGGCAAAAAAAAGATTTACGATATACCATATGTATGTATGTATGTGTGAGTATCTTCACGCAGGTGAGCAGATAAGAAGTGTGCGCCGAATAAGCCGTAAATTCTATTTCACGTACTTCTAAGTGTTTGTGTAGATAAACGCATGCAACAACGCTCGTTCGCCGCTTCTACAAATCAACTTATGCGAATTATTCTCGCAATCTTGTCTGGAATCTGTGCTGAAAAGCTTTTCAAATTGCCTTACGGCGCTAGCGCATAACGGTTGCTGTTTGCCGGTTTTTTTGCGAACTTTGCTTCTGACTTTTTTTTACTTTTTTACTCCTTTTTCAAAACCAAAAAATCAAAGCAGTTCAATTCAACATTCAAATCGACTTATTGGCTTGTTGCCTGCTGACTTTGGACTCGTTCGTTGTTATGTCTCCTTTTGGTTGGTGTTGCTTTTGTGCCCGCTGTGTTGTTGTTGTTGATTTTATTGTTCAGCCGTGTTTGCACAGCAAATCAGTGAGGTCCAAAGCGGTAAAGCAGCCGTTACATCTCTTTTATCCTATTTCATCGTTTATTTGCTTTTTGTAAGCCCTCCTTCAATGGAAAGTCTCGGAATTTGATTTTTTTTTTCCACTATTTTCTTTTGCCTTTAATTGGGTTAGACTACTGCGGGCGCTGCAGGCTTATTGCTGTTGTTGTTGGGTTCAAAATATTGTTTTTCTTTCGTTGCTATTTCGTCTGTGTTCTTTGCTTTTAGCCCGTTAACTTTTCAATTTACTAATTGATTTTTCACTTTTAACTCGCCTCTTTACATAGACGATGGCTGATATTATTGAAAACCAGTTATTGGAAAAGCAGTCAAAACAAACCAACCGAAGGAATGCATAAGAAAATGCAAATCTAAAAAACTCAGTAAAGCAGCTTATGCCGAATTTTGGTGCGCCATTTTTTAAAGCAAACCCGAAAATTGTATTTGGGACTTCAAATTGGGATATTAGAAGTCAAATGCAGACAAATTAAGTAGTGGGACTACTAATTGAGTTGTTTACAGAAAAAGGCACAGTAATAGGTAATGTCAGTCTGACTCAAAGTCACGGTGTCGAGAAGTGTAGACGGCGGTGAGGTATTTATTCAAAGATATTTAATGTAAGGGATCCATCAGGGTGTTTGTAACCCATCCAAATAGAAAGCATTGTCCATACCAATTTGAATTCGAATGTTTTTTTCAACTACAGCGACAAAGAAATGGCAGTTATTAGCCAAAAATTATCAAGAGGTCTGATAATTTCCATGGATTCAATATATTTTTCGTTGAAGTTATACCTAACCTTCAAAAAACTTCTTGTAACAAAACTATCGGAAAATTGAACCAACAAAAACGAGTTTATAATTCTCAGCAGTAATGATATTGGGAGCTGAATTAGTCAACTTCATATGGAACAGGACTTCTTCATTTCAGTCTAAAGTTCGATCGATAGTCATCCGAATGGACAGTCAATGCGAAGAACCTAATATAAAGTATGAAGAACTGTCAAAGTTACGGTCCTCATATTTTGAGGCATATGAAGTTATTTTAATGAATTATTTTGAAATGGAAATATAACAACAACATTGTCTATCACTTAGTTTTAACGGAACGTTTGAAAGACGTAATTGCTTAGTTCAACAGAAAATAAGACGAAGGCTAGTTTGAGGCTCATCCCCATATTCTACGTAGTTGGCCCTCAGAGACATTTTCCTGCCACCAGACCTTAACCGAATGATCTCTAGAAATAAATCGGGGGCCAAAATGCAAATAGCACCACAAAAATGGTCGATATGCCGGGAGGCCGACTTGAACCGATAATAAACGAGTTTTCAATAAGAACAAAAGTAAAATAAAACAAAAACGGGTTGGGATACCAATGAAATTCTTTATTCCTGTGAAAGAATATTCGATGCCATAATGTATAGAACTCGATTTCTTTTGCATGACCACCATGGGCAGGGCACACTTGCAAAAGTCCAAAATTTTAACCCAATTTTCGAAGGTTTTCAAGCATAAATCTGCCGATACAGCTGTAATTTCACGTTCGATATTCATACAAAGTTCATCAATCGTCGCTGACTTATTGGCATAGACCATAGACTTATGTTACTAACGACGTCAAATCGCACCACCGAGACGGCCAATTGACTGTGCCATTTCGTGAGATAAGACGTTCACCAACCTTGGTTTTCAATAAATCGATGGTGACATTCGCTGTGTGGCTTGTGGCGCCTGTTGGAATCACATATTGTCCATAGTCCATATCATCCAATTCGGGCCAAAAATATTCGGTTATCTTTGAGCGGTAGCGATTCCCATTCACAGTAACGTGCAGGTCTTAATCATTACGGAATAAGTACGATCCAATGACGCCGCCGACTCATAAAACGCTCCAAACCATAATTTTTTCGGGATGCATAACGCATATTTTGCTTATTGACTAAGCCATTCAGCCAGAAATGAACCTCATCGCTGAAAATGATTTTTCGATGAAAATCCGGATAATTTTCAAGTTGTTGCTCGGCACAATTCACAGACATACGACGATTCTGGTGATCAAGCGGCTTCAGTTCTTGCGTAAATTTGATCTTGTAAGGATATAGGATAAGGGGAAGGCCTCCAATCCGTTGGAGGGACCAGGTGGAGATCGACCTGGTTACACTTGAGATCTCCAACTGGCGCCGAACTGCGAAGGAGAGAGAGAAGTGGCGCACTATCGTCGATTCGGCTATAACTGGCTAAACGGTTGCAACGCCAATCACATACATACATACATACAAGGATATATCCCACGATCTTTTCGAAAAATTCGCCTCAACGACGTCACAGAGATGACCCTCGCTTGAGAACGATGTGTGAGAGACTGATTTGGGTCTTCCTCTTCTTTGTCTCACGGGAACATTGTGTACTGTGTCTGTGGATAAAAATTGTTCCACTATACACTCAATTGTTGATCTGACAGAATGATTATGACGACCATAAATTGGACGTAGCACTTTTAAAGTTGAGGCCACTGACCCCGAATTTCGGTAGTAATATCGACTCGTTGTTGGATCGGATATCTTTACGTGATGAAATGACAAAGCTTACCGAGAGAAATGTCAAAAGAGTGGGAAAAAATATGGCGTCGTTTGCTGTCCCTGTCGGTCTACTTTTGTAGCGTACTTTTAGAAAAACCCTTTACAACAACTTCGACAAAACCAAAATTGAATTTCAACACCCTGGTATATCATGTGGACCGAGTTCAGAGCTTCACACGCACTTAATACACATTTCTAGCCAACTCTAGGTTAGGTTTGTAACCTAAAGGGGTTAAGTGGGTTTCAAAATTTCGACATTTGAAAAAAATATTGTCTTATTAAATTCTACAACATATTATTGTCTATATTAAAAACAAATTGTAAAATTACCTTTGTTTTCAACATCTGAAACCCATCTTAAGCTCTCAAAGAACAATTTCTATTCTCAGATCTTAATAGAATGATCCTGTAAAAAGAAAACGCCGGGACGATTGAAGCAAAGGACAAATATTACTACAAAAATGATATCGAAACGTCGGATCAATCGGATTTAAGCGATTACGGAAGTAAAGTTCTCTAAGACAACTATACCAAGGCAATACCAAACGTGAATTTTATCAAAATACTTTTTTGTAACGATTTCAAGTCAAGTCCACCAAGTGACCATTAGAGAAGAGCGCCATTAAATTGTTTCCAAAATTTAAACCTATTAAGCTTTTAAAAGTGGTTTAATATTTAAATGCATATAATATTTGAATAAATACTATGCGCAATTGTTGTTATCACTTTCATCATCATTTACTCACAACATTAAACTAACTTATTTATCTGTCATCATTTCCTGGCACGCACTTAATTTGCAATAATTTTCAATTTCATTGTCAACACAACATTAACATAACTGCTTTATTATTTGCCAACAGGCAGCGGCAGTAACAACAGCAACTACATTCGGAACATTTTGCACAAACGCAACTAAATGCTTTCAATATTTCAACCATTGGACCATTGGCTATTTTGCCTATCTACGCGGCGTATTATCAGCACAGTTACTTGGCTTGATTATCAGCAACAATTCCGGAAATTTTCTAAACGTGCTATCATCACTAAAAATGTGGCAACATTACAGCAACGGCAGCAGCCAACAGCAGTCTATAGGAAGCCAGTGAAGTTGCAGTGTAGCGAGAGCAACTACAGCAACAACTGCGGCATTACCTATCAGTAGTAGCAGCAGCGGGAGCACCCTGACCCAACTGAAAGTTTTATGCTTGAAAAGGTTATCTCTTGTGAAAGCATTTCGCATTTCGCTGCCAGTATTTCCATTAGGCTTATCGCTCTACCTACAGTTCACTGTTGTTGTTGTTGGTATTGTTGTTGTGGGCGTTGCCTTCGTGTATCGATGTTGTTGAAGTTTAAATTTCGTGTCTGGCATAAATAATTGAGTGTCGAATTGGGCATCTTACGTTTTTAATGCGCCGGGGCTACTGCTGTTGTTGTTGCTGTGTGGAATGGCGCATTTCAACGATTTACCAGTTTGCCCACGCAGCACTTTCCAGTGAAATCCCTTGAAAGTGTTTTAAGCCTATTTACCGTTAAGACTCTAAAGACTGTCTATGTAAATGCGAGTGCGAGGAAGTTTCGTAGTTTTCTTTTCGTGCACCCATGCCTACCCATTTTAAACTGATTAATACTAAATATACTCGAGTCCATTCTGAGCACGAAGTTTTTAAGTTTTCCTCTTAATAGAATAAATAAATTTACACTACAGTGCTCTTTTGTAGAACTTGAGCATATGTTGCAAGGACAAAGACGTAGTTGTAAAAGAAGGTCCAGTTAAAGCTTTTTTTCTGGGTATATATAGACATGCATATAAGGACTTTGTAATTTGTATCTCGTATTGTATAGGAGTTGTTTCAGTATACGTCAAATTGGTGGTGTCAAAGATGGCAAAGAGAAAATGCGACAAATTTTAAAGTTTTTTGCGTTAAAAGACAAAAAGTAAACCATGACGGCTGAAAATGTGAATAGTACTAATTGTCCTCTTACTGTAACTATCGCCGATTCCGTTCCGATAATTTTGATGTCAAAGACAACAGTCTGAAAATCCAATTGTCGAAAATATCGATAAAATAATGGAAATCGTCGAGTGTCATGTAAATACTGCTTCGATTGCCCGAGAGCAGAACATTGTACAAAAACCGGTTTGGTACGTTTTAAATCACGTTGGATATCAAAAGAAGCTTCATATATGGCTGCCACACCAGTTAAAGAAAAAAGTCATTATGACCTGATTTCTATCCGTGAATCGCAACATGAAGTTGCTTCCTCTTTCCGAAGAGGATTGCTACTGACTATAAAAAAATTGATCACTTACTTACTGAATAGCAACAGAAACGAACCATTTTCGAAGAGAATGGCTACTGGGTCACTTACAACAACGTCAAACGAAAATGTCGTGGTCGAATTTCGGTGAACCGGCTTGAACGGTGGTCAAGCTGTAATTGACGGTCATGAAGGTTTTGTTATGTAGTTAGCGTGATTAGCAGGGAATTATCTGCTATAAACTTTTATTCCCACCATCAAACAGCTAATTCGGACCACTAATGTCAACAATCTGATCGCCTGAAAGAAGCAATCACAGAGCCAAAACTGGCGACCAATTCCCACAACAGTCGGTTAAACTTAACAGAATTGACCCGGATTTTATCCGGTCTAGAGTTGTTATTTCGAGGATTTACACTGTTTGGATCACAGAGCTGGATAATCGTTAAAACAACAACAACCATGTACATGTAACGAAAGAGACTCCAGAGCTCCGGAAACTTGGTTGGAATGTCTCGGAACTCACACCAAGTAATTGATATATGTTTCTGTCTATGACAAAAGATTTTGCTGATGAAAATCGGATAATTCCGCCAATGCCATTAAAACCTTCAATTTAATTAAGAAATTGATTTCCTTTCACTAGACCTTATATTTCGCTTAGAAGTTAGCCGAAATAGCTAGAATATATTTGGAAAAAGCAATCGAGAACTTGCACTAAACACGCTCGGAGTCTGACATCGCGGGAAAGTGGGTCTTTGCTAGTTGAACTATAGTTTCAGAGCGAATTCGTCGAGTGTAGCTCACAATTTCGATTTCCTTCTTATAGCAAATATTTCATGATGAATATGATCCCCGTGGACTTTTAAGATTCTTGCCTTATCATATATCTCGCGTACTAGATCTTGAAATTTTGACAGACAGTTGCAGACCTTGTCGGTACACCTATGTATGGCTTATCAAAAACCGATGTGCGAGCACATTGAAACTTCTTAAACCAGTATTGACGGTCGCCATCGAAGGAGAAAAATCCCACACCCGTTTAAAACAAAACTACGAGTCCAATACAACACTCTACGAGAATGTACTAGACGGTACTAAAGTCCTCTTTTTTAGATAATAGTTCCAGCAATGTGAATTGAACGATTAAAGAACATATTGTTGCAGAACATTATGTTAGTAATCACTATTAATGGAAAATGCTTACATTTCTATTTTCCAAATTATTAAAGCCATCGGAAATCCGCTGTATTAGTAGTATAAGAACTAATAACGAGGAATTTGCTAACTTTCAAAATGTTTACGAACCAACTGACTAACACTAATTTCGCTGCACAACAGCGCAAACGCCACAAAACTAATCCCTGACATCTTCGTGATAAATATCATTTGCACAACGCTTAAAGCTTATTTAGTTTGCTCGACTATCAATGAGCTCTTCCGCAACTGCTGGCTGCAATTGAAAGTTTTATGCAGCAATTTGTAAGCTATCCTTGCCATTCAAGTTACGCTTCCGCTTGCGCCGCCACGACCATCACCACCACCAACATCACTTTGGAGCAGTTGTAACTGTCAACATGCATTTTAGCATTTTAGCAACTCCTCCCGGCAAGTTCATAATTCTTTGCTGTAAATTATGAGTACACGCATTTGACTTTTTCGCTTACAAGTTGGCAAAACTGCTGCAAGCACGACACTCACTGCAAGCCAGTCAGCCCAGCTAGCCAGCCGCAGTGGCATGCAACTCTAGCCGAGGACAGCAGTGTACACCACTAATTCTTTTAATTCTCGCAATTTCTGCTTTCTTGTCGCTGACAGTTTGGCTTGGCTTAGCTTGGCTTACAATGTCGGAAAGTTACACTGTCCAGCTGTCATTTTGGCTTAGTTTCTCGAGGCGAATTTTCGGCTTTTGCGTTTTCGGCGTTTTACAGTGTCGTTAGACGTACGAGCATGTGTCTCTTGTGTTGAAAGATTAAAATAGCATGCATTGGAGGCAGAAGATTATGAAGTGCGTTAATATTATTTCTGTTGAGTTATATTAAGAATTTTCGGAGCCGAAAAGTTCAGCTCTTCGTCGACGAACTTTAGCATTTATCACATGTAATTTGAGGCTTCCTGCTTGCTACTGGTCACATCCAATGTTCTTTGGTCCATACTTTTTTGCCTCTATTTTTCACATCCTCAATGCGTGCGCAGCTTAACGCCAATTTAAAAAGCTGCAACAAAGCGTGCAATATTGCAAGTAAATATTTGATACTTCCCAATGGCAAAGTTATTCGCGTGAAATATGATTTTCGCTCTCCGCTGTCATTGCATAAAACCGATAAACACTTAGCGGTTGGTGGAAAAATTGTGTTGACTCATCGAGTAAAGGAAGTGGCAAACGCAACTGCAATCTGCTGAAACACACCACCAGCGATGTGTGAATGGCAGCTGCGGGAGGGGGTTAGTTGGGGAACTTGTTTGCTATCGCTAAAATGCGGGTTTGTTCAACAGCGGAAAGATAAACCACGAATTGGTCGGGAAATTGCATGCGAAAATCAAGTAAATTATTATTTATAAAAATTTATATTTTTTAGATACAAATGCATATAATAAGCTATAATATTAAGCTCTAAGATTGTGGTTAGTTCACTTTAACTATTATTGTTCAAGTCTGTGGTACATGATGCCCTCATATTTTATACATCCTCTCCCCAAGGCTCTTAGCCTTGTCCATAACTCCAGCATAGTCCATAACTGCAATGAGCTCCCTAGAAGACAAAATACAACTAGACTTGGTTTGGGTTCCCGGCCACAGGAACATCTTTGGTAACGAAAAAGCAGACGAGTTGGCAAAGGCAGGAGCCTTTCTAGACGAATCCGAAACAGTGTTAATACCATGCTCGCTAGAATCGATAAGAAGAGAGCTCAAATGTAAAATAACAGATATGGCCAAAGTATGACAAGAACTCGGGTCTTATTAAAAAGGCCCAGGAAAAGCATTTTCAGAAATACAGCTACTATAACGGAGCATTGGCTGTTTGGAGCACATGCAATGAAAATGAACATGTCCTACAAAAATGTTTGCCGTGGCCGTGAACTAGAAGGGAAGAAGGAAACAATATTTCTTTCACTTTCTCTGTAAATGCCCAGCCCTATCGCAGTTCCGACACAGGACTCTTGGAATCCATCAGGCATCAAACCATCAATGGATGGTATGCGTAGGAGGGGGCATCTGTATTAAAGTTGTCAATTCACGATTAGTCTTCTAAGTTATATCTATTCTATATTCTATATTCTAGTGCTGACCAACACAAATTAAAGGACCAAACATAAGTTTAGTTTGAGAAGCGTCAAACTCCGTCTTCAACTCGTTTTCCACATTTTGAAATTTAAGGCAGATAGGTAACAAAAAAGGCCCTCTTAGGAGGACAAGCAAATGTAATTTAAAAAAGAATTTTCTAATCCTACTACGACTAGATCATAAAGCTGCTCAAAGTGGTATGACTCGATTACTTGTTTTTAGAAAGCTAACACTATCTCCAGCTTTCTCTGTGTCTATCTTCTTGTATCTCCTTTTTCTCACACGAACGGTAGGTTAAGAGGTAGACCTCCACAGCTGCAGAAAATCTGACTTAGACAGATGCGACTGCCCATTGTTACACCCGGAAAACTCCTAACGGATTACTAAGATCCTTATGATATGACAATGCGCTTGGACTCTGTGGTAAAGTTCTTAAGTCGGCTAATGTCGATTCTAATCACTTCACTGGGTTCACCGAATATATGCCTACCGAGGTGCTTTAATCAACGTCTGGCGAATGTTGGACATTGAAGTGGGAATTGCTTGGATGATTCCTCTCCGTCTTCTTCCAGACAGTTTGGCAACTAGCATCTGACTTGATCCCTAGCCTCAACGCGTGTGTGCCTATTGGGCAATGACCAGAAAGCACACTAATGATCGCATTACTAAACGACAGCAGCTGTAAAGAACATTTTCGATCAACTGCGGGCCAGAAAGACCTCGTTACTACGTAGGTGTTGATTTTTTTCTAGCGTTTGGTGAGCTCACTCGAGGACAGGGCGTCCAGCGCTTTACCCGTACTAATATTTGATGCAGGAACTTAAGTGTTGACGGCACCCTATGAGGTGCTTATTGGCGTATTGGAAAGAAATGTTCCGTATATTGTAACAGAGAAGAAAGTAGCCATCTTTTATTCGAAAAAATAAAAATAAAATGATTCTAAACAAGTCCTCAGCCACTTAAGAGGTTTACTAAACAATCAAGAAGAAGTTAGTTAAATGACTTTTGGTATAATAAACACCAGTCATAAGCCTCATAAGCTCACAGATTGTTTTTATAGATCAAACGAGTCTGCAGGCAGCACTTGAAGAAGGTACAAGATCGGCATACTTATGTATATGGGAACCTTGTTTTCTGATCAAAACCAAGGTTCGAACCCTACTCCGGTTAACATCTCAAACCACATAATATCAGTTTCCCCCAGCAGACAATGACAATTGTGTTCTGAACGTTTTAAATATTTATAAAATGTAATGCGCAGTTAAGTAATATTCTAATATTGCTCTCTACTGCCCATAATACTCTTGTCAACACTCGAGGCTCTGCCCCGCAGCCACCCGAACAATGCTTCACTTTTAATCACTTACCAAATACTTACATTTCACAAGCAAACACTCGCCACAAGCACTTTGCCGCCCCTTCCATCCACATACAAACACCCACGCACAAGCAACAAGCCTCTAGCGCTGTAGCAGCCAATGACCAAAGCTGCCACAAGCGCCTTTTTGTTTTCTCAGGTCAAAGTGTGTAAACAAGGATATCAAAAGGAACACAATGCAAATGAAAAATGTTCTTAGCTCGAAGCATTTTGCCCTTTGGCAGTTGTTTAACAAGCTCAAGGTGAGTAGAAAGTATAGCCAAACAGTTATACATAGTAAAAAAAGTTTTTTTTGTGTAACCAAAGGTGTTGTGAAAGGGGAAGCCGACTAGTTACAGCCACTTAACTCTGTTTGTGGTGCTCTGAAAGTGATATTGCTTTTGAACTATGTACGTCGAAGCGGAAGTGGTGAAAGTGCGTAGAAAGACAGGGGTTGGCACAATCGAAGATGATATCGCTTCGGCTAATTGATAGAGGAGTAAGTAAAGTGGTAAGCGGCATATTTCGTGTTGAACGATGACGGATGAGCTACGGTAATTGAAGTGAAGCGTTTGTGTTTTGCTAAAGAGTGGTAAATATTTGTCTATCCATAATCGGCAATCGGCTTTGTGTTTACTTTACGGAAGTTACTTTAATTGCAGTATAAAAGTGTTCGTTTACTTTCTGTTTATTTTCAATTAAAATTCCTCTTAGGGAATATTGAAATGTGCTGAATGAGTGACACTGTTATTAGTTTTTATTTGTCACTTAGGAGGTAGTGACGTTATGGCTAGTTTTTATACTTTTTTATTGATTTACTAAAGTGGGTGGAGGTTTTGCGATAGCAGTAAGTTAAACGAACGCTTTAACATCGATCTTGAAAACATATCACCTTATATTGAAACATTGGGCCCTCTAAATAAACTTAAACCTTACATGAACTCTTGAAATACTGTGCAGTCCAAACTCTAGTCCCTATCAATTCGGAATTATACTCAACATAGTTAAAAGGGTTAAACTGAATATTTTCCTTCGAAGAAGAAAACATTAAGCAAGACAAAACTAAGTAAGTCGGCAAAATACAAATAATATGATAAGTACGAAGAAGCATTATCCCTGCGTTCAACCAATTGATTAATTTTTGTATAGATAATCCAGATACTTTTTCGGGTTGAGTCAAAAATAAAGTAAGGTATCAAGTACATCGATGATATTAAAAAGAAGATAGCGGAAAATACGATCAGCTACGGTACATAATTGGGACGGGTCTGAATGGACGCTCTGTTTCAATTGTTTTTTTTTTTTTTCAAAATCATTTGTTGAAGGTTTTATCTCACTATAATAACATAGGCTCAACTCACACCGAGTTAGTGACAACCGGACAAAATCGCATGCTCGCTTGATTAGGGCTAGAGCAAAATACATTTTTTTGTCTTATTAGTCAAAGACGTTTTTGGACTAGTTGGTTGAGCCAATTGATATTATAATATCATATGACAGTATTTTTTTGAAATGAGAAATCAATTTCTTAATGACAATTTCGAGTTCAGGACATCTTACAATTATGCAAATAATTAAAAATGGATCTATATGTTTGAGTATTCAGGCTGAGTAATAAAAATCCACCGACCAAGACATTTTTTGAAAGTTCTTTAAAAGTAAAGCATTCAGCAACCACCCAGTGTCCCTTGTGGAAGTAATGGATCGTATATGGTGATCCAAGTAGATGTGCTTTTTTCAATAGCCTGTTTTGACAGATCAGGTGTGAGTCGTGTCAAGCTGTCATGTTATTTTTGAACAACGATTACAAATAGTTCAAATTGCGAAAATTCACGTTCTGTTAATAATGTGTTTCTTTGGTGAACAGATAATTTCACGTTTTGGACCAGTCGATTGGTCACCAAGATCGTGTGATATCACGCCGTTAGACTTTTTCCTGTGGAAATATGTAAAGTATAAAGTATATGCGGACCAGAGATCTGCATTGAGTAATAATGAAATTAGTGCACAAACTCATGAGCCAAACAAATTGGTGTAAATGAGTACTAATACAAATATCAAAAATGACAAAGACTCATTTCCACCAAACCAAAAAAACTCATAGTATTTCTACACTTATATGTGCCGTCAATTTATGACTCAAACGAGCGTATATTAAAAATTTCATTTTACTCACTTGTTCATTGGTCACGATGAAAATAAACTTGAATGAGCTCGCTACACTGATCGGCATGAGTGGAATTGTGACTTCGTAGCTGAGCACGAAAGTAAAGATACCCAGTAGGAACTTTGTCACATTACATTTTTCATTATTTCATTGAACATGCATTTTCGTGCGTCTTTATTTATTTTCAATACATTACTATTAAAAGAAATATATTAGAACCTAAAAGTATTAACCTTACTGTCATTAATTAACTTAAAACATTAAATGTAATTCACGACATCAAAGAACAAAGCACATCGTTAGTCATTTCCCGCAGGGCACCTTTGCCTAGCGGCGGCACATCCTTCGTCAGTTTTACTTTGATCCTATTCGTATCACTTTATTTATTTAGCTATACTATTGGTGTTATTTTGGTGGTATGGCTCATTTTTGTTTAACTTGACTGAATTATTGGCTCATGAGACAATTGAGCACTTCAACGATACGTATGAAGAGAAACTTACTCATTTTTCATGCTCTCGCTTTGTGTGCTGTGCGTAAATGTGTTTTATTGGATCTTTGTGTTTGATGATTTTTGACTTATATGCACTAATACTATTTTTTGTGTTACTCAACCAATGACTCAAAAAAGGGAATAATTGCAGTTCTCTCATGCGGACAATATCGTTTCGATGATGGCCTTGGAGCAAAACGTTACGGGTGTCATTCGCCAGTTACTAGTCAAAATGCTTAAACGAGTCATCGAAAATTGGACTCAACGGATGAACCATCTGAGATGTAGCCGCGGCCAATATTTGAAAGATACAATCTTTAAAAAATAAATGCCAAAGAATGTTCTTTAAAATGATTATAAGCATCATTAAATTTGAATTTTTTGTCTGTTTTTCTTAAAAAAGTAGTGCACCTCGAAATGAATCACCCTTAATAACAAAGAATAATCAAATGACATTAATTAAAAAAAAAATTGAGATTGCTTTAAATCAATACTGCATTTGATTCACCTTGTACCTTAACCATTTAAAAATAATTTTGAAATCTTAAATAATAACGACGGTGTAAACTATTGACCTTCACACTTTTCATACTTGTAACTCCCTCCAAAGCAACTAACCGTAACTGCGAGACAAATACTTCATAAACTTATTCTTTTCGCCGACAACGCGTCTGCAGTTCCCCTTATCACTCAATAATTTATTTAGTAACTACTAATAAAAATCTTATATATTTATTTCGGTTTTTTTTTTTGCTGTTTCCTTCAATCACTTCACTGACAACTTGATATTTTCACAATAACTTTTAATAAACCAACTAAGCGAAATTACTCTCTTTCGGCTACCACTGCCATTTCCTTGCGCCATCCCCTGGCGCTCATAAGTGCTTGATGATGGAAACAATTTTATTGCCTTTTCTGGCCACACACACAAAAAAATACCAAAGCGTTAACAAGTAATTTTTTCGCAAAAATCGCATTTTGAAGGAAATGAAAAATTTTATTATTTATTATTGAACGAAGACAATCAACATTTTCTAAGGATTTTTTCGCTGCCATACAGTGCAGTAAAAAAGAAAGAGAGCAAAGCAAGTAAAATGATGGACATGCCGTTGGCGGTGCGGGAAAAAAAACTCTTGTGAAAAAAGAGTATCTCATATGTGGGTGAACATATTTCAGGAAATATGTGTGGCGGTGTGTGTGTGTGAGTTTCTCTAAATATTTTTGTAACAGTAAATATGCTACGATGGCAAGCGAGCGATATGAGCTCATCAAACACAACTCAATATCCGTCCCAGTTTGACAGTACGATATGTTATTGTTGTTGTTATTTTTTTATTTTCTTTTTTTTTTTTAATTTTCCTTTCATAGCTTTCTATGCATGCTGTTGCTGCTTCGATGTGGACTATTTTTATTGAAATATTTGTCTCTATTTGGTTTTCTTTTTATTTCGCATTTCGCCTTTTTAAGGAAAACAATATGTCGCAGGAATGCAAGCATATGTATGTATGTATGTGTAAGTGCACATCATTGATACACATCAGTTGCTTTCAAGCACACACACACGCACGCGCACATATTTTCGCCCAGAAATAGAAGAGGAAATGAAAAATCTTAAGAAAATTCCCAACACCATTTATTGCATTGCTCAAGGGTACATTTTGGAAAAAATATTACAAACCGTACACAGCGACAACAACAACCAACTTCAACTAACGGTATATACATATATCCTTTGATGCTCCGCTATGCATCACTGAGTGGTGTGAGTGCAACCATTTGTTTGATTAACTCAACCCTGCTGAGGTTCCCCCTTGCCACCTCCACTGTTTGGTTGTGGGTATAAATATTTCGCGCATGATTGATAATTTTAACTGAGCACAAAATAAATTTCATTTTATGATTTTTTAAGAATTCGCCGCACATGACAACAGGACAATAAAATTCGGTGGAAATGCTGCTAATGTCCAACTGGGGAAATATTATATTTCCACTCCGCATGATGCACTGATTCCCTTTTTAGTGCGATGATTTATAGTCGGTGTGCTATATTACCAGTTATTTGTAATTCACACAATGAGTCCTTCGAGTGTTATAAAGTGAAGTAGGATTTTATTTGAAATAAATATGTAAGTATGAAGCAGCTTAGCTTTTGATGTTAAAAACTAATTTTTTTTTTTCAATATAATTGTTATGATATGCCATCAAGGTGTGATAGATTTTATTGCGAAACAAAACACCGTCAACGATAAGGACGAATGTCTTGAAGACATTTTTGATTCTCTTAAGACTTTCCGATATCTTCCAAATGAATTACAGCTGATCCATTTGTTCTTTTACTATTATCACCGAATCAGCTTGTCTTTGGTCATTACTCAATAGGCACACATGCGGCGAGGCTAGGGATCATGTCAGACGCTAGTTGCCAAAGCTGTTTGGAGGAAGGCGAAGGGGATTCATCCAAGCACTTCCTCCTTCAATGTCCAGCATGCGTCAGACTTAGGTTAAAGCCCCTCGGTAGACACACCTTCGGCGGACCCAGCGAAGTGACTGTAAAGGACTTTAGCCGACTTAAGAACTTTATTATTGAGTCCAAACGCTTCGTGGCAACATAATGGTCTTAGTGATCCAGGGTGTCACAATGTACAGTCGAATCTGTCTCAGTGAGATTTTCTACGTGTGCGGAGATCTACCCCTTAACCTAACCTACCCTAACCTCCAAACGAAAATTTTAGACTTGGAGAAAGTCTTATTGATATCTGATATACAATGTATTTTAGAAAATTTACAAAGATTGTTAAATGTTTTTTAACGGTTTTAAAATAAATTACAATGAAGAGCCAATTAGATTAGATTAGATTAGTTTTTCGTCAGATAGAACTTGTCTTTAAAGCACCCAGATTATATGTATCACAGGATTTATAATTATTTTTGGGGTATATTAAACAAAACTATTCAAAAAACTCATCAATATTGTCGGATACGCCATCTAATATATTCGATAGAATACACTTAATCAACTTCTCACAGCTCGCTGGTTACGCATTTAGTTCTATCTCTATATAAATAACACAGCCACAATAAAAAAATTGGGGGTTCTATGTGTCTCATCGTAGTCAGCGACCCCGAAAACCTCTTAGTAACGAGTTTCAAACGATTCCGATGAATTTTTATACTCTCGCAACAAAGTTGGTAGAGAGTATTATAGTTTTGTTCACCTAACGGTTGTTTGTAACACCCAAAACTAAACGAGTTAGATATAGGGTTATATATACCAAAGTGATCAGGGTGAAGAGTGGAATTCAAATCCGAATGTCTGTCTGTCCGTCTGTCCGTCCGTCCGTCCGTCCGTCCGTCTGTGCAAGTTGTAACTTGAGTAAAAATTAAGATATCTTGATGAAACTTGGCACACTTATTTCTTGGCACCATAGGAAGGTTCGAAAATAAGCAAAATCGGACCACTGCCACGCCCGCAAAATAGCGAAAACCGAAAACACATAAAGTGCCATAACTAAGCCATAAATAAAGCTATGGAAATAAAATTTGGTATGAAGGATCGCACTATGAAGGGGCATATGTGGATGTAATTTTTTTGGGGAAGTGGGCGTGGCCCCGCCCCCAATAAGTTTTTTGTACATATCTCGCAAACCAAAAGAGCTATATAAATCAAACTTTCTGCAGTCGTGTTTTTTAGACACCTCCTAAGACAGTCCAAAAATGAAATAAATCGGATTATAACCACGCCCACCTCCCATACAAAAGTTAGGTTGAAATTCACTAAAAGTGGGTTAACTCACTAACGAAAATCCTCAGAAACACTAAATTTCACATAAGAAATGGCAAATGGAAGCTGCACTCAGATTTTTTTACAAAATGGAAAATGGGCGTGGCGTCGCCTACTTATGGGTCAAAACCCATATCTCAGGAACTACTCGACCGATTTCAATAAAACTTGGTTTGTAATAGTTTCATTACATCCCAATGATATGTTGTGAAAATAGGCCAAATCGCTTTACAACCACGCCTACTTTCTATATACCAGAACTTTGAAGACGATCTGAATCGTTTACTTTACAATATATAAAGTAAGCACTGGTGAAGATATCGATGCAGAACTTTGCACAAATACTATGTTAATAGTGTGGCAGCCCATTTCTAAAAATCGCCAAAATCGGACCATAGGTTTTCAAGGCCCCATATATCGAACATGAGGACCTCGGTGCTTCTAACCTAATATTATGGTTTCCAACTTTCAATGGACTTTATACAATATATATGACGAATATGTGGGTCAAATTGTGTGTTACATAATATAAATAAAGTCAAATAAATAAATTGCGAGAGTATAAAATGTTCGGTTACACCCGAACTTAGCCCTTCCTTACTTGTTCAAAATAGCATCCGTCATATTGGATCCGCCATTTTGAATTTTGAAAAAACTAACACAGGATTCGTAATCAGCGACCCCGAAAACCCCCGAATATCGAGTTTCAAGCCCTGTTCTGATAGTGTTAAATGGATCGCGGATTCAGCGACCCCAAAAACATATTGTACACATGGAAAGAGCCCCAGGCCATGACAAAAAATTGCTGTGTTATATAAAAAAATCTGATTTTACCCAAACTGACATTAAGAGGTCTCTTCTCACGTTCCCATGACAGTCACTTATATGTAACCGCAGGGTTTTTATGGGGCAGAGGATTGTCAACTCAGCAGGACTTCTCAAAATAATTTGGAAATTTCTGCAGCTACAAGAACTCAAAATGAATACAAAATATTGTGAATTGCAACAGTTCATCAAAAGATACATTTATCCGCAAAAAGGAAATTCGAGTAGGTAAAATTGCATAGAACTTTCTAAAGTATCAAAAGCTTCCCACCAAAAAATATAAATATTTTATTCTA
The DNA here is from genome assembly GCF_028554725.1 of Zeugodacus cucurbitae. Lineage (NCBI taxonomy): Eukaryota > Metazoa > Arthropoda > Insecta > Diptera > Tephritidae > Zeugodacus > Zeugodacus cucurbitae. Next base: position 48,355,794 of record NC_071670.1, read on the forward strand.
TTCAAAAGACAAATATATACATTACACATTTATAGGAAAATGGTTTGTCAGAGTCGAGATTAGCTTCAAATCTCCTCGGTGACGAGATTAACAAGTGTCATTTTTGTATGGCGAAATCTTACTAAATACAGTAGATTAGTAAGATAATCTGCTCAACAGACTAAATCTCGCTATTAAGTGTTGGACGGAACATGGTATTAAAGTTACGCAAAGAAATGGATAAGAAGAAATTCAGTGAGTTAATGAAATATATGGAAAATGATTTGAATTTTAACATGAATTCGGATTATCAGAAAATAATGTTGATCAGTATAGTCGACATTCGAAAGATATCAAACGAACGAGTTGGATATATCGTTCGTAAATACTCCAAACATTTGGGAGATTTAAAATTACAGAAAAACCAATTCTCGAACTCTCCCCCTCCGCACTCAATCCATTTAATATTAACTAACTCCCCAAATACGATTATGCTTTAATGATAATACATAAAACTTGGCCACCAAAATTACTGACTGGCATTTCTCACTGTTTCTGTTTGCACACATTTACGGTTATATGTATCCACAGACTTCTCTTTTGTGTGCCTTTCATTTGAATTATTGCGATTTTAATTCATTTGTGCCGTATTAAATCGGCAGCTGCAGCCCTGAGTATGCGTGTGTGAATATACGCGTAAATGTAAATAAGCATACGGTCATAGGCGTTCGACCTTTGAACTTTGAATTGAATTGAATAGAAAATTCAATGTTGAATATTCAATGATGTTGGCGGTGTTGGGCGCAGGACACAGCCAACGAAGTGCCAACAACGGTTGAATGCCTGCAGCAGCAGCATTTGCAGCAGATGTGAATGGCACATTGGCAAGCATTGTTCAGGGTTGCCAAATGAAGTTTTTTTGTATAAAATATAGAAAAAGGTTTTCCAATATTTTTTTACTTCAAAATATTATCCTGTAGTTAAGAATAATTAAAGTTATTCTTATTAACAGAGCAGAAATAAGATTTGAAGCGCATAAAAGAACTCTTAAGCACAGTTACGAGTACGTGGCAACCCTTAAGTGTCTCCAGCTCTTAACTACAACACTTGCATGCCACAATTTTAAAGCTTTGCATGGTATGTATTAAAATACGACTAACTGGTGCCATTGCCGTTGCCATTGCAGCTTCAGTTTCAGCATCAGCATCAGCTCCGGCTTCGGCTACAGCTTTCAATTTTATTTGAATGAGTAGCACTTAATGAAATGTTTCGCATTCATTAGGTTAATTACGAAAATTTCAAAAGGGCCGTTCACACCCGCTCAATATATGCTTTAGCAGACACACAGTTACCATTTCCCCCACGCGCCACTACCCATCTACATATAATAGGGGTGTACTTGGTGTTTCAAGTGTAGTGGTGCTTACAAATTGATTCCCATTTAGTGTTTAGCTATTGACGGTGCTATTGGGCCTCTTGTATCAATTGCAACATTTAATTGAATGGCCATTGAGTAGAAGGGTTCTCAAACTAATTGCCGGCATTGTAGAACAGAGCGAAGGCGAAGGATATGCACGTCGCTCGTCAATGTGCTGGCAAATGGTAGCAACAAATAAATGTTAAGCGAATTTTCAACATTTTTTAAATTTTAACCATTAACTTTTGGTACTTTGTATGCATTTTGAAGCATGAAGTAGTCTTTTAAAATACTTAGTTTTTAGATTAGCAATTAATACCTGTGAAATAAAGGTACTTAAAATACTTTTTCTTTAACAAGTAAATGTACCAATATTTAGCTAATTCCCGTTGTTTTCGATTTGCCGCTTTTATTCCTGTAGAGTTTAAAATAAAATAAAAAATGTCTATTTGTTGGGTGCTGGTCGAAACTTGTCGAAATTAAATTCTGTTTGCTTTGAACTTTTGAGGAAACAATGTCAGCCCTGAAATCTTACATTTAGCTAATATTTTAAATCAGTACTTTTTCATCAAACATAGATTTAAATTTTGATTAATCAATAGCTCTCTACGATTTGGAAAGCGTTAGAGAGCAGCGAATCGAAGAAATTATACCGGACAGCACCTGTAAGTGTATTTGTGCATATTGTACTAATTCAATAGATGGATAAATTATTTTTAATTGGCTCCTAAAATGGAGTAGCATTCATGTCTTCTATAAACAATATATTTGGCTTCATGACTTTAGTTTTTAAAAGCAATAAGAAAATATCTTTGTAAAACTGGTCGAAAAACTGTAAAACAAGACTTGGGAGTATTGTAGTAATGAATTGTTCTTGTATCGAATTCAACTCGCATCTTTGTTGTTACTTTCACGTGAATTGGCAAATAGAAGGCGAGATATAATAATTCTGAATTTAAATCAAATATTCGACATATAAATATAGATGAGTGGATAAAAAAAAATGGTTTCGGTTTCGCTGATTACGAATCCGATTTCGGTTTTTAAAAATTCAAAATGGCGGATGAAGTATGGCGAATTTTTAAAATGTGTCCACCATATTGGTTCGCCATGTTGAATTTTTGAAAAGAAACGTCAAATTCGTAATCAGCAACCCCGAGGACCCCCGAGTAACGAGTTTCGAGCGATACCGATGAATTTTTCAAACTAGCGTCCGCCATATTGGATCCGCCATTTTGAATTTAAAAAACCGATATCGGATTCGTAATCAGCGAAACCGAAATGCCCCTAGTAAGAAGTTTCAAGCGATTGCGATGAAGTTTTTAAAACTCTGTCCGCTGTATTGGTTTTCTGGGGTTACGCTTATGTACAATCAGTTTCGGAATCAGCTTAATAAAACCAAATATCATATTTTAATGTTTATGCACTGGAGTATCTTTTCTCTTGAAATCAAAACCAACACGATGCTAAAATTGAGTATACTTGATATTCAAACTAGTTATTGTTGTTGTAACAAAAGAAAAAAATACATCAAATAATTGAAAGAAATGTTACCGAGTTGACAGTCTTTGGATAGATATAAAACCGAGTCCGTTCCGATTTCAAAAGCCCGACTGTCGTGGAAATGGATGGATGTTCGAAGGGACTTACTTAAAACAATGCACGTGTACGGAAATTTTTATTTTTTCCGGTTTTTATTTTTACCTTTTCATCAGGTTGGGCAAGATAAAACAATAAGTAGATTTTTTACAGTAAGGTAAACTTTATCATATATCGGCCCATATTTTTGACAGACATTTTGTTTCCAAACGAATTATTGATACGTAATAATTACGAAAGTTTTGTTAGTGTGTTGGGAAGCATCATCATATCTGAACATTTCTTTTAGACAAACCCCAGATCGAGGTAAAAATTTAGGTTCGACAAAGTCAGAATAAGATAGGTTCTATTGGTTGAAGGCATTGAGGGCATTAAAAAAACCTACTTGCCAAGGAAGCAATAAGTAAATTAAGCTTTGAAGCTGATAATATTACTAAATCCAGACCAGTTTATTCTAGCCCATATTTAAATGGACTACTTCTAGATATTTTGGTTGAATTTTAGACACTTCAAATATTTAGCTAGACTATATTGAGCGTGGCGCGCTGTTTTGGACTCGGCTATAACCGCGTAAGCGGTGTCTACGCCAGTCAAGAAGAAGAAGAATATTGAGTCCAAAATTTCCATGTCGAGAATAAACAAAAAGTGAAAGCAAGAAACTTCATTATATCTGTAAATGAGTGAATATCGATTATTAGATTTCATTACAAAAATTTCAGTGATTTTACTAAATTCTGAGCTATGTCGACTCAAAAGTCATGTAAAAAGATTTTGTCCAACTAATGGATTTGCAGACATAAAATTCTAGATGCCCAACATCAAACCAAAATATATAACTGAAGTTTAACCTTAAAAAATGCTGCAACGAAGTATTACAATTCTTTACTGCAACACCAACTCATCGCGCTTTTAATGTCCACACCGTGTTTTATGCGTTAAGGGATTGTGTGCATGTGTGCGCCCAGCACAAAGTCATAAAAGTACAATTTAGCGAAACTCATTCAACCAGTGAACTGATTAATTGACGACAGCGTGCCATTTATATTTGGAGTTTTACGCAACCGCCACACTCACCACAGGCACTGCACTACTTTGTGGCATGCCACGCGCAAGCAAGCCGCGCTGCCATGGTACTCCACTTAACGGCCATACATATGTACAAACATAAAGTGTGATAATGGCATACGCCTTGCTGTCACACACACACACACACTCATGTGCGCGAATTTATTCACACGAGCACTGCGAGTTATTTTCGAAAATTAATTTAACGCAATTTACGGTGCAATCTTATATACTAAAAACTTCCCGACAATGGCGCGAACATTGCGCCACAAAGTACGAAGATGCACACACTCGCGGTCGAAGACACATACACACATGCACAGGCATACTTTACTTTACTTTACGATCGGTTGTCTTCTCTGGCTTTGCGGTGTTTGCCGCGAAAATTTACACTTTTTGTGGTCGTTAGAAATATTACGTATACGCCCTGTTGTTCGCGGCGCTGTGCAGTTGCCTGTCATTGGATGCCAATTTGTTTGCGAAAATTTTTTGTTTATACGTAGGAATGTATGGTTTTTTTGATGCCAAAAATATGCATACATGCAATGTTTGTACATATGTATGTATGTCTGGAAAATATTAGTTTTTCTTAAGTCATAAATCTTAACCGAAAATAACAAATGAGCCCATGAATAAAGAAAAAAATTGGGATAATTATTTTAAAGAGTCGTGGAATTTTTTTACTAAAGCCACTAATATACTAAGAAGAAAGACGAATGTAGGAAAATATGGTTTAAGCTTCTTCGCATAATTTTCGAACGAATTCGAAAAACTAGATATCCAAAACGTCAGTAGTAGTAAATTCCTTTAAGGAAGAAGCAGAATATACTAAAAACCTGGATCTCATATAAAAAAAATATAGTCTTTTGAAGGTAATAAGAATGAAACGGCAGGTGCCGTCCCGCAGTGAATATAATAGGCTCGCGAATAACGATTTTCTCCTTCGTTGGCGACCTTAAAAAAAGTGAAATTTTTGATAAGCCACGTCCAAGTGCCCATAAAACGGATACGAAGCCGATGAACATAATAAAAGTCCACGAATACGTATTACCAGACCACCGATTTAAGGTGGGCGAGATAGCTGTTTAAGTAGGCATCTCAAAAGACCGTTTGTCTCATAGACTACATGGAATATTAGCCATAACAAAGCTGCGACGCCTTTGCTCACTCCCGACAACGACATTTGACGCTACTTAAACGCCTACAGAAAGAGTTTATTCATCGTTGTTTAACATAGTTGTTGCCATGTTATGAAATCCCAATTTGGTAAAAAAAATATTTTTTACCATAGCAGTGTACTGATAGATTTAGACCAAAAGCTGTTGCCTCACATCCATCGTATTCTTCAGATTTGGCACCGTGAGAGTTTTCTTCAGACGTGTTATAGTATGTCATAAGTCGGTATAGGTATGGAAAAAAACAGGACTATCGAGTTAGAAAGATACTATATTGAGAAATAAAAAATTTATTTTTCTTTTGTAGGCTCTCATGATTGGCTCCATGCACTGCCTATATGATGATCTAGAAAAGAACTTGGTAAGGAAATTTAAATCCCGCTGGAAGGATCTACCGGGATACAAAACCGCAAAAGTTATGTGGAAAGCGGTAGATCAGAGGTACACTAAATTCCCACTAACGCTCGATAGAAGGAAATGTAGGAACATGGTTTGCATACTCACTGGTCAAAGTTTGGGGGCGACGCCCGTCTACAAGATGGGGCTGACAGATTGCGAAAACTTCAGGAAATGTTAAGAATAAGATACCAGAGAAGAAATGGAACATCTCTTGTAAGTGTGTTCTGCATTGTCAAGGCAACGGCTTCAGCATTTTGGGGCTTCACAGTACGATAATCTGGAAGAGGTAGCGTTAGTAGGACCATATAACCTTTTGAAATTCACATCAAGCGCAGGCATCCAAAGGGATGAATACACCTCATTGACAACGTGACGGTACTCCATCTGGTATCGCAAAGGATCAAAACTGCTCTATGTTTGGCTTTTTGGCCTACCAGACAAAGCTAACTTATTAAGTCTTAGGAGTTACAAACTTTCAAAGCTCCAAAAAAGAGAAATGGAAACAAGTAAGGAAGGGCTAAGTTCGGGTGTAACCGAACATTTTATACTCTCGCAATTTATTCATTTAATTTTATAAAGATAACGCAATTCGACCCATATATCATCATCATCATCATAAATAGTATATGGGGATGAGGTAATTCCTAAACCGATTTCACTCGTTTCCACCACCAAGATACAATGTATCGAAGACTATACACTCACTTAATTTAATATTACTTATAATTAGGTATATGGGATCTGGGGGAAGTTATGACCCGATTTTTACCATTTCAGGTACAGAGAGAAACTGTTATAAGAAAAAAATTCAAAGGGAATGAATTTCATAAAAATATCTCAGGGATTTACCTATATTTTCGGTGAAAAATTACCCTTAGGCACTGAGATCTTCAAGTTCGATATCAAGTGATGCCACGGCTCAAATACAGTATTTGTGTAAAGTTTAATTCCGCTATCTTCATTTGTTCCTAATGTATATATGTATTATAAAGTGAACGAATCAAAAGAATTCAAAATTGAGTTATATGGGAATCTACTTCCCGTAGTTGTGAACCGATTTCGCCCATATTCCACCCGTGTCATCAGAGTGTCAAGAAAGTGTTATATACCGAATTTCATTGAAATCGCTCGAAAAGTTCTTGAGATATGGTTTTTGACCCATAAGTGGGCGACGCCACGCCCATTTTCCATTTTGTAAAAAAAATCTCAGTGCAGCTTCCTTCTGCTATTTCTTATGTAAAATTTGGTGTTTGTGACGTTTTTCGTTAGTGAGTTAACGCACTTTTAGTAATTTTCAACTTAACCTTTGTATGGGAGGTGGGCGTGGTTTCTTTAATTTTTGGACTGTATAAGGAAAACGACTGCAGAAAGTTTGGTTTATATAGCTTTATTGGTTTGCGAGTTATATACAAAAAAACTTATTTGGGGGCGGGGTCACGCCCACTTTTCATAAACAATTGCATCCAAATGTGCCCCTATGTTCCAAATTGGGATCCTATGTTCCAAATTTCATTTTCATAACTTTATTTATGGCTTAGTTATGACACTGTATAAGTTTTCGGTTTTCGCCATTTTGTGGGCGTGGCAGTGGACCGATTTTGCCCATTTTCGAAAGCAATCTCCTCAGGATGCCAAGGAACATGTGTTCCAAGTTTCGTTAAGATATCTAATTTTTACTCAAGTTATCGCTTGCACGGACAGACGGACAGATGGACGGACAGACATCCGGATTTCAAATCCACTCGTCATCCTGATCATTTATATATATATAACCCCATATCTAACTCTTATATTTCTTGGTGACACAAACAACCGTTATGTGAACAAAACTATAATACTCTGTGCAACAGGTTGCGAAAGTATAAAAATTCTTAAGTATACGGACGAACTTTATTCTATGATTGAGATTGAAGGTCAAAAGTATTGATATTGAAAGATCTAACATTCCTACATCCGTGAGACTTTAATAAGTCAAAATTCGGATGGTAATATCCATAGTCATTATATTGACTGATATACTTGTTTTCATTAAATGTACAATGGAAATGGAGATATTTAATGTTATATCAAATCCGACGAATCATTATTTTTAATTTTTTCACAACAAATCCAGCCTGTGTACTCTTCACTCATCACTTCATTACTTGATACAATAAATATTAAAAAAATTATATTTAGAAACTTATTTATACAAAGCTACTACTAATATATGACCCCATTAGAAATTGATAAATATTTTGCAAAGTCATTATTGTACATCAACAATTTTGACAGATATACATCACAGTCTCATCAACGTTATGTACATAATTTCAGCGAAATTTTTAATTGAAATTCAAAATTTTATTTCAATTAATTCAAAGCGATGTTCATTAGGCAAATGGAAAAAGTCACGTGTACAGAGGCCAACCGAACAACAACAAATGCAAATACGAATATATATGCAACACAAAAACAGCGACAATATTTACTTCAATTGTGTAGCACGTCAATTACAATACACAGCACCGAGATGAGGTGGCGCGGTGGTGTGGTGAGTGTAAAGGTGTTGGCATTTAGTCATCATTATGCATTTACCAAAGCCTAAAGACTTACTTGCACAATTGCATTTAATTGAAAATTCGAAAATTCGATAAATTTTAACATTCAATTTACAAATGAAAACCGAAAATGCAATAAATGATGAGACTATTTACGCATACATATGTACATATTTATACATATACATATTTGTATGTCAGTATATATTTGTATGCTCAGCACACATGTGTTGATGCAGCTGTGCGCTGACAAATGAGTTTTGACGTCACTAATTTAGTGTTATTTGGCCTGTGGTTAGCGGTAATACAACGTTGATTCTGCGGTCGCACACCGGCAACACACATCCATACATACATACATAAATGCAACCGTACTAATGATGCAATAAAAATAATAATTTCGCGTGGCCACATTGGTGTGTTGGCGGAATTGTGGACGTGTGTCCACATTTTGAAATATTCCATTTTGGATGAACTGACTAATCAAGTGAGTTATGATTTTTGAGTTAATTGTTAAATGTGAGCAAACTTCTATTAACAGAAATATACTTTAGTACCACAGAGTTTAGTTGCAGATAATAACTTATATGTGTCATCTAAGTTGAATAAATTATAGTTTCAGGAGTTTAGTTTAGTATAGTTTTTTTTCATATTATTTCAAATATGATTTCATGCATTTTATTTTATGATAGTTTAAAATGCATGTTGATAATATTCCCGTGACTAAAACTACAAATTATTCCTTTCAAATAGAAGTCAGATGCTTCTGGGATCGTCGACGTCAATTGAATGTCACATGGATATCAAATGATATATTATGTCAGATGGCAGATGTCAAACGGAAGTCAGATGAATACCAGACGGTGGATATCAAAGAGATACGAGATAGCATTAGTCGAATGAGAGTCAGATGACAGATGTCGATTGGATGACGAATAGCTGGTTTCAAACGGATGTCAAATGAATGTCAGTTAATGAGTAGCAAAGGGATGTCATAAAAATGCCAGAAGGTAAATGAATGTCAAATGTCAGCTGTCAGCATGATATCTTATTAAAGTCAGATGACAACAATTAAACAGATGTCAGATGGATGTCAGTTAGTGGTTTTGATTGCCATGTCAAGTAGATGTCAGATATAAAACGAATATCAATTATACACAAACATAGTCAAATATCAATTGGCAGCTTCAAATGGATGTCAAATGGCAGCTATGAAAGAAATGTATGATAAATATCAGTTGACATCAGTCGAATTTATGTCAGATGATAGTTGTCAAACGAATGTCAGATGGCTATCAAATCATCAGCTGTAAAATGTATTTTTGCTGAATGTCAAATGCCAGCTGTGAAACAAATATCAAAAGACAGTTGACAAACGAATGTCAGATGAAAGAGGTGAAAAGAATATCAGATGGATATCAAACAGCATTTGTCAAATGCATTTGTGATGAAGGTCAAATGACACCTGTGAAAAAAATATCTAAAGGAAGCAGTAAAACGGATGTCAAATGAATGCCAAATGCGCACTGTAAACATGATATCTTATTAATATCAGATAACAGCAGTCAAATAGAATAAATCAAACTTATGGACGTCAGTTAGTGACTATAATAGGGATTTCAAAAAGGTGTCAGATGGCAATCGAATAAGTGTCAGATGCCAGATGTAAAACGAATATCAAATAGACTTCAAGATAAACAAATATCAAATGACAGCTGACAAATAAATGTCAAATGGCAGTTATCAAAGGTATGTAAGATAGATGTCAGATGACATCAATCTAATGTATTTCAAATGGAAAATGTCAAACGTATGTATGTCATATAAGAGTTGTCAAACAAATATCAGATGAATATCAAATTGCAGCGGTCGAATGCATTTCTAATGGATATCAGATGGCAGTTGTGAAACAACAGAAGTCAGTTGTCAAATGAATGTCAAACGACTAAAAAAGCATCAAATGACAGCATTACGATTTGACAAATTCCTCTAAAAACGTAGTAATTCATCGTATCACACATGTGATAAAGCGGTCCCAAAGATGAAAGGATAGATAGTATAATTCTTATCAACATTGAAGTAGGTATGATTTCCTATTAAATACAGTCAAATTGAATTTCAACTATGCGACAAGATAGGTTTTGTTTGTTCGGCTAATTCAGATCATTGAACACTTTGGTGTGTTTTTAAAATTTGATTTTTTTTTGTCATATCAAATATGTAGTATGATATGTTTGAAATCGATCCGAGTAAAATTCTATATAGATAGAGATAGACCCTCTAGAAGTTTCGCTCATTAGACCACGTCAGTTTTAATTTAAAACTTTAAACTCGTTTATCTGAAAACTAATTTTTTTTAAATCGGTGGACACAATTTCACTAAAAGTTATGAAGCGAATTTGCTCAAATATTGAAATAATGTTTATATTATTTTTTTATTTTCTTTGTTCAAAGTCTTTCAAAAACTAAAATTTGAATATTTTTCTTCGTTCAATAGCGAGATTTATCCATATACCAACGAAATATTTTTGGTTTTTTGATTTTGAAACTAATAATGAATAATGTTGTCCACCGCAAGAGCATTTTTTGAGTTACAAGGGAGATAATGAAGCAACGACTAAGTTTTCGGAATTTTTAAATAAAAATTTCACAAAATTCTGTTTAAATACCTATCTTTAATATGCTGAATTGTTTACATAAAAGATATGATTTCATAAATATAAAAAAATTGTCAAAAATACTCTCGTTTTCCAACATCTGAATCCCACTTAATGTTTATGGAGTTGTCTTTTTGACAAGTACCGCTGTCAAAACATCACTATCTCACTATATTAGTTGTAAGCCACTACATTATTTATCAAATTTATTCTGAATTAATATATTTTGTCACTACATTTTAATTTATACACTCATAGAACTCCATTATTTAAGTTTGAAATTAAATAAATATGTTTAATCAATGTTGTCATTTAATTTGAATTTAAATTGAACTTGCTTCTAATAAAAAAATGTTATGTATACGCCATGACGCACAGTTGTATAATAGAGCGAAAGCACCACAGGCACAGCTGTTGTGTAACAGCAATTAGTAAAGGAAAACAAATGTACATATGTAGAAATTAGAGATGATAGCATCAAAAACCAGACACGATATTTCGGGATAGTTTCTAGTACTAAATATCTATATACTTTTCATTAAGGTTTTGAAACTAACGAAACAATAATAATTAGAAAACCGCAAATTCTATGGATATGAAAGCTTAGGCAACTCTGATGTATATTTTCGAAAACACACATGTAACTGTAACGAAATTCGTAATTCTAATTACTGCATCCCTAAATCGTGCCACAATTTTTCACTCCCTGCCTCACTCTCTCTCTCTTTCTCTCGAAAACACTAAACCAAGAATTATATTTGTTTTCCCGTAAATTGCCACATATGCAGCGCAGTATTTACGAATTTTCCTTATAAATACACATATATATTTACTTGCTTTTTAAGGAATTTTCCAATTTAACGCTCAATAAGCTTAGCGCCCTGCTCTGAGACCTCGCCTCACCACATTTGATTCCCTCCGTTCCGCTCATTGCTACAATTGTTTTAACTAAAACAAAATAAAAGAACTCCAGAAAAGACAAAATGTGTGTGGGTATGTGTTGTATTTTGATGAGAATTTAAACTGTTTGGTGGCTTGCAGCCTCGCCCATGCCGCGTTACTTGCAACCAATGACGCGCATACCAGCAGCAACAAGCCAACAGCTGCCTGTCAAGCGCACTCAGTATAGTGAAGCGTCAGCTGTAGCTTGATTGTGAGCGACAACAAATATAAGGTCGCCCTGTTCTCTGCTGCCCGCATTTCACACCATGCGCCCTCTAAGACCCAGGCCAATGTGGCACTTGATGAAATTACAATGACGACGCACATAATTTCTAAACCATAGACATACTGTTGACATTTGTAGTGCGGTATTTTTCTATTTCCAACAATGCCACATTCATTCAGTCACACAGTCACGGAGTGTTTCAGTCAACTGACTGACTGGTAAGCCAAGGAGTACAGTTATTTGTAAGTGTGTAAGGGTTTTGTTATATTGAATGTGTTTTTTGCAATTTTTATTTTAATTATTTTTTTTTTGCGTTGACATTTGACAGTTTTATGCCTTTCCAAGGCGTTGCGAAGTAATTGAAAACAAATAAATAAGGAGCTGGGAAATATAGTAATTAAGTGCTCTCAAATATCTTGCTGGAAGCAGCTTATTTTTTTAATTTAAACAAATGTTATGAAGATATAGACCACGCTGACATGTTTCCATTATAAAGTGATAATCTAGTTATAAAGAGTGTTTTTTTATCATATGGTTCCGGAGAAAGTCTGTTCAATATGAAATGACAAAACTGAACTGATATAAATCAAGTAATAGCTGTCAAAAATAGCAATTCCGAAAAAATATTTCTCATTGAAAAACACACGTCTAAAAAAACACCCATTATAACTAAGAAAAAAATAATTGCTGTGGAAAAGAATTGCTATGGAAAGTAATTATTTTTTCTTCCAAAATGGAGTAGACGAAATCCAAATTTCATTAACACAGTTCATTATCTTTCCATCTACACAAGAATTAGATTTATATGGCTGAGATCAAATTCTCAACTTCCAGGCTAAAACCGAATATCTCTCAATTATAAATATTTCATAGAAATTCTATTTCTCAACTTCGAACAGCTTAAATGCGAATTGCGACTCCTATCAATATACCCATCCATCAATCAACCAACTTTGTTTGACAACAACTTATACTAAATTCAGTATATATGGGAAGTATCTATGTACTAAGTACTTCAATGATTAATTTCAAGTAACAAGAAACCATCTGGAGCCTCGAAAAAGTGATTGAATTCAAGATTTATACGAGAAAAGAAGTTCTTTAAAGTTAAAACTATATTTATAAGACTTTAAGACCCAATAGAAAATGACAACTATGCAGGTGATTGAATGTAGGACTGTTGTCATTGTAGACCTCCCCTACCGGAAAATGACTGTGACTTTGCAGCAGCTTTTCACGATTCATTTTGACCAACAAGAATTGAGAAATATATGGGTTCAAGTCGATCAGTAAAGAAATTGGCTGTGAGAAATGATGTTACCAAAAGATAATGGGCGAAATCGGTTAACAACCACGCCTACTTCCCATATAACACAATTTTTAATTATATCTGATTCTTCCACTTTACAATCGGCCCTATTCCCGTTGTCGTTATCGTTTTTAAACGAAATAAGAACGCCTATTTGGCATTCCTGTTGGCGTTAACGACATTTATAGAAAATAAATTGAGATTCCCCAATTTGAAACGAGTATAGAAACAACATAGAAACAGTCGTTCTTTGTCGTTGCTATAATTGAGAGGACATAGAAACGACGCAGTTGTTTGAAGGAATATTTGAAGTGAAGGTGTAAATTCCAAATCGGAAACGGTTTGAAATTTTAATTTCTGAAATGGAAAAATATTCTGCATATGCCAAAGATTATATAAAGGGGACAAATATGGATATTTTCAAACAACTAAATCTATTCGCACCGCCATCGCGCGTTGGAGATGGTTGGCATATATATCTAAAACTGTAATTAAGATATAAAAGGACTTAAAATTCAAAAGGAAGAAAAAAATGGTTCACAAAAAGTCCGAAGCTAGAATAACAAGAGGAGTTAATAAACAGATACCACTGTCTCCTTTGGAAGAAGATGTTGCGAATTTGATGCAGTTCGGAAATTAGCTGGACCACCAGGTAGAGTAGTCGGATTATACGCGAGCGAGGAGCATGAGACGCTGGAAGTATCACATATTTAAGAAGAAAGTTTGGAGGACGCAGATATATATATACCTATATTTCCAACATATCTTCAATTAAAAAAAATAAAATAAAGATGGAAGACTAAAATTGTTGGGCAGATTTACCGTTGTTTAGAGTCAATAGAAAATAACATAAAATCCATTAAGTACTGCTTTAAGATTAAAACGGGAATAGCGCCGAATATGTACATATATACAACAAGGATCCATGAAGATACCGGAACAAAACACAAACACTGAATTTAAGATGTGCCATCACTCATTTAAAAATTGTCCAAATCGGATTTTAAATTTTCAAAGCCCCAGATATCGAATATGAAGAATTCAGTGCCAAATTATACATTATATGTATATAATGATTTTCGCTATTCTAGTGGACTTTATGGCGAATATACGGGATGAATTATCTGTTCTCATAACAAAAGTACATAAATCCATTGCGAAAGTATAAAATGTTCAATTACACCCGAACTTATTCCTTCCTCACTAGTTATCAATACATTTATACCAGATTGTGCTAATGGGAAAGCCGTGGAACTAGCCTCTAACGCACCAAACCGATACTTTAAAGTTAACGTCTACGGAGAATATTGGCCAAAAGTGTTTTGAGCAGCAGTGTGATAGAGGAAAATGTTGCCAGGAATATGCGCCTACAATTCTACTGTTTGCCAGGTCATAAAGCCATCGAGGGCAACGAAATCGTTGACTGGATTGCCAAGATTAATATAGAGCTGTCACCTGAAAACCTGATCGATATGGGCAAACCCGAAAAGACGGAAATAACCAAAAAACCAAAGCGCGATAGAAGAATCTACCGCGTTGCAAAACCGCAAAGGTCATGTGCAAAGAGGTAGATCAGAAATATACAAGTTTCCTACTAGCACTCGATAGAAAGGGCTGTAGAACCATGGTATATATTTACTGGTCACAGCTTAGTAGCGCCACACGCCTATCAGTTGGGACTGACAGAACGGGAGGAATGCAGAAAGTGTCAAGAGCAGGACACCAAGGTTTCATCACAAGATTCTTTCGAACATTACAAGCGTGATTTTCATTATAAATACCCTGAATTCATAGAGTTAGGGTAGTTGTTCTGCAATACCGATAATACTATTTTTATAACCTTTAAAGTATGTTATACAATGGCTTGGTTAGACTTAGAACTAAGATCTGAAGAATCCTACTAAAAAGAGAAACTGAGAAAGAAATTTATACAACAATTATGTTTTCGATTTAAGAGTATTAAAACAAACCTCAAGAGTAATAACTTCACTTGGCATGGATCGATATTTGACTACTTAGCCCCGAAGACTATCCATAGCATTCTTTAAATTCTCACTGATCTTTTGTAATAAAAACTAGATTATATCAATTTAGCAAAATTTCAAAATAACTGTAGTAGTAGCAAGTTCTTATTACTCTACGTCTGAGATAATAATTAATGAACCCCACATATCTGCGCACCAAATACGACACCAACATCTCAATAAAGTTGCATGAAAGACATTTGTATTCCCACTTCCCAGTTACCGTTATCCATATGTATGCATATATTATTGTTTGCTGCTTATTTTAAAATTAAACAAAGGTGTTAACTGGCAACAAAAACAACAACAACCAGCAAAGCCGCCAAGAAAGGCAACCTCACACCACAATCTTCTTTAAATGAGTTTTTGTCAAAATGTAGCACATAATTCTTGCCTAAGTATCTTGTAAATTGCTTAATAAGCAAAGCCGGTGTGCCAAAGCAAATTAGAAGCGCACAAAATGTGTAAATGAAAAACAGAAAACAACAAAGGAAGGATGTAAAGAAGGAAGGTAAGGTGAAAGCTCTGAAGGTAGAGAAGTCTCTCCACGCAACTCTTACCTTATATGCTGTGAGTATGTATATAGTATGGTACATATGTAGTATGTATGTATATATGTGGATGCAAGACTATGCTCTGTGACGCACCATAACCCTTTGGCAGGCGTCAAGGAAGCATGTGAAAAAAATTAAACGCATTCTGAAGCTTTCACTTATCCCACAGCGCTTTCGCCTCACGCGGACGGACGAACGGAAGGAAGACAATTGAGCTTAATAAGACAGTAAATGTGCGCACGCTGTCAAATTTATAGCTTACGTGCAGCAATAAAAACAACAACAACATCTACTTAGCATTCCCTCGACTACGAAACAAGCTCAGCGATTCATTTCGGCGCTGGCTGCGAGCTTAATTGTCGGTGCACACACCTGCATACATGCATACCTTCCCACTTGCATATGTGTCCGTATATGTGACGTCGAGGACTCACGCCACAAAATCCGCCACTTGGCCATAAACCCTTCACCTTCACAGGTGTTAACACCTGCAAAACCGAAGACTCCAACACACACATCCGCCGACACAATTGCTTGCTGGCAGGATGCATCGTTCGAGTAAATTTATGTCTAAATTCGCTCGTTACAATAGTGAGAGTGGGTGTGTGTATGCGTAGCGGAGTATCTTTGAATTTACATATTCATGCCTGAATGAACTCTTTCGGCATATACTCGTATGAACTGCCAAGCAGCCGCAAGAAAATTTCAAATTCATTTCTTTCGTTATTTTAATTTTGAAGTTTTCCAAACACTTTGGCTCTCCAACAGCCGTTCGGGCACGTCGCAGCGCCGTGTCGCGCAATTAACACCTCATCTGCGTACTAAATTACTTTGCGTAGTCCACCTTTGACTCTGGCACTGGCGCCGGTGCTCGGGCAAAATTATGCAATCGTTTCGACAAATTGCAAGAAACTTTGTCTGCGTCTCTTTTGAGTGCGTAGCAGAAATTGAAGCGTCTTTGCAATTAGCTTTTATCGTATAATTTTGTTGCTTTTGTTGTTGCAGTCTTTTACGCAAATTGCTTGCTTAATTAATAAGCGCCGTGCGCTGCTTTGGCTTAATGTAACTTTTTTAACACACGCGCCCACACATAGTATATTAATATCTCTTTGATTTCGGAAGAAGATTATGTCAGAAAAAGGCGGAGATTAAATAGAGTATTATTTTACAATAACAATGAAGTTTAAAAATTCATATTATCGCAATTTAAAATTATGGAAATCAGAAAACGCAATATTTGCTCTATGAAATCCCACTACCTCAATATCAAAGACCTTTAATGTCAGTCAACGACTATTGTTCGAGGCACCAAAGTACTCATTTTCCAAAAAATTTTGCCATATTTGGTTCGAAAAAAATAGTTGAAATTAACATAAAAAAATTATTCGTTTATAAACTAGAACTAGTTTTGCCGCGATGTCTGAATTTGGTATCCCTGCAAAACTAATACGGCTATGTAAGCTGACGTTGAGCAATACCAAAAGCTCCGTCAGGATCGGGAAGGACCTCTCCGAGCCGTTCGATACCAAACGAGGCTTCAGACAGGGTGACTCACTCTCGTGTGATTTCTTTAACCTGATGCTGGAAAAAATAATACGAGCTGCAGAGCTAAATAGAGAGGGTACAATCTTCTACAAGAGTGTACAGCTCCTGGCGTATGCCGATGATATTGATATCATCGGAAGCAACAACCGCGCCGTTTGTTCTGCGTTTTCCAGACTAGATAAAGAAGCGAAGCGTATGGGTCTGGTGGTGAATGAGGACAAGACGAAATATCTCCTGTCATCAAACAAACAGTCAGCGCACTCGCGTCTTGGCTCCCACGTCACTGTTGACAGTCATAACTTTGAAGTTGTAGATAATTTCGTTTATCTGGGAACCAGCATTGTTAACAACACCAACAATGTCAGCCTTGAAACTCACGCAGAATCACTTTTGCCAACAGGTGCTACTTTGGACTGAGTAGGCAATTGAAAAGTAAAGTCCTCTCTCGACGAACCAAAATCAAACTCTACAAGTCCCTCATCATTCCCGTCCTACTTTACGGTGCAGAAGCGTGGACGATGTCAACATCCGATGAGACGGCACTAGGAGTTTTCGAGAGAAAGGTTTTGCGGAAGATTTATGGTCCCTTAAACATTGGCAACGGCGAATGCCGCAGACGATGGAACGATGAGCTGTATGTGTTATTCGACGACATAGACATAGTCCAGCGAATAAAAAAACAGCGGCTACGCTGGCTAGGACATGTTGTTCGAATGGATGAAGGTGCTCCAGCTCTGAAAGTTTTCGATGCAGTACCCGCTGGTGGAAGCAGAGGAAGAGGGAGACCTCCACTCCGATGGAAGGACCAGGTGGAGAGGACCTGGCTTCGCTTGGAATAACCAATTGGCGCCAAACTGCCAGAAGGAGGGATACGTGGCGCGCTGTTTTGGATTCGGCTATAATCGCTTAAAGCGGTTCCTACGCCAAATATACATATATATATATATATATATATATATAAACTAGATAATGTTATTCAAAATATTGGACAAAATCCGACTTCCAAAAGTGATTTTTGAGATAAGTGCGTTTAAAGTTTTACATTCGTGCTGACGTCGCCTGATGGTCGGAACCTACAAAAGGTATTTCTCTTAGAATATTACTCGGATTCATTTGATATTTTTGGATAATATTTTAAACATATTGCACTATTTAATAAGACACATTTTTTTCAAATTTTGAAACCCACCTAACCCCTTAAGTCAAATATGATTATTTGGCTTTCCCAAAACGTTAAGAACGACATCGAAACAAATCTTAGCACAAATAAGATACTGACATAAGGATATACTATATACCCGTTCGCATGAACAATTTTTTAACATCACTTTAGTCTCCCAGAAACTCAAGCATAATATTACGTTGTCAAAAGGTTATCCGTCTTTTTTTTTAATTTCACGGCTATATATAAAGCGCTATAGAGCTCGTATCTGGCAATACTATACATCTTTGAAAGGTCTTGATATAACCTACAAAACGACGCTATGCATGATTAGTTTGGATATGGCATTCAACAGTAATACACGCGTCAACATGGAGTTCACTAACGCCGAAAATTACGCTATTTTTAAGTTTTTCTTCGTTAAAAGCAAATCCGCTAGAGAAATGTTTCGTGAGATTATTGATGCATTGGGGGATGGTGCTCCATCACTTAGAACTGCGGAGGAATTGTTTCGACGATTCAGAGCGGCTGGAAACGACACCATGGATGAGACAGCCGGCGGAAGACCTGTGACGACGAATGGAAAACATCGAGTTAGACCGGCATGTGACATCTCGTGACATCGCCCAGGAAATGGGAGTTCGTCACCAAACCATTTTAAACCATCTGCAGCAGGCTGGATATACAAAAAGCTTGATGTTTGGGTGCCGCATGATTTGACACAAAAAAACTTTCTGGACCGAATCAACGCCTGCGATATGCCGCTGAAACGGAACGAACTTGACTCATTTTTGAACCGGATCGTGACTGGCGACGAATAATGGATCACATACGACAATATCAAGCGAAAACGGTCGTGGTCGGAGGCCGGTGAATCGGCCAAGCCGGTATTGACGGCCAGGAAGGTTTCGTTGTGTGTTTGGTGGAATTGGAAGGGAATCATCCACTATGAGCTGCTCTCATATGGTCAGATGCTTAATTCTACCATCTACTGCGAACAACTGGACCGCCTGAAGCAGGCGATCGACCAGAGGCGTCCAGAATTGCCCAACAGGAAGGGTGTAGTGTTCCACCAGAACAACGCCATTTCGTTGATGTTTCGTCAGAAGCAACGGGAGCTCCGATGGGAGGTTTTATCGCATCCACCATATAGCCCGGACATAGCGCCAAGTGATGACCACCTGTTCCTGTCTATGACGAACGCTCTTGTTGGTGTAACGTTGAACTCAAAAGAGACTTGTTAAAAGTGGCTGTCCGAGTTCTTCACAAATAAGCAGTGGGGCTTCTACGAGGGAGGTATTATGAAGTTGCAGACTAGATGGAAACAGATTATCGAACGAAACGAAACATAAGTGAACTAAATCCGATCACTGTAATACTTTTTATAAAGCATTGAATAAAGAGCAAAAATACGGAAGAGAGATATTTGACAACCTAATATATAGCTAAAGAAGAGCACATCTTTAAAAACTTGTCATATATCTTCCAAGTCAAGATCTTTTGCAACCCCTTCTCCTAACATTTTAATACATAAGTTGGTAAGATGATTGTTTTTCACTTAAAAAGCATCCAATAAGAATATGTTGGTAGTCTCGATGCTAGTATTCTCTAAGTTGGCTTCCAATGTCTTCGAGTCCGAAACATATGTGCAAAATAGCAGTACTTCTACTGTGATACTTCCCATATCATATAGTCACTACTTGATAAATAAACCGCCCAAAGGTGAGAGCCAATAATTAGAGTCTACTCTAGAAATGTCATTCTGACTATGTTTCGTGATTTTTTAAGAACTGATCGCAGGCATAAAAAATCGAAAGTGTTTGTGAAGGATAAGTTCGTTGGGAGAGAACAATTTATTATTAAATCTATAATAAACTTTTGAAATATAATTTATTAGTAACCGCTATATGTTTATAAACAAATAGATTTAGACAAGGTCTATCAAACATCTCAACAGGGGTTGAAAAAAGTAGTCGACCATCAACATTTCGTTAATGACTAAGAGCATCAATATCGACATGTATTCAGTCTATTTTGATATAAATAAAAACCTTTTCTTGGAATAATTATATTTTTTAATATAATCGGATATCTGTAGATTTTAAAAGTTTGGTTTTACTAATGGAGCCCTTCAAAATCCAAAGCAATCGGCATTCAGCATGCTTGGTAAACATGGCGCTAACATATCGGTTCGATGTTTGTTCGAACTGTTCCACCTATATATTTAAGGTTTATATCAAGATATAAGCCAACAATGGGAAGTTATAAGGGAAATATTGAACATCTGAAGGTATTTTAATCATCAAACTATATCTTCGAAATATTGCTCACAACGACAAAATAAGAATAATTCTTCAAACGTCACTTTATTACCACGTAGTAATGAAAATATTTTCAGTTTTCACTCTCACATTTAAATACAAAATAAGAAAAGTTCAATTGAACTAAGCAAATTAAATTTCCCGATTCAAATTCAATAAAAATTATGCTCCCGATTCCCACTACTGTCCTAAAAAAAAGAGAACAATATGTTTTATACAGAGCTATAATAAAGCACCTTACTCCAGTGGGAGCAAAGCAAATGTAAAGAATTTGTTTCCATTACATATGGTATTTGCCAACTCATGGCACGTCAAGTCAAGTCAGCGCTAGCAATCCACACCAGAGTCACCAACAACACCACGGCTTTGTCAGCGTCGGTTCGAACTGGCCACAGCACGACACACCACACCACAAACTGCCGTGGCTAACAATAATAGCAAATAGCAGAGATTTTCAGATTTTCCACTTTTAGCAGCATTTTTCAACACGTCATGTAAATATTTGCATAACAACTCACATTTCGTATTCGTTTACACAGGCGCGGCAGCGTCAGTCAACTAAAGCGCCAATCACCGCGTTACGTAGCCACTGCACGGACATGGACACGCGTCCAGCGATGTCCAGCAGGTAATATGGGTACCCATCATCATTCCGAACACCACTCCAGAGCCGTGGCAGCAGCAGGCAATCGATGTATGTGTAAATATTGAGATTTTTCCGCTGAACCACTGCCGCCGCCGTCGCCACTGCTAGTGCTGAGCTGAAGTGAGGCTAATAAATAAATCGGCCAACCAAATTGAGCAGACGTCAGCGCCTTTTATTTTGTTGGAGCGCAATGGCTCAGTGACTCGCCGTACCGCAGGGGCAGAGGCAAATAGCTGAAGTATATTTGTGTTTGTGTGCACGTTTGCCCCGTAATGCTTTGAATGAATGACTCGCCAACTTGTTGGCTTCATTTCGCCCATACACAATCATATTTATGCATGCTTGAGCCTTAGATATGGACTATGGACTATCAAGCTGGTAAGTGTGCTCACAGCCCTCATCTTCTCTGTACGTTTCTGTGTAGATGTGAGGTGTTGCTTAGTTTACAAGTTTTTTTCTTCGCTTCACATTATTTATTGTTGTTATTATTGTGACGCAGCTCATTGATTTTACATGTTCTGAATAAATAATTGCCTTTGTGTTGTTGACTCGCTGGTGGGTAGATTGAACTTGGCGTGAAATTGCCTTAAATGCAAATGAAATTAAATGGATTTCACAGATGAATGAGCTAAGTAGGACAATGGGATTTGCATAAAGACATACATATGTACATAAATACAGATGTATAAGTACTTACATACATATATGTCATTACACTGCACATATTTTCATTCTAAATAATATTTTTTGAAAATAAAATTAAAATAAATTATTACATATTAGTAGGGCTTGTCGCAAAAAAAAACTATAGATATTTGCTAATCATTATCTCTTTTGACCACCTTCTTCTTGGAATTGATTGAGCTGCTGAAAATTACCACACCGCCATAGTTTTATCAAGACCTTCGTTGGTTTGAGAGAATCAACCCTAATAACTAAACGAATCTGATTCATGAAATTTGTATTATTCTAGCGACAGCCAAGAATGCGTAGACTTAAACAACAAAATATACGGCCCAAACTCTAAATTTATAGAATCGCCTTCTATTACCAGATTTCAATTGAGTCGAATAAATTTAGTATTTGGAAGAATAACCGCAAAACTAATACGGCTGTGTAAGCTGACGTTGAGCAACACCAAAAGCTCCGTCAGGATCGGGAAGGACCTCTCCGAGCCGTTCGATACCAGACGAGGTTTCAGACAAGGTGACTCACTATCGTGCGACTTCTTTAACTTGATGCTGGAGAAAATTATAAGAGCTGCAGAGCTAAATAGAGAAGGTACAATCTTCTACAAGAGTGTACAGCTACTGGCGTACGCCGATGATATCGATATCATTGGAAACAACACCCGCGCCGTTAGTTCTGCTTTTTCCAGACTGGATAAGGAAGCGAAGCGTATGGGTCTGGTGGTGAACGAGGACAAGACGAAATATCTCCTGTCATCAAACAAACAGTCAGCGCATTCGCGTCTTGGCTCCCACGTCACTGTTGACAGTCATAACTTTGAAGTTGTAGATAATTTCGTCTACCTGGGAACCAGCATTAACAGCAATAACAATGTCAGCCTGGAAATCCAACGCAGAATCACTCTTGCCAACAGGTGCTACTATGGACTAAGTAGGCAATTGAAAAGTAAAGTCCTCTCTCGACGAACAAAAACCAAACTCTACAAGTCCCTCATCATTCCCGTCCTACTTTACGGTGCAGAAGCGTGGACGATGTCAACATCCGATGAGACGGCACTAGGAGTTTTCGAGAGAAAGGTTTTGCGGAAGATTTATGGTCCCTTAAACATTGGCAACGGCGAATACCGCAGACGATGGAACGATGAGCTGTATGTGTTATTCGACGACATAGACATAGTCCAGCGAATAAAAAGACAGCGGCTACGCTGGCAAGGTCATGTTGTTCGAATGGACGAAAGTGCCCCAGCTCTGAAAGTTTTCGATGCAGTACCCGCTGGTGGAAGCCGAGGAAGAGGGAGACCTCCACTCCGATGGAAGAACCAGGTGGAGAGGGACCTGGCTTCGCTTGGTATAACCAATTGGCGCCAAACTGCCAGAAGGAGGGATACGTGGCCCGCTGTTTTGGACTCGGCTATAACCGCGTAAGCGGTGTCTACGCCAGTCAAGAAGAAGATTAGATTATAAAGAACAAGTTTCCCAAACCTCCAACTAATAAATCGTTACGGATATTTTGGGGTATAATGGAAATTAATGGAAGTTCTATGCTTCAGTTTGACCGTTATACGACCAAACTCCGCAGTGATACACTTATTCCATATAATATAATTTTTTGGATTACCTCCAGTAAAAGTACTACATCTTTCTTAACTCATTAAATGAATGAATAAAAACCTGTCCGACTCCAAATTATAAGCGGAAGTACTAGGTATAGAGAAGGCCTATGGTGTCATATTGAACCAATACGAGAGAATAGAGACAGTGAACATTTACACAGGCGGCATTGTTAGCACTGACGTCGCCAAAGATGAGCTCTCTGGCAAAAAAACGTCACCTGTTCATAATATGGGTTCCTGGCCACAGGAACATTGTCGAAAATGAAAAGGCAGACGATTTGGCATAGGAGCATAGGAGCTTCTCGGGAAGAAACCGAAGCAGTGCAAATATCATGCCCGTCAGGAAATATCAAGCAAGATCTCCACACACAGTATGAGCAGATTGCTCCAGAAAGATGGAAATCAACAACCAAATGCGAAATAATAAAACAAATTTGGCCCTAATATGACAGAGCAAGAACCAAGGATCTATTAAATAGATCCTGAAAAAGCATATGTAGACTTACGGCTACCATAACGGGGCTTTGGCCATTCGGAGAACATGCGCTGAAAATATGTTTGCACTATAACGATAGATACTTATCTTTCATACAAATTAGAAGGGAATAAGGAAACGGTCTTCCACTTTCTCTGCGACTGCCCAGCCCTATTAAAACCCTTGGGATGCATCAAGCACCAAATCTCGAATGGATGTCCACAACAAGTATTACGGAAATAAGTAGTTTCATTGAAAGCACCAAATGGTTTGACGATGAAACGAGATAGCAAATTACAAAGGTCTCAAAATAGCGCATCAAAATGGCGCATCTAGCGTTAATTGAGCCAGCACCTACCTACCTACTAAATTACAAACCATCCACAACGCTGATGAGGAAATCTAAAAATATGGATAATTTTCGTAATAATCTAGATTTATAGCCATAGATAAATTTCCTACCCAGGTCGAAACCCCTTCTTTGGTTATGACTCGATAGATATTTTCAAAAATTGGTTTTACAATTTGGAGTCGACTTAATCTTTCGAACAACATCCTTATAGCCTAGACAGACGGCAGAGTTAACCCTGAATAACTGCGCTTTTAATCAGTTCCAAATATGTAGGTGACAGACGGCATCAAAGCGAGTTATAAACTCTGTCAGTATTGTATATGTATTTTCATTCACAATAGATTAATAGCGGCCATGTTTAACAATGTTGCCAAAGAAAATGCCACTAACTCCCTCTAACTCTCTAAAATGTTTAGGATTAAATGGGAGACAGCAAACGGAGTCAACTGAGATAATCCCGATTAAGCAGTTAGCAGCAGTTAATTCGGATTAACGCCGCCGTCTGTCAGGGGTATTACAGAAAGCACTAATAAGACAGATAAGAGTCGGAAGAGCGCAAACATAAATATTTTCTTCGATTTCAAAATTCGCTCACGATCAGATGATACTTTATCAAGGTGATCTTACTGAATTCAACTGATCGAGTAGAACTAAAGTTTTGAGGCGGTCATCATGGATTTTATTTTATATTGAACATCGCATTAGAAGACCAACAAAGATTAGGTGAACTTTTTGCACCAGAAATGTGTCTTACTCTTCGAATAAACGATAAAAAAGGGAAGGGAAGAAGTTGCATATAATAACAAATTAAAGTAATTTGCACTACTATTCAACGAAGGAGAGAACTGCTTGGGGGACACATCGGTATTTATATAAGTATTTACTTTGATAAGCCAGTAAAGTACCGCGTACAGAGATCCCCGGTATTATTTTTTACATTTAATGCTGTTTCACTGACCACACAAGTCACAATCCTTTGTTATGTGTGCCACAATCCTATTGCGCCCACATAACTGCTCTAATGTCTGCAACGAAGCGCACACAAAGCAACAACAAAACGCTATTACGATTTTACTATTTTACTTTATTTGCTATGTATGCCTTTATGAATATAAATTTATACCCAACGTACAATATGAGTAACAGTAAAATGCACGGCTGGAAGAATTCTATTTCTACAAAATAAGCAAATGATATCAAAATGATGAAGCTTTAAGCTAACCCATACCGCCTTAGTCAAGTCGTCGTTTCTTGCCTGATATGACAACATCCCATAGCTTCATATGTGAGAACCCATTTCGAACAAAAACGTATGTTCGCTTGGGGTGGGTTAAAGCAAAATTCGTTTTTGTGTCTTATTAGTCAAAGACGTTTTTGACTAATCTGGTGTGGGTTGAGCCAAGGGATACTGATATAATAAAAAATATTTCTAAAAAATTATAAACTCATATTATTACATGTATTTAATTGACTAAGAACATGCGTTGGGTATAAAAAACCCATAGCATTCCCTCGCTTTACATCTCGACAAAGTACAAAGCAAAAGCTCTTAGGTTATCAAGTACTTTATGACGGACATTCAGTTGTATATACAATTTGTATATATAAATGTAAAAGCACTCGCGCACCTGTGGCTGAAGCTAATAAACATATCTATATTTTTCACACACGCTTTCAACATGTAGAGAGTCCATATACATATGTATATAAAAAGATAAATTTATACTAGTGTTTCCAGTATGTAGAATGACCAGCGTGGGTTGGCAAAGCTCACCAAGTCCTGTCGATTGTCACTCTTTTAATTTATTTCCCTCTCGACAATGTCAATTGTGGCAGCAGGTTAAATAAACTTGACTATGTAGCTGCCGTGTTATTTTTTCAACGCCAATTGTGGACCAGCTGTTATATTGTTGATGATTCCTCTCAAATGGAAACATTTTAGCACTCGACATTCCTGTTTGTCTTTCATCTTCAAAGTGTGCCATAATGGTGGGATAGGTTTGGTGTAATTGGTAAAAGTGAGTGGTGAGAGAGAGTTGAAGAGTAGTCATGTTTGCACTTTAAATACAATTATTGGATTTAAAGGCAATTTATGAGTATAGTGAAGTATACTAGACAGCTAAGGTAGGATTTTTTCCTAGGTTATAGAAGTTAAATACAATTCGGATCAAAGCAGAACTGAAAACACTGATTTAGTTAGTCCCAGTAGACGGAGTAAGCGATTCTGATCTACCCTTATAAAGTAAACTTGAAAACCCTCTAGAAAAGACAGCTCTTGAAGTTCTGCCTACTCTTACTTTGATCGAACCATTGAAAATTAGCCTGTTCGGTAGAAAGTCAGGGAACGTTTTTCATATTCTCTCAACAACATCAATAGATGATCTTTAAGTTTTGAAAGAGGCTCTTACGTGGATAATCTATAGCTTAACAACGTCCTAATCTGTCAAGGCCAAGATCTTTATGTGGCCAAGGACCGCCAACTCAACTACAAGATTTCCACATTTGGGGAATATTTTATGATACAATAATTACACAAACAAATGATCTTGAGATTTTGAAAAACGACGGACCATACATGCATAATATTTAGCTTAATTGCGGCTAAAACACAGAGTATAATACTGACGATGATGGAAGTTGAAGGGTTTGGACTTCAATGACAATGAGTTTACAAAGTGTAGACAAACATTTTTTATTTTGCGGATATGATATTTTTAAATCCTTTATATTAACAAACGTACTTCGTAAATCATAAAAAACCACTGAAGCATGTGCTTCACTAAAGTCCACTTGCTCTATGGAAGCTCATTTCCTCGGTCTTATCGCTAAGTGCGTATACTTCATGGAATTTGGATAACGTCCATTCCAGAATAGAGTTTGGTTGTACTTGCCATTCAAATTACTGTAATATATATGATTTGAAACCACTGATTAAAATCACAACTCGAAACTATTCAATTAACCACCCACCTCCACCAACAATCCTTGTACCACCAAGCGCCTTTCCAAATCTCCGCACAATTGTCCTTATACTCATCATTATCCTGATCATAGGTACTAAACTTTTGACCATCATGGAAACCTTTTAATGACTCACCAGCTGTACCTGAGTATTTACCCAAAACATTCAGCGCATACTTCTCATCCTCACCGCCGACAGCAAAGCTTTCGTATTTCGCATAAACGGCGGTGCCCGTATAGTCCTTCATTTCAATCCACAATTCTTGAACTTTTACTTGTGTCAATGCATGCAACTTATCCAAGCCGATGAAGAAATTATCTTCTAAATTACCAAAACCGGTTTGATATTCATACCAATTGCGATAGAAATTCACCAGTGCGCTCTGCCGCCGTTGGACCACCGTCCAAGCCTCACCACCGTTAGGATCTCTCAAGCAATACACATAGAAGGGATGTTCCAGCCAACCGGGTAAATATAAGCGATAAATACCACTCTGTGCTATGCCGGTCACCGCCTCAGCACAACTGCGCGGATAGTCGGGCGTGTAATTTAAACCCTTAATGAGCGGACCATCGGTGACACTCTCTGCTGAAAGCGTCAAACAAAAAGTGGCGAAAATCGCAAAAATAGTAAAAAGTAAACAAGCCATTGCGAGGTTTTGGCTATTAACTGTTTTGTCAACGTTATTAGAAGGTGTTTATATGCCTTTTGGGTTTCGTTTCTGAGAATTGTTATAAAATTTATTATCTTATCAGTGTTCAGATAAGTTGCACGTTTCTAAAGAACTTGGTGATTTTTTAGCGTTTATTGACTCTCACTCTCTCCACTTGTTTATAAACAATAAATTTGCGATTAAAAATCGCATCCTCTGCGGAAGTAATTAATTGAAACAAATAACTTATCAGTTATTTAAGACCATTTAGGAACTTAACTTAGGAAGATAATTTAGAGCTTGTTTATTTAAAAGCTTAATAGCAATCAAAAATTATCGCAAATGTGATATACGAGTACACTTAAATAGTATACATTTGTAAGCAATTTAATAAAGATAGATAATTGATAAGATAAAATTAAGTTGAGAATCAAATATAGAGCAACCTCCCAGCCCTTATCTGGATATGAAGGAAGGAGTAGTAAATATGTTAAATCAATGAAATTAGTTGTAGTGGTAGAACAATTATTCTGTAGTAAGACCAAATTAAAAAAAAAAACTATCAGGAACTCGATGGAGAGACACTTTAAAGACTAAAATACAATTAAAAATCTTGAGATGAAACAACCATTTATTATAACGACCTAACATTTACTTTTGAGGGAAGTTAAAGAATTTATCAGCTGCAGTCAGACAGCTTAAAGTTAAGCAAGATGGCGCTTTATTTAAAAACGAATAGAAAAAGATTAAATATGAGAAGATGACTGATCGGGAAAAAAATACGAAGATATCTCACGCTTTAACGAAAATGTTTATATTTGGTATGTGGTCCGAAGGTAATTCATTGGCTAAATTCCCCCAATTCCCCCAAAAAAATTATTGGCCTAAAGTGATCTATAACTTGACCTCCCTTGTCCGCTGTCTTGAACCCTTTAACCCTGCAAAAGTCCTAGTTTGACCTCGAGTGATTTCCACCTTGAATTCACTTAGCTCCACAAAATGTAAACAAACCGGACCTCGACAAATGAAAATGTGGCTTGACGTAACCCCTCAAAATGTTAACAAACTTTGCCTCATGCCGAGAGTTTTCGTATTTTTTAGATATTTGTTTGTTATTTTAGTTAAGAACGGAAATTGGTCAAATTCTGGACTTTGAGAAGAGGTTTCCACTTAATTAGGTTGGCAAATGCCTTCCTTCCGTCTTTTTGACTTTTGAATCTCACGACTATAATATACATCTTTGAAAGGTCTTGACATAAACTACAAAACGACGCTATGCATAATTAGTTTGGATATTGCCTTCAAAAGTTATAGACATGTAAACATGGAGTTCACTAACGCCGAAATTCGCGCTATTTTGTGGTATTCTTTCGTTCGTTAGGCAAATCTGTTAGAGAAACGTTCCGGAAGACCTGTGACGACGAATACCGATCAAATCATGGAAAACATCGAGTTAGATCAGCATGTGGCATCTCTTGACATCGCTCTGCAGATGGGAGTTAGTCAAAAAACCATTTTAAAACATCTGCAGAAAAACAGCTTGATGTTTGGTTTCAGCATGATTTGACGCAAAAAACCTTTTGGACCGAATCAACGCCTGCGATATACTGATTAAACGGAACGAACTCGACAGATTTTTGAAGCGGATGGTGACTGGCGACGAAATATGGATCACTTACGACAATTTAAAGCGAAAACAGTCGTGGTCGAAGGCCGGTCCCAAACAGTGCCCAAGCCGGGATTGACGGCCAGGAAGGTTTTCTGTGTGTTTGGTCAGATTGGAAGGGAATCATCCACTATGAGCTGCTCCCATATGGCCAGACGATTCATTTTACCATCTACTGCGAACAACGGGACCGCATGAAGCAGGCGATCGACCAGAATCGTCCAGAATTGCCCAACAGGAAGGGTGTAGTGTTCCACCAGGACAACGCCAGACCACGCACTTCGTTGATAACTCGTCAGAAGCTACGGGAGGTTTATCGCATCCACCATAAGCCCGGACATAGCGCCAATTATTAACACCTGTTCGTGTCCATGGCGAACGCCCTTGGTGGTGAAAAGTTGAACTCAAAAGAGGCTTGTGAAAAGTGGCTGTCCGAGTTCTTCGCAAATAAAGAGGGGGCCTTCTACGAGGGTATTATGAAATTGCCGTCTAGATAGAAACAGGTTATCGAACGAAACGGTTCATATTTGAACTAAATACGATCACTATAACACTTTTTATAAAGCATTGAATAAAGAGCAACAAAGCCGAAGGGACAATATATTATCTCACAGATTAGACGATATTTTCGACAAAAAGTGGATTACATATAGAATAATGAAAATCACTAATCAGGTAGTATATGGGAGCTGGGATAGCTCATGGATCGTTTTCATAAATTTTCGGTAACAAACTGCTCTATATCTAAAGAAATATGTTAAGATCTCTACACAAGTCAACCGAAAGTTTGAATTAAATACATATATGAGAGCTAAGGTACTTGACCAGGTTTATCCATTTTTAGCAGCAGGACATAAGAAGTGAATATGACTTTTTAATTGCATTAAGCTAACTCGAGGATTGACAGCTATTTTGGTTAAAATGTCAGCTATTGACAGGGTCCACTTTGCCTACAATTGGAGGCTTGAAAATTTTCAGTAGAAATTCTAAGACATTTATTTAGTGGATTTATGTATTGTAAAGTGAAAGCGTCAGACGGAACAAAAAACTAAATTATAAGACAGTAGGCATGGTAGTAAAGATAATGATTTCCGGACATTGTTTAACTTAAAATTTGTGTGAAATTGTTCGAGTACAATCAACAATAAACATTAAAAAACTCAAGAAAAATAATTCACGAAAATTTGGAAATTTATTTAACTTTTAAACACCAGCTGCTTTCACAAGAGACATCATTTAATGACGATATACGAGTATAATTTTCAGACCACTCACACACATCGCCCCCAGCACAACGTCGGCTGATGTGGCGCATGTCAAGGGTTCCTGATTTATGGTCACAATCATTTGTGTTTTCATCGCCTCCTTCTCAGCGCCTTGATGGCACATTAATATCGAAAGCGGCATGGCTGCACTGCCTATCAGCGAGCAGCGAAAGCGTTCATTATAAACGCAAGTGCAAAGGACGAAAGCCATGGGTGTTCACGACCTTTTAACACCCTTTAAATGTGGCAAAAGCGTGCGCTCCTGCGACACTCTGTCCCGCCGACCTGCACCGTTGTTAAATGCCAAGCGAATGGCACACGAAATTTAATGCAAATGTTGTTGGTGTTGTTACTATTCGCCGTTTGTTGTTGCTTTTATTGTCGCGCAGCAACATTTATACGACAACAAGCGTAATAATTTGCCCCATGGGGCACTTCTCCAGTACACACTTAACCAACAACAACTGGCGGAGTCAACGTGGAATCGCCCCACGAATGGGCGACTTGCTGGCCGACCAGCTGGACGACGGCACTTTCGTTCATTATGGACGCCTTTACTATTGGTAATAATTCGTCGTACTTAACAAGTACTTCATGCGGCGCATATAATTGCACGCTGTGTTTGTTGTTGTTGGTATTTTCATTCATTGTCGTCGACTTCTTACACTTGCCGCCGTTCAGCAGTGGCAAATTTCAATTTTAATGTTGATTTTATTGGAATGATTCGCATGAATTGCGAATATAAGTAAGAGTTGGTATGAAAATTGAGCGAGTGGAAGAAGTATGAGGCGACGAAAGTAAGAGTGGAGTGAAAGCGTTCGAGAGCTCGCTACCGACTTCTGCATATTCGTTGGGGTCAAAGCGGCACCATAGCCAGTTCATGCCATTATTCAATTATGAAGTCATTAAGTCATTTGTAAGTGCGGGCATTTCGACACTTTAACGGCAGACAAACGACTACGACCGAAAAAAAACACCAAACGGAAGCTAAGACCATTTACTACTAAGGAGTACAAACTGCTCGAGGGGTGAAGTGAAATTGGTTGCTTTCGACAACTTTAGGTTGTTGGCTTCAAGTGCGTTCAGTGTGTTTTGTGTTAAATACTTCTTTGTGTTATATTGTGTCACTGCTTTTAAGATTAATGCGTCGGCTCGGAGTGTTGACGTGTTTTTAGTGACGTCAAATGGCGTACAAATTATGGTGGTGAGAGTACACAGTACATGAAATATGCCTGTAGTACATTAATATTTTTATAATGCCATTTTATATACTTGATTAGCCCCTTAGACAGTTGTTGGTAGAGTCTTTGTGTTATAAAAGTATTTTCGGGACCTTGTTAGTGTTCTTTCAGATTTTTCAAATCGATAGCTTGAAGCTGCTGAAATTCTTCTGCGTATGAAATCTTACCGGAATAACTGGCATCAGCATGGAATTTCACGACATGAAAGAAAAGATCAATAACTTAGTCCAGTTGGAACGCAATATCGGACTAGAGATAAACCTGGCAAAAACAATGGCCATGATAGTCAAACACTCCAGCAGAAATCAAGTAAAGATTAAGAATTATGAAATCAAGTTCGTCAACAGAATATAAACCTCGGTATGAGAACTTCGGAAGCATTATTGCAATGGAGGGAGGAGCAGTAGCGGTTGCCGACAGTAGGATGAACAAAACAAGGGCTGTACTTGGCCAACGACAGTCGCTGTGGACAATCCCCAGAGGCACAAAGCTGAGAATATCCACATGTTCTTGTAGGAAAGCGAAACATAGCTGGTCTCGAACGCCATCACTCTTGGACTACAATCTGCAAATGTCTAACAATCTTCTACAGAATATATAGTGGTTCAAAACTATAAGTAATCAGGAGTTTCAGAAAATAACCAGTACTGAAAAAGGAATGCGGCAAAGACCTGGATAGGCCACACACAGAAGAAGACTGCAGTCAGGAGTCACTTAACTGAAATCTGCAAAGAAGCTGACCAAAAATAACTAAAAACCACATTAAACATGATATAGCGATAAGATTTGCCACGATTGTTCCGAGGATTGTTGATTCAGACCTTTTTTTCGAATAATCCCGCAATAAATATACAGGAAGAGTTAAATCCGGAGATTTTGGTAAGGGATTAGTGATTTTTTTATTGCAAAACCTAATAAAGTTAAAAACTACATTATATTGAGAATATGGGGGAAATTTGTGAAATCAAAAAAGGCAAATTTTGTGAAATACAAACTGATTTGTTTTGATAAAAATTGAGGCCGTTTTATTCGGCCTAAATTTTACGACTGACCTGTATTTGCTGATACTTTTCGACTAAGGCCAGCTATCTAAAGGTCTTAAATGGCAATTTTGAACTAAGATAAAGTAGAGAATTTGACACTATATCAACTACAGTGGAACTACATAACTCGAACTTCTATAACTCGAAGATTTTCGGGTTATGGGAACTTTTAAATTGGCAATAGCGTTTAGAAATCAAATTTCATACAAATTTACTTCCATAACTCATACTTCCTTAACTCGAAGTTCTCCACAACTCGAACCCTTGATTTGGCAATAGAAGTCAAATATCACACAAATTTCCTTCTATAAATCGAACTTTTCGACCAGGGCATAATACAAAATTTAAAATTTTACTATCGAGGCAGAATTTGAAAAAAGTCCTATATCGTATGGAGGCGAACAAAATATATGGCATTATACTTATGGATTGCATAAATCATATGACGAAGACATGGGATACAGATGTCAAAAGCCAAAACAGGAACTGAGTAGGCAATTGAAAAGTAAAGTCAGTCCTCTTTCGACGAACAAAAACCAAACTCTACAAGTTCCTCATCATTCCCGTCCTACTTCATGATGCAGTTTTCGAGAAAAAGGTTTTGCGGAAAATTTACGGCCCCTTAAACATTGGCAACGGCGAATACCGCAGACGATGGAACGATGAGCTGTACGTTTTATACGACGACATTGACATAGTTCAGCGAATAAAGACACCACGGCTACGCTGGCTAGGACATGTTGTTCGAATGGACGAAAGTGCTCCATTCGATGAAAGCTTTCGATGATATAACCGCTGGTGGCTCCAAACTGACATAAGAAGAAACGAATGGTTCGGCTATAACCGCGTAAGCGTTGTCTACGCCAGTCAAGAAGAAGAAGAGTATGAATCTATATATTACAGTTTTTCGAAAAATTTTATATCTTGATGAAAAATTATTTAACTCAAAGTCTCTCTAAATCGAAGTTTTTTCGTGGTATATAAATTAAGCATTTGAATAAGTTCCCTAAGTCAACTGATGTAGTGTCTACAGCAAGTTTAAATTTAATATAAAAAAATTAAATTAAAAAGTGATTCGCTTACTACCGTCACATGCAAGTCACACACTGAATATTACTGAATTCTGACTGCATTTTTAACACGCTTGTAAAAAATTGCAAAAAAAAAAAACTGAAAATCGAAATGTGCAAGAAACTCCAATTCTTTATTTCAGCCATTTGCTCTTCATATTTTATGTGCAACAAAAAATTCTAATCTGTGACATGCCAAACGTACACGCCGTTCGAAATTTGTACGCATTTGCAGACATACATACATACATAACTCTATATACTGCACCCTTGAATATATAAAGTGTGCGAATGCATGAATATTTTGCGAGTGTCTGCTGGCGATATGATAATTTCATTTTTATTCGAATTTTTTTACAGCTTGCTGAAAATTTTATGCATCAACAAATATGTCACAACGCTTGACACAAACAACAGCAACAACAACAAAGAGCATGCGAAATTATGTTTCACGCCAAAAGGAGTAAAATTGAGGGTGTAAAAGAGCAACCGAAGTCATGTTTGCACTGCTTTATCCCGGCAAAAAGGCACGAGTTTAAAGCTAGCAGTAGCTGTTGTTGTTGTTTGTTTTTTTTCGTCTTCCTGTAACGTCTTTTTGTTGGGAGCAGGAACGTGCAATAATCTAATAAAATACTTTGCTTCCTTCTTGTGATTAAAAAACGCCGCTACAACAACAAGCACAATACACGATACTGTTAGATCGAAAAAAACAAACAAAAAACGAATTGTTGTTTTTGTTAACACCTTTACCCACATTGTCACAAGTTGGAGTGGTGGAGTGGTTAGCGCAGCCACAAATCGCGGATTACTTGCCTTGCCGTGTCGCCTTAAGCTAAGCTACATTGCATAAAAACTCTTTCTTGTCCTCGAGTTGCTTGTGCAACAACAATATGGCTTAAACCACCGCGTGAAATATTGTCCTGTCTTAGCTTGTGGCGTATGTGCTTTATTAGCTTTTATGGCGGTATGCTTAGGAGTATGCACATTCGCCTCCATCTTGTTTACATTTCTCCGCTTGTCTATTTATGTTTCACTGAGAGTACTCAAGAATGTGTTGTGCAGACAATGAAAAATTCAAAAATCTCTAAAGTCTTTAAGCAACAGCGCGCCACTTCGTTATTTCACGTTTCTTTGTGATTTCACTTGCAACCATTGGAGGCATTAGTGGTTGGTATTGCAAGCAAAGTAGTGCAATTAACAAACACCTTTTTATACTCTCGCAACAAATGTTCCTAAAGAGAGTATTATAGTTTTGTTCACCTAACGGTTGTTTGTAAGTCATAAAACTAAACGAGTTAGATATAGGGTTATATATATCAAAATGATCAGGGTGACGAGACAAGTCAAAATCCGAATGTCTGTCTGTCCGTGCAACGGATAACTTGAGTAAAAATTGAGATATCTTAACGAAACTTGGAACACGTATTCCTTGGCAGCTTGAGGAGGTTGCTTTCGAAAATGGGCAAAATCGGACTATTGCCACGCCCACAAAATGGCGAAAACCAAAAACTTATAAAGTGACATAACTAAGCCATAAATAAAGTTATGAAAATAAAATTTGGAACATAGGATCGTATTAGGGAGGGGCACATTTGGATGTAATTTTTTTGGAAAAGTGGGCGTGATCCCGCCCTCAAATAGGTTTTTTGTATATAACTCGCAAACCAATAAAGCTATATAAAACAAACTTTCTGCAGTCGTTTTCTTATACAGTCCAAAAATAAAAGAAATGGGATAATAACCACTCCCACCTCCCATACAAAGGTTAGGTTGAAAATGACTAAAAGTGGGTTAACTCACTAACGAGAAACGTCAGAAACACTAAATTTTACAGAAGAAATATCAGAGGGAAGCTGCACTCAGATTTTTTTACAAAATGAAAAATGAGCGTGGCATCTCCCACTTATGGGTCAAAAACCATATCTCAGGAACTACTCGACCGATTTCAATGAAATTCGGTATATAATACTTTCTTGACACCCTGATGACACGTGTGAAAAATGGATGAAATCGATTCATAACCACGACAACTTCCCATATAACTCAATTTTGAATTCCATCTGATTCCATCACTTTTTAATGTATACATAAGGAACCAATGAAGATAGCGGAATAAAACTTTACACAAATAGTACATATCATCTCTGGCTTCACTTGAGAAAAAATTTTCGAAAACGGACTATAACTTTTCAAGGCCCCTGTTATCGAACATGTTGAACTCCGCGCCTAAGGGTAAATTTTAACCGAAAATATCGATAAATCTCTCTGATAATTTAATGTAATTCAGAGGAAATTGTTTATTCTAATAGTGTGTCTCGGTTCCAAAAATTATTATAATCGGATAATAACATCTCCTAGCTCCCATATACCTCATTCTAGGCTTTTCAAAAATATGGTGGGCTTTAATCTGCATATATGTATTGATTAATAGGTGAGATATCTTAGCGAAATTAAGTGAGTGTATAGTCTTGGACATAGTGTACCTTGCTGGTGAAAATGAATGAAATCAGTTCAGGAATTTCCTCAGCCCTCATACACTATATAGGACGATTTTCGTTATTCTATTAAACTTTGTGCCGAATTTATAGGTAAATTTGGGTGTTACCTTAATAAAATTTCTTCAATAAATTGCGAGAGTATAAAATGTTCGGTTGCACCCGAACTTAGCCTTTCCTTACTTGTTAAGGTAAGGTTTAGAGTTGAATGATGTAGGTTCAAGGTTAGATCACATTCGCCCAAATCTGGTCTTTCGACAAAAAATCAAATAATTTCATGAGTGAAAGAATAACATTTTTGATTTTCGAAAAATTCATTTTCTTACTGTCTCTTTCTTTCGAAGTTTCGCTCGATAATTTGGTAGCAAAAGAGCATATGAAATATCTCTGACGACTGTCACCAGTTAGATCCAAGCCAGTTACAATCCAAGGAGATATCATTATATTTTACTATAATAATAACTACTTGAGTCTGAGTATATAAAATCAAGCGCACAGCATAAATCCATATACAGTTGAACTTCCATAACTCAAACTTCTATAACTCGAAGTTTTTCATAAATGGAACTTTTGAATTGGCAATAAAAGTCAAATTTCATACAAATTACCTTCCATTACTCGAAATCTCTCTAACGTGAAGTTTTTTTGTAGATTATGATGATTCGAGTTAGGGGAGTTCAGCTGTATATCCGGTTAGCAACATAAAACATTCCTCAAATGAGGGATCTTGGATGGATACGAATTACGAGTATGGATTTTCCTGATAACTTGAGTTCTTTACTGAGTAAACGACCTAAAGCTTTTAACGACAATTTCTAACCATTTCTAAAACAACATTCCATAAAGATAATATCAATATAATTCAGGGAATAATGACTGAGCTGTTCAAGTTAACGACAACTTAAAAAACAAAGAAACGATTGAAAATCACTCAAGCATCAAACAAGATGAATTGGTTGGTTGGTTAAAAAGGGAGGCAAAGAGAACTTGACCGCACATCATTAGAAACATTTTGCTCCCCAAGGGCACCCTTGATAAGCGTCATCTAAATAACTCGTTAGATTTGACGAAGCCTCTAAGTTTTTCCATCCCAGCTGCCCAATTTCTCTTAGGTTTGAGTATTGGGAGTCTTGAAGGTGTCCCTTTTTAACCGACTGAAGGCTGGGCATTCGCAAAGAGAATGATAAGATGAATTAGGCTGGAAAATATTGGAGTAAGCCTCATGAATCCTTTAAAATTTCGTATTCTGCATTCTTCGTATACTAGGTGTCGTTACAATCTTCTCATGAGCAACCCTAAAAATACTGAAGTATGACATCTGAACACATGGACTACACCGTTACATATTCACGGAGATCCAGGATCTCGAACTGAGAGTATATCGATTTCTAATGGAAATAATATATATCAAAATGAGGATACCATGAAGACGTAACCAACTCATTCTATCTCTACAGAGGCGGATAAGTAAAGCACTGATCTTTAGGAGAAATTTCTTCAAATTAAGCAGATTATTAAATCCCAATGATCTTAATTTAGTTCTACAGAGCTACCTTTAGATGGGGTGTAATCTATAGAACTGTGAAAATGTGTTTCATTATTTCAAACTTAAACGATATATTTCCTTGAATGGTAATATACATCATCATATATGGTCACATAATCACACCTTTTCATTCCAGAACGAGAAATAACTACCAACACTAAAAAAAGAAGGAAAACACACAGGTCCTCCGCCAACTATTCCCAACGACAAATATCAGCAGAGTATTGAAATAAGCGAAAGTTAAGCAAAGCAAACAGAAAAAGAAATGAAACGGAAGGCAAAACTAATTGCCAGTTGGTAGCAATGACAATGTTAATCCCATAACAGACATTGCGCGAACAATTAAACGCCACAGAAGCGGCAAGCGTCATCATCATTGCCATCGCCATCGCCATCACCAACGTCATGGCCGTCACCATCGACCAGCACAGCAACGGCAACAATACAACTGCCACACCATTACAATAGCCATTGTGAGTGCCACAAAGATCAGTGCCAGCCGGCCAACTTCGTTTAGAGAGCGCCACGATGCGCTTGTAACAACCTAAGGACGAATGCAGCCTGACATGGCTGTTGTGTTGTCGCCACAATTGCCATTACAATTGTTGCATTGTCCGACTGTTTGCTGGCCCATCTACTTGAAGGCTAAGGATTTTAGTGTTGTTTTGTGGTCGCCATATTGTGTTGTTGGCGGCTGACTTGAATTTACATCGAATGGTGCAGAGTTGTGTGGCATGCAACATTTTTCGCTTTTCATGCGTTTTTTTTTTTTGAATGTATGTTCTTTACTATTTTTTTTTTGTTTTGTTTCCCTTTTTTGCATTTTGTTAATGTTGCTTTTTTCAGCATTGCAACTTTAGCTAGAAGCAAAAGTTCAAAATGCCATGCAACAGCAACCGGCAACAGCATATTCTACTAATTAATTGTACTTTGTGTGCGACTTTGTTGTCAAGCATATGTTGTTACACCCGAGTACAACTCTGTTGCACGCGAAGTATTATAATTTGCATAAATATTTGAACGAACAAACGATATAAATCATTTATTTTCAGTTCAGAAAACATTTCATAAAAGCTTTCAACTTCTCCGTTCTTTAGGACCCAGAGTCTACCAAATTTTTTAAAATTGCCAAAACTTTATTTTTATATGGGTTAGGTTAGGGTTACGAAGGCTGTTTGCTTTAAAAGGGAAACCCACATAGACTATCAAGAGCAGTCCTTTGTGATGCCATATCAAATTCAACGCCCTCACTTGTTTTATGAATCGACAAAGCGCTTAGAACCTACCACAAATTTGCAGAGGTTTTTAACTTCTGTATCCGCTAACTCGCCGGGTGCCCAAAAAAGTGAAATCCCAGGATTTTTTGTCTAGATCTCGCAAAGGCGGAGCATTGCAAAAGTAAATGCTGGGAGGATTCTGCCTTATCTTCTTCTAAGCAGCTTCTGCTGCTAGCATCCGGTAAAATTTTTAATTTTTAATTTGACCGCGTGAATCCCGATTCAGATGGGACAATGGCCAGTAAGAACTCCTATAACTTGGGAAAAATTGAGTTTGCTTAGGGCAAAAAGTTCCCTTGAAGCAAGTTGCAAGAGGACAGCCTTTCACTGTAAGGTAGACCGATGTGCCTAGCCTAGCAAGCTCATCAGTTTGCAGTTTCCTGCTTTTATATGGCACAATTTGGAAAAAAATATTATTTTAATCAAAAGGTCAATAACAAAACGATAAAAATATTATTATACATACATATATACTATTATATAATAAATTAAACAATATAAGAAATTCATTGGTTTTAGTAATTTTCCTATCCCATAATCTTTAAAGCAGTAGTCTGCTTTAAAAGCCGAAAATAAGCGTTTTTTAGCAATTTTTTTAAAGGGAATTAGATGATTGCGGTAAACGGAATTTTAAGACGATATTGTACTATATTTAAGGCTTAAAAAACTATATTTATTATTAAAAAATATTGAAATTTTTTCAAAGTTGTAAGTATTTTTCTGGAGCGCCTGGAGTCTGCACTTGTAAATCGGTGCCGGAGGAGGTCGTGCGATGCATTTGAAACAGTCGAACCAAATTTATTTTTAATTTTTATAAGTTTCTTTTCTTTATGAACTAAAACAATACCGACGAAGTTATAAAATTCCAAATTTTTTTGAAGTTTGAAAAAAAAGTTCACTTTTTTAAGAAAAAAAATTTATTTTAAGTTGCAAAACAAGTAGTTTAAATAATAATTTTGTCCAACTTTTTTAGTTCAAATAGAAGATAATACTGAAGCTAGATCACTTTGGTTTTTTTCGATCGGACATATATTATTTTTGCTATCACCGGCACTATTTTCTAACACTTGTGAAAATGAAAACTCGAGAAAACACGCTTTAAAGGTCTGCCTGATCATTCGCACTTGCTCGACGCTCGGCCCTTAAAACTTTTCTAGCTTCGAAAATATGTCGAATTGGCCTCTGGAATTTTGAAGACATATTCTTGGATAGCTTTGGAAGAAAGTTAAAACAAAACAAAAAAATCGATTTTTTTAAGCCTGTAAAGCAGACTACTGCCTTAAATAATAAAATGAATAAATTTATAAACAAATTATACAGAAACATAAGAATTTGATAATAAATTATTAACATGTAAAGGGTGAAAGCTCTCAAACTGCCTCATTGGTTACAACATTTTGAAAAGATCGCTAACTAGAAGTATGGATAGTTTGAATGCCACTGTATGCTCACAGCAAACACGTCAAAGTCAAGCGAGAAGCAGCAACGAGCGCTGCTACGAAATCTGAGCTGGCAGCAGAATAATTTCTTATAAATTTATTAATTTTTAGGTACTCACCAAATCTTCAGAATCTCCGGAGTATCCTTAACTATACTTGGCTTCAAAGATGACACTTTAAGATTTGAGAGTTTCAATTAAAAAATATATATAAAAACTTTTACACACTACTTTCTGGTGGACGTTCGCAGCAATCATTCATTTACATTTAAGAAATTAGCAATACAAAACGCTGCCCCGATATATATTTCACTTATTTTCTTATTAGAACACACTAAACTTTCAGATTTTCAGCAGAAGTCATTGCTTTTTTCACTTTGTAACACAAAAATCAGTATTTTCATTAAAAATCATCACACACGGCACCGAAATGTATTCGGAACTGTTTCCGAATAAGAAATGGCGCCGGAACCATGCATAGCGCAGTGTTGCATTTTTCATGGGCAAGTTTTAATTGAAGTATTCACAATAGTGTCATTAAATTATAAAAAATATATTTTTGTCATTTTATATAATTTTCATTTTATGATAAACGACAAATTCTTATAAACTTTTTAATAAGTAAACTTATTTTTTTTTTTGTATAATTCTGTTATTTTTTATTATTATATTCTGTTCAATAATTATCGATTATCGAATGGCATAATGAGCGTTACCCAGACTTTAGTAAGAGAATGGCTGAATTGCGAGATTTATCAGTTCATATGATCGCCGAAATAGATATTCGTAGTGGACGTCATTAAGAGCCTGTGGTAGATTAAAAAATTTAAAAAATGCATGAGTGAATTCAAACGATCGAGTTTGACATATTGGGATCATAATCGATAAATTCAAACAAGCAAATGACAAAAACCTTAAATTGTCTAAATTGGCTTCGAATTGATGTAAGGGGTTGAAAACAAGGTCTTTTACAAATGTTTTTGAATATATAGAGTCATATAGTATGTATTTTAGAGCTCTTGGTATTCGACTAATCAACTAACCGAATAGGGCATTATTAGAATAATAATATTCGGTTTGAACTATTCAGAAAGTCGTCAGTCATCGACAATTAGATTAAGCGCTCATTTTCGACTATTCGGCTAACCGTTCGTTATCGACTATTCGAAAAGTGCAAGTTCATTAATTTTCTTATTATAGTATTCTGTGAAATTTTTATTTACAAATTGCGAAAATTCAGCCGCTGTATCTCATCTCCCATGACGTTTCCCAAAAAAAAAAGCTCTTGCCGTGGACAGCATAACTCATTATCGGTTCTTCAAAATCAATAAACCAAAAATATTTCGATAGTAGATGGATAAAACTCGTCAATGAAAGAGGAAATAAAAGAAAATATTGAAATTTGTATTTTTGAAAGACTTTTAACAAAAAACACACTCACGCCTAAACCCTTGATTCCCTTTGCAGACCTCAAAAAAATTTTACGTGGAGGAAAAATTAGGCAATAATGTTGTAGTAATCGACCATGTATATTTTGAAGAAATAAGAAATCATATCACAAAAATTCTTAATTTTCAAAAATTTAATTTTCCCTAAATCCATACGAACTTTTCAGCCTACTTGCAAACTGACAATCCAATATTACCTTTTCATTATCACGGCTATAAATTGCAACAACAATTTACTGTACAAATGAGGATAAAAAGTAAGTTCTTCTTTTTTTAATCGGTGAGTATTTAATTCGTTGTTATTCGAGTTAACATATTAAACATTATAGTATGTATATTTAGAATTTGTAATTTTTTAGCGTTAAGTATAACAATTTATTTATATTTTTATTTTATTATAAAGTAGAGTTCGATTTTATAATTTTGTATCGATAAAACCACTCCACCGTGAATACCACACTGAACACTTTTCCTAAAAGCAAATGTAACCCTGTGTATAGCCAAAGTTCCGGCGCCATTTTTACTTCCGAAACAGTTCCGAATAAATTTCGCTGACGCGTGTGATGGAATTTGTGAAAATTGTGATAAATTTTAAATATTATTGCAATAAATGCAGATTTTTGTGCGAAATCTTCAAGTAAAGTCGACGCTGCAATGTAATTAAGTAAGATAAACGTCGGTGCAATGTTTTTCATGCGAATTTTCGGTAAATGATTAAAGTGCAATGCATTTGAGTACTGAGGCAGCGTAGAAGAATGTGTGAGCAAGTGTGTGTTTAGCAAAGGCAGAAGAATGAATAATGCGTATTAAAGCAGCAAGAGCATATTGTAAAAGAGTTGCATCACTATTTCCAAGTAAGGTGAGTTTTTAATGAAATTATTAGTAAAATGCCTATCATATTGTACGAATTCAATTAGGATAACTTCAGTATAAGTTGATTTCATTTTACTCATTCAATGCTCATATGTATAATATATTTAACAGATTTAATGATCGTGAGATCAAAGAACACTTCAAAAACCACGACAGTCGAGTCCTCGTAACCAGAATGGACCGGGAATGTTAACTGCCCAGAAATTTTCAACTCG
Organism: Zeugodacus cucurbitae; assembly: GCF_028554725.1. Lineage (NCBI taxonomy): Eukaryota > Metazoa > Arthropoda > Insecta > Diptera > Tephritidae > Zeugodacus > Zeugodacus cucurbitae. The sequence continues at coordinate 48,399,674 of NC_071670.1, forward strand.
GCAACATACCTCAAAATAATGTTTACAGCCGCTACAACCACAACAACTAACACAAATTAAGGAAATTAAGTCATTCAAAATTGTTGTTGAATCAATTCTGAAGTTCGGTTCCAACCGCGCTCAACCACACCTTCCTTATTCCATGTTGTTGCTGCTTTTCCACCGCATTTTTTCCCACTTTGCATCTCCTTACAAATGCGCAGACTTATGAATTTGTTGCCATTTCATGGTCATACAGGCAAGTGTGTGGCAGCAAGCAGGCTTTTAAAAAAATGAATTGCACAGTCGAGTGCACTCAGCGCAAGAACATATAACCACTTGCATTTGTATTTAAATTTGCCTGTGTATAGTTAGTATTCATAGGCAGGTGGTTTTTGGAGTTGATGGCGGTGGGCGGTAAAGTGGACGCGACGTAAAGACGTAAACTGCTGATGTGCTGCTCCACATTGCTACTGCGCTGTTTGTTGTTGTTGCATAATACTGACTGCCATCGCAATGTTGTCTGTTACAATTGTCCGCACAACAAGCTCATAAAAAAATTAGCATATTTACACACACACACACATACACACAGCTAATAGTGTATATTGTGTGGCTGCATATATTCATATGAGCATTTATCCCCATATCCTGGTTCACTTAATTCGCACAACAAACCTGCTGCTTCACATACTCAGGCAAATACAAATGTGTGTCCCACTTCCTTGATATTTATGTGATTGTGTGTATATGCATATCCGTTTTAACTGTCATTTGTTGTTGTTGTTTTTATTTTTGTTGGAGAACTGTGTTTTTTATTAACCAAGAAGCAAAAAAGATTTTGTTGAACTCAAAATACAAACTGAATGCCACAAAATAGTCGCAACTGTGTTGCTTTGCAAGGTTCGTTAACCTCTTTAAAAAAGGGCAATACATTTCTATGCAAGGCAATAATGGAAAAAATAATTCTTTAAGATAAATAATACAAAAAAAATATTTGAATTTTTTTTACAGTTTCGGAAGTAGGAATTTACTGCATTATTAATTATTTAAGAAAGCAATAATAGAATCGCAGGAACTGCTGCTGAAGGCTTTATCTTTTTCAAAATATATATATTATATATAAATATTTTTTTAATTAGCTCAAGATAGTTCTATAGAAATATGAAAAGAGAAAATACTATTGTTGTTGTAACGGCAGAACACATATTTTTGAGGAATGCTACCGAGTTGCGGATACTTGGCCAGATAAAAACCAGATCCGCTCCTATCACAAGGACTCGACTGTTGTGGGAATGGCCAAGGAAGAAAGCATAAAAAATATTTATTTTAAAATTTAAGAAGAAGTGAACGTTTTTCATTAATGAAAGCTTCCAAACAATAGACTCAATCAAAAAATTAATGTAACATAAAAAAAGTTGCAGGGTATCAAATTTTTCTTGCATAGCTTCCCTTAGGCGTTTTGAAATAAAACAGAAGCTTCAGAATGAAAGAGCGTGTCGACTTAGTACAATAGCGGCCACAAAGAGTTTTTTTTTTCAGTTTACATTACAGAGTTGACTCAAAAGAAAATATATTTATAATAGAAAGTGGGGTTAAGTCGTGGAGAATATATATTTTTGTTAGAGAGAAATTGTCATGCTTTTACTCTACTTTGGATCATAGTACTTATAGATTATATTCTGCGGATATAACGATATATAAATGATTAAATATGTTATCTAGATGTTGAGGATCTTTTGTAGACTTCTTACGAAGTCTCCACATAGATTCTCCGCTGTTATCTACACTTCGTTTTTTCATGTGTTTGTTCTTAGGACTCTACATAGATTCTCCTTATACGTTTTTAATATAATAATAATAAAATTTACTATTAAATTTAAAATATTAATTCACTTACCATTCGATATTAGACTATTTCGTAAAACTCAAACCTTAAAGTAAATATTTTCACTCACTCATTTTTGACTTAAATTAAATTAAAATAACTGAAAAGAGAAATAAAATAAAATCATATATGAAATACGATATAATATGATTGTGAAAATCAAATGAAATAGATTTATTAACAATACGTTAAATGCATATTTAATGAAAAAATTATACAAATACATATATTTTATATTTGCTTAATTAAAAAAAAAATAAATAAATAAAAAATAAATAAATAAGTAAAAAAAAGAATACATGTAATAAAAATTCATTCTCAAAGAAGCAAGTATTCTATTAAGAAATATATTTATTAAGCGATATCCGAGTTGAGATATCTCATGCGAGATCAATACTGAGGCAAAAGAACCAAGTTATATATAACTAATACCCCTATTATCAATATACAACTTTCATAACTCGAAATTCTATAACTCAAAGTTCTCCATAACTCGAACTCTTAAATTGGCAATAGAAGTCAAATTCCATACAAATTACCTTCTTATATAACTCGAAGTCTCTCAAACTTGAAGAATTTTACGTGATTCGAGTTATGGAGTTCAACTGTATTTAGCATTCTAGAGCTTGTTTAAAAATCTAAACTAAAAAACTCTAAAAGATAACCTCCAATTTCTAATCACCCACCATATACATTTAAGGAGACATTACGACCTCTCTGTACAAACTCATAAATAAAACTGAAATACCACACAGCAGCGACAACAAGCAATCGTCGCCAATTTCTCCTTGTCGGATAAAACACTTGAGCGCATGTCCATTTTCCCCATAAAGCACAAAAACACAAACCGCAGAATAACTGCTGAAAATTGCATGACCTCCCTTAAGCACTTTACAATGGAGGGTGGCGCTTAACGCATTACAACGAAACAAACAAACGCATAAGCTACCAAGCACGCAAAGACACGAGCGACAATACATACACATGTGTGGCAACCAATTGTTGCGTCCACATAGTATAGGGTGTGAACGCACACTGGACTTGATAAAGGTTTATAGGATAATAAAACACAATTTTTGGCTAATTTAAACTTGCATGCAATTCTTGTTTTTATTCTTGTAATTTGGGAAATTCAACAATTTCACATACTAAAATACATTCACCAATTTTTGATATAATTTTTCGTTTAGTTTCGATAAAAAAAAAGTTATGCCTAATAGGTGCCATCGAAAGTGTACATTTCATAAAATAATGTCAATTGTCGAGTACAAACGGCGTGCCTAACGCACACTAATCGGTTATGCAATTCTTTTATACTGTCTTTGCAGTTTTAAAAATTAAGTCGAATATTATATATTTGCTGGACAGAAACGCCAGGCTTGCGTATAGCGATAGCCTCGCCGTGAGGTAGTACCTCTAGTTCTTTCGAAATACCATCGATAATAAGTGTGGCCGACTTGGGCGCACGTTCCAAGCCAGCTATGACAACACGCTCAATCCAAGCGGGTGTCTTATAGTTGAGTTTGCCAATCGGATTCACATCCAATTTGTTATTTTCAAAATTGAATTTTATATAATTGAACACGCCATTGCGATAATCGTACGATTTCTCATCGTCCACATAGAGTGTGCCCTCTGCTTTGCCGGCGCGGTTCAAACATATAACCAGTGTGTAGGGGTCATTTTTCATGAGCGTTGCGGCGCGGCGTATGCGTTCTTTTTTGGGTATAATCGTGCCGCCGCGTTGGAATACAGGAATCTAAAGAGAAAGATTATTTAGCTTACAAAATTTCATGTTATAAGCGCTTCATCTGTACACTCACCGTATCACTTTCGACGGGTATGCTTTCATAGCCGACGTTGGTGTACTTCTTTAGTGTGTCAATACTATACCATACATCACCATTCTTTTTGTCATCAATTGCTGGGAAATAAACATTCACCTTTTTAACACCCTGTTCCATAACGGGACGCACAAGCAAACGATCCTGCAAGAGGAACTCATTGTCGATGGCAAAGGCCTCTTTGTCTTTGGGATAATGTGTTAGCAGTGGACGCATGACAGGTTCGCCTGTCAACTCATGTTCATAGAACATTGTATACCACAGTGGCAAGTAGGAGTAACGCATACGCAGAGCTTCGCGCACAATCATACGTATCTTTTCGCCGTACACCCATGGCTCACGGCGTTTCGTGTCTATGTGCGAATGACCACGGAAGAATGGCAAGAATGCGCCAGCTTGATACCAACGTTCAAATAATTCAGCATCCGGGTTACCAAAGAAACCACCGACATCAGCACCGCAGAAAGAGAAACCACCCACAGCTTCAGATAAACACATTTTGATGGAATATTGCAAGTGACTCCATTCAGCCATATTGTCACCGGTCCAAATAAGGGCATAACGTTGTGTACCAGCAAAGTGGGAGCGTGTCAATATGAATGGACGTTGATTTGGATCACGACCGAGTAAGCCCTCGAATGTAGCCATCGTATACATGTGTCCATACAAATTATGTACATCGCGATGTTCCCAATTGCCATAATGTACCATATCTTTGGGCATTGTCACCTCGGGTCCATTAAATACGGATGGTTCGTTCATGTCATTCCAAATCATGACATCGTTCGTAATGGTCTTAAAATTCGTTGGCAAATATTGACTGGCATAATATGCACGCGCCTCCGGATTGAAGAAATCCACATAGCTAGCAGAACCGGGCCAGCACCAACCTGTATATGAAGCATATTACACACAATTTGTAAAGGATAAAGCGTTATGTGAAACAAACCTTCGTAGTCACCGCCCTCACGCGTCTTTACATAATAACCGCGTTCAGTGCAATCGTTGTGGAAGAAATAGTGGGTATCCCGCTTAATATGTGGATCAATAATGACGACCAAATGACGACCCACATCAGTCAAATTCTTAATCATGCCAAGTGGATTGGGGAATTTGAACTGATCCCACGTGAAATAGCGCTTGCCGTCAGTATATTCAATATCCAACCACATTGTATCCATGGGGATATCATATTCATCAAATTTGGTGGAGACATCAGCAACATCGAGCTCATTATTGTAATTCCAACGTGACTGGTGATAAGCGAGCGTCCACATTTGTGGCAAGGGTGCAGTGCCCGTTAGGGATGTGTATTGCTTGAACGTATCGAGTGGCGATGGGCCCAACAAAATGAATACATCAATAATACCGGATTCGGACATGAAGTGCGCGGCTGGTGGATCAGACTTGCGAGAACCTGCAAGAGAATACATTAAATAAAATTGTTCACACGTGTATGCATTCAATGCTTACCCGAAACAAAATTGACGATCGAGGATACAACATTCTTTTCAGCAGTGTATATATCAACCCAGGTTTCTGCGGCATTCTGCCAATAGACCGCGGCAGTGCGTTGTGTACTAATTAAATTATTTAAATATTTAACAGGCACATTTTACTTTGCAAACCACACAAGAAACTTACCCATGACCATAGAGCACTGGCACCGAACCGTACAAAGCCATCTTACTGTCGAGTATATACTCAAAGACATCGGTATTGTATAAACGATAGGGATCTGTACCAGAGGTGGATTTCAAAGCAAATGTGTCCGCATGTTCGGGTAAACCGAAGAGTATCTCTGCTTCTGGGAAGGTAAAATCAAGCGCAACTGCTTCCGGTCCGTATGGTTTCGAGTCGTGATGTGATTTAAAGTTCTCCTCCCATGCACCAGGATCGGTGATTTCATCTGCTTCCTTCACCTCATTAGCGGCAGCATCGTCCGCACCCTCTGCTGGTTGCTGTGGTTTCGGACGCAAATGCTCAAAAGTCATAAGACCTTTAGCATTTACCGAGACGGTAAGCACGTCATTTTGATAGAAATCAATACGGAATGGATCGGCGACGACCACAGCTTTATTGGGTCCCGAAGTAATAGTGAATTCAGTTTCACCTTCTTGCACCTTAATGCTGTGAGTAATGAAGCAAATTTAACAAATGCATTGTTGTCTACACTCGTAAAACATTACCTGCCAGGTTTCGGTGCCGATTTGAGTGCATCGGTTACACGGTAGCGCGGTTTCAAAGGATTTTTCTCATCCACCAACAAACGGAATGTGTTGCCTTGCTGTTATAGAATTATAAAACATTACAAATTAAAACAAAAAAGGATAGAAAGTGATGATCTACCTCCAATGCTTCTATTTTCAGCGTAAAGACATGCTTGTTAATCTTATGTTGTAGTTCTGCAGTTATAGAATCGGAGTAGATGTTGAGCGTACCAGGCACCAAACCGAATTTGGGATTGTCTGGCTTCACATTGCGGCAACGTCTATAAATGGAACATATTATTAATAATATTGACAATGACAGTTGGCGCAATTAATTTTAATTACCTGCAAAAGCTGCTTTGTTCGCATGTCTTGAAATTAGTTTGGTCAACGCTGACCGCATATTGGAATATGCACAATATTAAAAGAAATATTGTCAAACGCATGTTGACGTAGCTACTGAAACGGTGCATGCAACGTAATTACATAAATCGTTTATTTTTTTTTTATGATATACAATTTGTTTTTGATTTTCTATATTTAGCAGGACGAATATTTATCGCATTGTGTGAATCTCAAAATATACATTTTGTAATTTCTTCAATTTTTTTAACAAATTATTTAGACAAAACGGGCAGAAAAATAGAAATATGTATATGGTTTGAGAATATGACGATTCAATCTGGATTATAAAAACGAGCTTCTCGCACTAAATTCACTATGGTCTCTGAGCAATTTGAAGAGTTAATTTTCTAAAGCATCTTTTTTATAGTTATGGAAAATTATTTTACATTTACATAAAGATCTCAAGTAACTTGTTTATCAATGCACATTACTTACAACAAAAATATGTAGATAAGAGTGTATGTAAAGGCACTTAAAGACACGTCAGTTTCTGCTAAAATATTTTCTTCTTTATTATCTGAATGTACAATTATATACACTTAATAATGTGCACACTTGAAAACTGTATGTGCAATTGAAGTACAATTTTATTCCACATTCGTGTGGACTTGAAAATATTTAATAGAAAGTTCATACAAAATGCAACAAATCATTGCGATTGATTACAACAACAAATTAATTGTATTTACTTACCGAATCAACACTTATTAAGCTGTAATGTGTCAACCGCGCAATCGCAACTCAATTTTTATTAAAACTTTAACAATTCTTTAAGTTACTAAATTTTACACAATTGCCGGCAACGGGATCTATAAATTTGCAGTTTGTTGCGCTGAAAAAAGACCTGCACACACACGCACATTCGCGAAATGTAAAAAGTGTTGTATTCAAAATATGAACAAGGGAATTTTAAGGGCACGTTTTTGAAGCTCCATGTTTTTATGTTAAAACTGTTTATTCTTTTTATATTATTAAAATTGAAATCGTAATTATTTTTCACAAAACTTATTGAAGAAATAACGCAATATTCATTTAATGTTTAGGAGTAATTTTTTTTTATATTAAAACTTATAAACTAATAGCATTTAAAAATATGGCAACATTGAAAACTGTATATTGCATACTTTCAGGCATTTATATGAGATGGGTTTATTTGGGTGTTTTCACATATTTATATACACTGATGGTGATTAAAAAAACTTGCTCTACCAGTGTTGATCATTTGGTTCTATTAATTTTAATTTTTATTAAGAAAATAAATTAAAATTGTTAAATAGCACCAAATGATTAAAACTGGGAAAACAAGCATGTTACAATATTCTGGCCACCAGTGTACTTATACACGCATACAAATATTTGTTTTTGTAAATGTGTATAGAAAATGTTTTTATAATTGAAATTTTTTTAATTGTGGATCTTAAGGAAAATAGTTTTAAATTCATGTTTTGTATGTATGTAAGTTGCACAATTCTGATTTAAACTGAGAAAATAATATATTTCTATGCAAACAAGCATAAAATAAAGAGGCTTACAAATGCAATTAAATAAAGACATCACTCACCGAATTTGCTGTTTTGATGAAACTAGTAATGCTGAATTTTGGTAGTTACAGTCTTATAAACACAATAATGCACTCTCAATTCTCACTATTTATTAAATAACAATTTTAATCGAATTATAAAAACTAGCACACATTTTCCCGCTACACGAAAAATAACGGAACTTTACCTGCTTATTCCGCTATTCGATTCGCTGTAAGACAGAGTTGCCTTACTTCATGAGACAGGTGAAAGAATTTTATATAAATTTATTTATTTTTTATTATAATTGTATTTAATTTAGCCTCTTTTGCAAGCACCTTGATTATTTTATCTATTCTCTATGAATTCTTATTTTAGTATTATAAATCAAGAGTCAAGTTTCACAAATAATTACTATTAATTTTTATTGACATAAATGGACTAATGGACCCACTTATTCACTTGCATTTACAAACTAACAATTTTTTAAAACATTTACAATTTAGTACTTGATCAAATTATTCACGGGGAAAGATCTCCTAAGTCCCATACACTTTTCACGATCTATAAACAGTGCATTCACTTTGCGTCGCAAATCCGCCTCGAGCGTTGAACGAGTTTTTAGTAAATTCTGGTGCTGAGCCTCGGCTTCCTGCAACTTGTGATGTAGCTGCTTTACAGTGTCCTGTATATCTTGCACTTCTTGTACGAGCCGCAGTTGAGCCCAATCCCTGTAAAATACGAGAGTGTAGAAGTTTAGTAACATGCCCTTGACAAAAACTTCGAAATATTCAAAGTATTCTTCACTATCCGGATCACATTTAGGTAATATCCTTAAATTTTTCCGTTTTAAGCGACATTCCTCGATAATTTTCCTAATCCTAATGCTAAAGTTTCCTACAGTCAATCCTAGTTACTTACTTGCATAACTCCACGCCTTCACGATGTGAACGTGCTTCCAGGCGCGTTTGTGCAACCTTCAAGGGATTGGATTTATCTTGTATGGCCTTTTGTATCAAGAAAATGTGTTTTTCCATATCGAATAATTCCTGTTGCACCTTATGCAAATGTAACTGTATCTTATTCTTGGACTCGTTCATTTCTTGGGCGCGACGATCCAAAGCATTATTCGTATTACTCCAATGATCCCATACAGATTGAGCAATAGCATTGACAATAGTCTCGGCATCGCTGCGTAGTTGAGAGAGCTTTGCGCGCTCGGCTTGAGATCTATGGCATACAAAAGTGAAATAAATGAACAAGTAAGTGAGAACCGAGGAACTCCGTTATGGAACTTAATTCTTCATTCACCTGCTAACGCGTTGGCTACTCGCCTCAGCCCATGACTCCTGTGTACTTATGCTCGGATCGTATTTTTCAATGCCACCATAGTAAGTGATACCACGACTATAATTATTCAATTGATGGCAAACAGAATCGATACCCAAAGTAGACTCTTTGTGCGACACATCTTCCTCCAGCAAGTGCTGAGCGGCACGGCAGTCATTAGCTTGCTTTGTGATCTACAAGTAATTTCGCAGTTAGGTTTCGCCTGAAGCTTACAAGATGTTTACCTTTTCGTGGAGTTCCTTAAGTTTATCGCGCGAATTTCGTACGTTGTCGATTTCTAATAGCAATGCCTTCTCGGCGGTATCATGTACCTTCTCCACACCCGCACGTGCCTCACGATGATACAAGCACTCCTGCGCGATATGCAAAGGCGCCTCTAAATCCAGCATGGCTTTGCCGCAACGGCGTTTCAAGTCGGAAATCGCTGCAGATTCCGAAACCAACTTATCCAACTCGGTATTTAATTCGTTGCGCCAAAAGGTTACGTCTGTTATGCGTTCACCCAAACGCCGTCCGGCATCACGCTGCCCTTGCGAGGTCTTCTCATCGGTTTCGCGCATTAAACGCACAGCATCATTACGCAGGCGCTCCGATTGATTGCTATTTGTTTAAAATTGCGTGTGAATAACGGAATTTTGATTAACTACATACATATATCGAACTCACCGATTTATATTCGATTCGGCATATTTGGTGAGATTGCTATTAACCCATTCGTTGTTGGTGTAGCGTGTGAAGAGCGCCGCACGGGCAGCGTGTTGTGGATTGCGTTCGAAACCCGTTACCAAGTTGGGAAAGTTCATGGGCTCTGTAGTCATGCCAGAGGGTGAGAAGCAGGGCTTAACCAACTGATTGGTTACTGGTTGCTCAGCTAAGTTCTTGACCTCAATCATTTCGTACGCCAGTGTCGGTCGCCATGGATGCGGATGATTGGTCTATCAAGAAAAAAACAAAAACAAATAAATAAATTTCGTGGTGGCTATGTCAGTCTGAAGTATGCTAACCTGATAAGATATGCCAACGCGCGGTGGCACCGACGGGCCCGAGACAGGCTCCATGCAGGGAGGCGCACCAGCCGTACTCCATGGCTGCAATTGCGAATACATCACGGTTTGTTCAAATTTGGTCGACATTTTTAATTAATTAATTATTTTTTTTTACAATTTTTTTCAACTAACAAAAAAAACAAACTATTTTCTATAAAGGATAATGAAAAACTGATGATTTTTCAAACAACGAAATTCTACTATGAAAGTCATCACAAATTGAAAACTACAAAAATTTAATTTTCACTTCAAATAAACTAGAGCTACAGTGTATGAGGTGCGAAATAAACGAAATAGTTCTATAAAGTGTGGGGTGGGGGGGTTGAGAATATATGTATGTATGTATGAATATGATACAAATGGTATGCGATACATATGACTCTGCCAGATTCCGGTGGTCCTTGCGCTCAATGTACTCGTGCATAGTGTTGTTTTCGGTGGGCCATTTGTCCAGCAGGTTGTCTTTGACGAGACGATGATCGAAGATGCGATTCTCGAGATATGATGTGGCATGATACTTCATGATTAATGCGTGGCGTTTGTTTGGTGTTTGAAATGTTTTGTTTTTGCTTTTATTATTGCTTAGTAGGACTTTTATTGCACAAAAACTGCACTCACAATGGATATACTCGATTTCAACATTAATTCTTTGACGGATTCGGTTTTTGCATATATACTTGGGAAGCGTGCCATTAAATTTTTATCCTCAACAGCCCAGCAAAGCATTTCTAATGCTAAATACGTAGGTTATAAAATTGGTGGTAACGTTTGGGATTCACTTATCAGACTGTGGAATTTACTGTGAATGCATCGAAATTTCGAGCGTTTGATTTGGTGTGGCAGTGAAATTTTTATTGACAAAACCGTAATTGCATGGAAACCATTACGACCTTAATACATACTTTTCTACATTTGAATATAAATGTAGGTGTTTATAAGATATAACCGTGGCAACATGTTGAAGCAGCTTAAGTCGACCTAAGTTAAGCTAGGTATTTTGATATCTAGCGTAAAACTCTTCGCTTTGTCGAGAATTGTCTTTCGATCGTTAGATGTTATTTAAAATAAAAGATAAATCCGAGTTTTATCATCTTATTCCTATTGCTTTAAGTCAACTAGTACCTCACCAGTACAATCTCACTTATTGGATGCCCATTTTACAAATGGAAGGCGGGAATATTGTTAAGGACCCGACCCGATGCACTTTTATCAGTTCAATTGGACCTATCCATCCAATTTACCAGATACAAGAAGCTTAATCGACTCAGTCCATTGAAATTGCACAACTGGGTCCGAAGTTATAGGTCTATAGATTTGGTTGAATCCATCTTACTGATATACGATTGATCTGCACATAAATTTGATTTAACTCAAAGAAACATATAAATTCCAAATCTGGAGAAATCGTTTTTTTGACCGACCGACGGGTTTACTCTAAATTTTAAAGTGCCGAAAAACACCAAGCAAATCATTTTACATATTATGATTTTCGATTTTATCATTTGAAGTAAAGCCAGTTTGAAAATATAATAAATCAGTGCATGATATAGTGAAATAAAAAACCCCAAACCCCCTTACACAAAATCAATGCTACGCCATTGCCTCCAGCTGTTTGCGTCTACAACTGTCAAATCAGTTCAACTACGAAAACACAAAAGCTATACAGTGAATAGTTTGGAAAAATTTGGATATTCTTGAAAAAAATATTTAAAAGTCAATTTTGCCAACTAAAAAACAACTACCAAAATGGTGGTGGAAAGTTTATCTAATGGTGAGGACAATAAGTCAGCCGAGAAATCGGAGTCAACCGCGGAAGCTGCGCCAGAAACGGATGAGGCCGCTGCTGCCGCCATCGAGGCAGAGCAACGTGAACGTGAAGAGCTCAATAATTTCATAGCAGATTTGCAAGCTAAAATTAAATCGAAAGCGCAGCTACGTGCTGAAAATCTAAACTGTGAACACCCAGGAGATTCCTTTTTTGCCAAACTGGATTCGAGTTTGAAGCGAAATACCGCATTTGTAAAGAAGCTGAAACAGTTCACTGCCGCCCAATTGGAGGCATTACTTAAGGATATGAGTGGGCTTAATTTAAGTAAATACATTTCTGAAATCTGTGCCGCATTATCTGAAGCAAAATTAAAAATGACCGACGTACCGGCGGCAGTAACACTCTGCTCGCGCTTACACCAAACCTATGCTGACTTTGATGCACAATTTCTGGAAGCATGGCAAAAGTCGTTGGCTTTAAAACCTGGTGAGAAGATCTCAAATCCCAGTAAGTTGCGTGTCGACTTACGTTTATTTGCGGAACTTGTGAGCTCCGGAGTTATTAGTGGCAAACAAGGCCTACAGCTACTTGGTTCTGTGCTGATCAATGTGATTTCGCAAGACAAAGAGGATCATAGCAATTTCTCGATTATATTGTCTTTTTGTCGCCACTGTGGTGAGGAGTATGCTGGACTAGTGCCACGAAAAATGCAAAATTTTGCGGAAAAGTTTGGTGGTGTACCCATACCAAAGTCCGATTTTCTAGCGCCTGACAGACAGCAAAATTTACGGGGTTTGCTTAAGGATTACTTTAAAAATTTGTGCAAACATTTAATATCAGAGCAACAGGAATTGCTTAATATGACGAAAAGCATACGCCGTACTATGGAATCAAAAGGTGAGGAAAATTAACTGAATTACACATTCGTACATTACTAAAGTGTTTAACAAATTGATTTAGGCGAAATTTCCAATGACAAAAAGGAAAAATGTGAGCTAATGCAAGCGAACTTTGACAAACTACACTCATCTGCACAAACGCTCTCGGACCTACTTGACGAGCCATTGCCAGAACTGACCACGGAGACGGAAAACTGCAATGCAGGCACTGTTATCGAAAATATGCTCGAGGATGCAACTATGGGCGATCTCGATCCCTGGGGTGATGATGAAACTAAAAGCTTTTACACCGATCTGCCCGATTTGCGGCAATACCTACCGAATTTCTCTGCGCCAAAAGTGGATTTGGAACAGAACGAGGAGCCCACAGAGATGACAGAGGAGGCGCTCGATGCCGATATTGATGTTGAAATGGATATTGATGATCCGCCGTCAACAGCATCGGACCCACCGAATGACAAAGAGGCAGAAGCGCCAGCCGAGCAAGTCAACGAAGAGTCAACAGCAGCAGCTGCAGCAGCGCCATTACCAGATAAAATTGCGAATGCGCTAATGGAGGCGGGACGTTTAAGTGCTAGTCAAACGCCACATAGCAAACAGCATTTTGATCAGTTTTTGACAAATTTGAATAACTGTGTCAACAAAGAGCTCATCGATTCCGCAGCAATTGAGTTTCTGCTGAATTTTAATACAAAAAATAATCGCAAAAAGCTAACAAAATCCATTTTTACAGTGCAGAGGTAGGTTTTCTACATTAAAGTTTATTTTTCTTGTGAAAAAAGCTACATTCCTACCACTTCATAGAACACGCTTGGATTTGCTGCCATTCCTATCACGTTTCGTCGCCATTGTGAATTTGTGTAACACAGACGTTGCTGTGGACTTATCGGAAATGCTGCGGAAGGAGTTCAAATGGCACATACGCAAGAAGAATCAGCTAAATATCGAATCGAAAATCAAAATTGTACGCTTCATCGGTGAAATGGTGAAGTTCGGACTTTGCAAGAAGTTCGATGCGCTCAGTTGTCTGAAGATGTTGTTGCGTGACTTCCAACATCATCAAATTGAAATGGCCTGCGCTTTCATTGAGGTCGCCGGCATTTATCTCTACAATTGCCGCGACTCGCGTCTGCTCACCAATGTCTTCCTCGATCAAATGATGCGTCTGAAGACGGCTACCGCTTTGGACTCACGTCACGCCGCGCAAGTTGAAAGTGTTTACTACCTCGTTAAGCCGCCGGATACGGTAAAGCAAGATGCTGTCGTGCGCCCAGTAATACACGAGTACATACGACATTTGATATTCGAAGAGCTGTGCAAACAAAATGTGGATCGTTGTATAAAAATGATGCGTCGCATCAACTGGGATGATCCGGAGGTGAGCAACTATGCCATCAAATGCATGTCCAAGGCGTATTTGTTACGTTTTCCACTCATACGCTGTCTCGCTGATCTGGTATCGGGCTTGAGTTCATATCAAGAGCGTGCAGTGACTATGGTCATCGATAATGTCTTTGAAGATATACGCGCTGGACTGGAGATACACTCACCCAAGTTGGCACAGCGACGCATAGCGATGGCTAAATACTTGGGTGAATTGTACAACTATAAATTGGTGGAGTCGACGAATATTTTGAACACGCTCTACTCGATTATCTCATTGGGCGTGTCAACTGAGGACGGCGTATATTCCGAGCTAGATCCACCAGATAGTTTGTTCCGTTTGAAATTAGCTTGTATGCTACTCGATACGTGTGGCCAATACTTCACCAGTTCCATGAGTCGTAAAAAGTATGCTTCGGTTTCAAGAAATTTTATTTTCCAGTACAAAAACGTTTAAATTGCAGGCTTGACTATTTCCTGGTGTTCTTCCAACACTACTACTGGTATAAAAAGTCTCATCCTGTATTTAGTAGAGTGGAAAATACGGCGGATTTGTTTCCCATATTAGTGGATCACATGTACCGCGATTGCGTGGCAAATGTGCGACCAAAATTAAAGGTATTTACCGTTAATAATTAGAAGAAAGTGAAAAAAGTGTAAATTGAAATAATTTTTATTGAAAGCTCTACAAAAGTCTCGAACAAGCCAAGGAAGCGATTGAGAAATTAAAGGAAGAGTTGTATCCACAATTAAAAGAAGGCATGAAAGCGCAAACGGAGACTGATAATAATCTAGAGCCCATACGGGAGGACAGTGAATTTGATGATGGAGTGAGTTTAATATTTATAAAAAAATGAAAATAAAGTTAAATAATACCGTCTTAACAGCTGAGTGACGACTCCTCTTCCGAACGTGAACCACGTACGCGTAATCACGACGCTGGCGGCGATGATGATCCCAACACCGAGGATGCGAATAATGCCAATGAGCTGGCGAACACAACCGATTGGACTGAAAATGAATTTATGCTCGAAGATTGCGAACCACATGTGTCGGAAAAGACGAAGGAAGATCTGGAATTCGAACAGATGTTTGAGAAGATGGCCGCCGACAGTTATCAGGAGCGCATCAAAGAGACTGTTAAGCCGAATACAAAAGACATACCCGTGCCAATGATGGCCAGAACGAGTAAGAAATCGTATGAGCAAATTACCACAGCGAGTGGTAATCAATCGGGTGGCGAGAAAGAAGCAGCTAAAAGTAATGCAAACAGCGGTGCTGGCAACAGTGCTGGTAACGGTGGCAGTGTCGTGCCATTTGTGCTGATGGTACGCAGCGGCAAAGGTGGCAAACAGCAATTTAAACAATTTGTTGCGCCATCCGACTCACAGTTGGCCATAAATTTGAAACTGCAGGAGGAGAAGACACGCGAGGAGAAGGAGCGCGTAAAGCGTTTAACGCTGAACATCACGGAACGCATAGAAGAGGAGGACTATCAGGTAAGTAGCGGGATTATCACAAATATTTTTTTAAATATTTAACCAAATTGTTTTTTTTTATTTGATGAAAAGGAATCTTTAATGCAATCTCAACGCAACATGTCTCAAAATCACTATCAGCGCCCGAGTAAACCGAAGTTCCGCCATCAGAAGGGCGCACCAGATGCTGATTTGATCTTCAATTAAACACTGCGGCGAAGTTAAGTATAATTGTGGTATTTCCGTAACGATTTTCGCAGTGTTAAAAAGTGAGCCGAAGACTCAGTTAGCGTGCCTCAAAAGCGCTGAGTAGCAGTCTATGTAGCTCAATGCAAGTTAAATGAAGCGGTTTTGTGTAAGGTTTTTGTGCTGTCATGGCGTTTGTTGAGCAGTTTTTAAAGAACTTTTTAAAGTAACTACTGAAAAATGAAGTAATCTTGGATTCATTTAAAATGTAACACAATCAAAATACCGAATAAACTAAAATTATAATGAAAATATATATTTTTATTTTATTTTATTTTATTTTATTTATATTTTTATTTTATTTCATTATTATTTTTATTTTATTTTATTATTAATTTTATTTTATTTTATTAATATTTTTATTTTATTTTATTATTATTTTTTTATAGAAAAATTGTCGAATTCAGGTTTTGGCACCACGATAAAAATTATTTCGGAAATTTATTTTACTTTTACAACAACAAAATAATTTCTTCCCCCTCATAAGTTTTATGTACATATCTCGTAAACTACCAAAGCTATATAAACAAAACTTTCTGCAATCACTAAAAATCGGATAAAAACCACGCCCACCTCCCATACAAAGGTTAGGTTGAAAATTACTAAAATTGCATAAACTCACTAACGAAAATCATCAGAAACGCTAAATTTTACTGAAAAAATAGCAGAAGGATGTTGCACTCAGATTTTTTTTTAAATGGGAAAATGGGCGTGGCGTGGCACACTTATGGGTCAAAAACCATATCTCAAGAACTATTCGATCGATTTCAATGAAATTCGGTATATAATACTTTCTTGATACCCTGATAACATGGACGGAAATGGGCGAATTCGGTTCACAACCACGACTACTTTCCATATAACTCAATTTTGAATTTCATCTGATTTCTTCACTTTATAAAGTATGCATAATAAAACTTTATACAAGTACTGCATTTGAGTTGAGGTATATTGAGGTGGAAAAATTGTCGAGATCAGACTATAAATTTTCAATGCCCCGGATATCGAATATGAAGAACTCGAGTGTCTTATGGTAATTTTTCACCGAAAATATCGGAAAATCTCTCAGATATTTTAATGTAATTCAGTGGCAATCTTTTTCTTCTAATAATGTGTCTCTCTACCAAATATTGATAAAATCGGGACATAATTTTTCCTAGCTATCATTTACCTAATTATAGGTTTTTCAAAAACACGGTGGGCTTTATTCCTCATATAATATATATATGAGCTTCGTGGTAAAAATTAGTGAAATCAGTTCAGGAATTACCTCAGCCTATATACTATATATGATGATTTTACTTATTCTATTGGACTTTAAGCCGAATATATGGGTCAAATTGTGTGTAAATCTTTCCTTACTTGTTTCAATTACAAAAACAATTTATAAACTGGCGATTCTCGTATCTAGAATACTCTCCTCCACAATAAAAATTAGTCAATAACACACTTTTAACTTAATATTAGATTTTATTAATATTAAAATCATAAAAAAAACACACACTAAACAAAAAACTGACAATCTTACATTTTTCTAATACAATTAAATAGCAAATGGCGTACCAACTACACTTTATTATTTATGTTTAGGCTTGTTCTTCAACTAAATTGCATTAAGTGTTTAATTTTAATTGCATAGATCAGTACAAAATTCTTGGTAAAAGGAGAATATAAATATGCCGTTACAATTATTTTCTTTTGTTTTAATATAAAAATAATACATAATAATATTGCTGTAAGTAACGTTTAAACACACATTGACTGCGGCTAAAGAAAAGCGCAATTTTCTAAAATATTAATACAAATAAGAATGGGTTCAAAGTAGTAAGAATTGTGGCAGAAAAATGTATTTTAGTTAAACAAAAAAATTCACATTCTTAAAAAAATCAGCTAAAAGTAACCTTGTTTTTTCAACTTTTGTAGTTAACTTGTAAAAAAAAATTGTTGCTTTTTGGACTTATTGCAATTTTGGTTTATTTTTGTCTTAAAAATATGTTTTTTTTTAAATAATGAAAAAATAATTGTTTGATGTGACAATTTGGCGTACGCGGCACAGCTACTTACATATTGCGTCGCATAATTTAATGTACATACTACATTATATACTTAAAAACTATGTTAATATATTTGTTTTAATACAAAAAAATTAAAAATTAAATTAAATACACTGCTTTGAAAAATCAAGTACTTGTCTGCTGAAAAGTACGCAGTTTCCACGTTTGTTCTGTATAGACTGTATGCTGATTTGTTGTTTTTGTTAATAAATTACATGCTTGAATTTTCGTTAAAAAACACGCCAACTGACATTTAGTAGAAATATGTATGTTTATGTTTAGTAGGCACATTTGTAGTAGTGTAAATTTGTTTACAAAAAAATTTTTAAATTATTTTCATATTCGTTTTGTGCTTCGTTAACAGTTACAATTTGGATTTTCGCTATAACTATATATCTATATATCTTTTTTACGCAAATAGGCAATGCATACATGTGATATTCCATAATTTTTTTTGTTTTTTGTTTTTTTAGGTTAGGAAGAGCTAGTTCGTGTATTTCTAACTTTATATGAATTTTTATATATTTGTAAGGTTGTTTGAAGTTTGCAACTGTAATTCAAAAGAATCCAAAATGTTTTCCTTGTCTTCTAATAGTTGTATATGTCTAAACTGTATATCATTTCCAAGGCACATGTGCATTACTGCTCGTTCAGTTAGCTCCATTTCTGCTCAATATGTGTATATAATGTATAATATTGTATGTATGTATATCTTAATGGCAGTATAGTGTTGAAACATATACACATTATGCAAACGGTAGCACACAACAACAACTAAGTGCTTTATATACTAACTAAAAATTCTTTCAACTGTCTTCGACTGTCTATAAAAGCTTAAGCAATATATGTTTTTTTATAAAAATTTCAGTTCTATGCTGCTAATTAGCTGTTGCTCGTACACAATATACATTTAGTTGATTTTATTTCATTTAAAATTTTTTTTTTTCACTTTTCGCTTAGAAATACGCAGCTCCTGATATAAACTTCCTTTATTGTATGGCAATTAGAGAGAAATTCGTAACCCAAACAATGCAACATTGCCTAAGCAAATTTTAATATTTGGCAGCGCCGCTAGTGGCACTGCTTTAGTGGTAGCGCTTACTGGCCGGCGTACATTGGATTCTTGAAAGTCGATGTGGCCTGCTTGTAGATTGGATTCTCGCCCTGTAAAACAAAAATAATTTAATTAAATAACAAATTATCGAATATAATAAATTTCGAATTCGAATATTCGAAAAAAAAAATAAAAATTTCCTATCGCATCATCGAAAAAATATTTAACTTTTTCTCTATGTTCCCCCCCACTCACCGTATCCCACTTGGCGTTCATGCGCTCCTTCTCGAAACGTGCAAACTCGCGCCGATCGTGTATGGTCGTCAGCAGTTTCCACAAAAGCAATATGGCTAAACCGACCAAGACAATGGCGGCTATAACGCCCAAAACAATGCCCAACATGAACACCTTTGGTGGACATTCACGCTCCTGCTGTGCATGCACTTCGAGTTTGTCGTTCACATCACTATATTTGAATGTGAATTTGCAGTCATCTTCGTCGTAGAATATGCAAATCAATTCGTCCTTCTCCTCGTCAATAACGATCTTCTCCTCACTGATGGGCACGAAAGTGGCGCTGCAGTTTCTGGCACATTCTTGTTCATCCTTCAACGGACCGGTCTTGTACATTTGACATTGCACACAGTCGCGCAGTTCAAGGCAACGTCCCGCACATGTTGGGCATTTCTCACAGTATTTGCCGGAATAACGACCTTCATCCGTAGATTTGCATCTGCAATGTTGTTGTTTTTGTTTTAGCACAAATTATTCTTTAGGTTTTGTCGAAAATAACTTACTTGCACACGCCACATTCACATTCACCATGTCCCGAACATATTTCGCCGCCATTTGGTGGCATGCAGGTGTCAGTCGAGGCACGACAATCGCATGCGGGGCCCGTCCAGCCCGGCTTGCATACACAGTGATTGCACTCGCATGTGCCATGATCCGGTCCCGAGCACAACAAGTTCTTATGACGTTCACACGAGAAGTTATCGCATTCACAGAATTTGCCAGAAATGATTTCCTCGGGATTCTGACGTTTCTCACATTCGCAGACGCCGCATAGACATGTGCCGCGGTTGTTACAATCCACTTGTGTGGTATTATCGGGACGACAGACTAAATCTTTGTCGCTGCCAGTGTGCACATCACTCGTTGAACACTCACAATTGTGACCGAAATGCATGTCATCACACTCACAGATGCCACACATTAGTGTGCCGTGATTCTTGCACTTGGGTGAGTGTAGTTCATAGCCGGTGGAGCCAGGACGTTCGCATGGACAAGAGCAAAGCATCTCCAAATCAATAATCAAACTCTCATTAATACCCACCGGATAGATTTGTATGACTTGATTCCATTCACGTGGATCCGTCGGGCAGTTGGTGACCAAAATTTGTGCAGTGAAATTCACCACATCGCCAACTTTGAGACCATCACACTTGGCGGTGGGTATTTCAGAGCCACCATTCAGACAGGCGGAGTGATAGGTGATTTTCACATTGCTTGTGGCGTTGTCCTTCATTTCAATGGAAGAGGAAATTTTCTGTGCAACAAAACGAAATTGTATTAAATATGGAGATAATTACAACCAAAAAAAGTCTGTCACAAACTTACGCTATACTCCGAGCGCACCAAATCGACAACGTTCGAGGAATCCTCCGATAGCACAGCGCTCGACGAACCTTCAATGTGTTTCGATAGCTTTTCGTAGACCGAATGCTGATTGGCGGTGACTGCGAAGATGACGTTAATTGAATTCTGCTTGACCTTGTGATTGATTTGTGAGATGCTGGGGTAATCTTGTATGACGGAGTGTGTGTAGAGACCTTCGCCGCTTAAATGACACTCACCATCGTTGGGTGCAATCACGCCGCCGAGCTGCGTGTAAAGAAAAATTGTTTTTTCAGTGCAAAAATATCAACAAATTAAAAAAATAGTATTCTACATACTTTGCCATCACCGGCATAATGGAAACCAGCATCCGTTGAGAAGACAAGCAAACGACGCGCTTTCTCGCGCCAACCGATTTGCTGACGGCAAACAATCGCTTGCATGATAGCATCGAAGCCACCTTCTGGCGCATCCAAATTACCCGACACAGCAGCACGACTCACTTCGGACTAAATAAGTCCATTTACAGTGGAGGAGGGGGAAGAATATTATTAGCATAGTTTGGAAGGGTTTTTATGAAACATTTTATTTTGTTGATGGTACACTCTTTAGCGGCAACATTTTAAGTATTTTTTTTAGAAATTTAGTAAACAAATATAAAAATGAAAATTAGCAGATCTTTATTGGTTAGCGTTGAAGAAAGTTTAGATGCTGCTAAATTATTTTTAATTGCTATTAATCTTTAAAAATTTATGATGTATTACTGAAGTACGATTTAACTCAATTTTTAGTTGATTTGAGATTTAACTATATGGATATGTCTGACAATTTAAAAATAATTGCATTTGAAATAAAATATAACCTCAAATATTAATTTAAGATTTAGAATAAAATCCGAGAATATATTAAAAAATGAGAATTCAGTTATGAGTATTTCAGTAGAGATTGACACATTTCAGTATATTTTGCTTGTATTTGATTTAGACCGATTTGTCAAGGCAGGCAGCTTTATCAACATTTGAGATAAGCAATACCATGATGTCACAGTAAGCATTTTTCTATTAAAATGCTATATTTATCAATGGCGGACAAAGTAAATATATAGATAAAAATTCGCACAAGGAATTGCACTGTTTGCTAGGGAATATAAACGAAGAGCGTGAATTAGATAAGTTCTGCTATAGGAATGTATATATCTATACTGCGAATTCAATTTATGAAAAATATTATTTTTGTATTTTTTAAGTATCTCCTAACTGTAAATTCCAATACTAGACTAATAATAATAAATAGACTCCAAATCGTATAGCAACAATGTAGAATTCACTAGTTTTTGAAAGATAAAAACGTTAAGCTGATTAGATTTGGTTTCTATTGAATTGCTTATGCTATAAGGGCATGAGTTTAACCTTGTTTTCAAACATTTAAAATTTCAAACTTTTCAAAACCGTCGATTTGATTAATGAAATATTAAGTTTATTTTAGATAATGGGTAAAATGAGTTTCTATTTTTCTTTTACTTTAGAGCAAATATTAAACAACTGTCTTATATTAAATTTAAATATTTTTAAAATGATTTTTAATGAAAATTAATTTACAAAGTAATTGTTTTTGAAATTAATTAGTTTTTAAATCAATTTAAAATTCTAAACTTGATTTTATATTTTTTGTTTATAAAGAGTGTACAATTTTTAATAAATCATTGAATATAAATGTAAATATAACAGGAAAAGCTTTTAGTTAAGCGAGGGGAAACTACAGTTACACATGCTACCATCTACCAGCCATACAGTTTACATGCAAAGGTTAGAGCAAACACCACGGCAAATAAATTAGTATGCCACAAAACAATTTATGAGAGAATTTCTAACATGCAAATTCAGATTTTTTATGCTGACTGATAGAATTCAAGATTTACTATTATTTTCAACTAAAATAAAATAATAATTAAATTTCATTTAAGGGGTTAGGTGGGTTCTAAAATTTCAACAATTTGGAAAAAAAAATCTTACTAAATAGTGCAATATGCTTCATATATTATTCAAAAATATCAAATAAATTCGAGTAATATTCTAAAATCCATCAGGTCACGTCAGTATGAATGTAAAACTTTAAAGGTCTTTAAACTCAATTTTCAAGTCGGTGGACACGATATCTGAAAAAGTTATGCAGCGATTTTGTTCGAGTTTTGCACACACCTTTGAAATAGCATTATCTAGTTAATGAACGAAGGATTTTTTTTTTATTAAAACTATTTTTTTTCAAGCCAATATATGGCGAAATTTGGACCCAAAAAAGTGAGTTTTTTGATTAAAATTCGGTCAAAAGTTCAAATTTCACAATTTCTTTTATTTTTTTCTTCTTTCTTTCGTTCATTAACTAGTTTTATCCATATACTAACGAAATATTTTTGGTTTATTGTTTTTAGAAACTCACCTAACCTCTTAAGGGGTGTGTCAATAAATGTGATATAGTTTTGATAAATCAAAATCAGCTGTTTCATATGACAGATCACAACATTTAAAACTTTTAAATGATTAATTGAGAGATAACAATGTAAAACTTATTGACACACTATAGGGTACAATATTTTTCATATTCTATTGCATTTGAAATAAATTATAAATTATAAAACTATTTTTATTGAATCTCCATCAGTCAGTAGCATTTTCTTAAATTAGCATACGGCTTACAACAACAACTTACAGAAAATCGATATGTATCCATGTTTAAAGCCATAACATTACGATAGCCATATGGTGCAGTACAATTCGTACATGGATGTTCCAAGCTATATATGCATGTATATGTATGTATATTTAATTGTATTTATATACGTAATTTAGAGCACATATCGTTAGCGGTATTGAAAATAGTTGATTATACATAATTTTACGAAACATTCAAATGTGAGCGTAATAGAGAGAAAGAGATACAAAAGAGATAATTACATAGACTTCTTCGGTTAATGCCAATATTTTGTAATATAATTTTGGTTTTGCTATATTTAACTTAAGTATACCAATATTGTTTACAAACTTATAAATAATTTAGAATATATAAAACTAATAAGGGACTAGCTGGAAAGTGCAAATATATATACGTATAAACAATTAAAAATAAACAAAATAAATATAAATAAGTACATCTGAGGTGGACTGAGTGACAAAATGTTGCATTATTTAGCATTAAAAAATTTGTTTTTGAAATGTTCCTTTATTTTGCATTAAAAAATTTTGTTTTTGAAACTCAGGCACGTGCGAGAGCGGATAGTAAAAAAAATAATTCTTTATAAATTTTATATTTTACAAAATGCAATGGCTTTTGGCACTCAGTACACCATGATGGTCACAGTTGAACGACAGATCGTGCCCAAAATAAACACACATTACATTTATGCAAATATATAATAAATATTCTAATTGACATAAACCATAAATTCATCATGCATAGCAAATCAGCTGTAAAATGAAAAGCAGAAAGTGTAAAGCAAAACCAAAGCAAGTGCAATATACTATGTAGTGTACAAGGCTAAGATCACCAAAAAAGAACGCATAAATATAAATCTAAAGTGGAAATAGTAAAATTATTAGTACCTAGCATGACAGCATAAATTGGTTAGGTAGCACATATATCCAAAAAACCAGAAAATATACATACATGTTAATATTACTTATGAACTGCGATCAACAGCAAAAGCAAAAATTAAAAAAAAAATGAAAACTAATACGAAAAAAATTAAATTAATAGTAGAACAGAACAAATAACAAACAAAAAAAAAACATACCACGAATATACATACAGACACAAAATAGAAAAAAAGAGATACAAGCAGATGTGCAATAAGCAAGCAGAGAAAAAGATAATAAATCTAAAAGTATTAGGACAAATAGTATACGAAATAATTCCAAAGCATTTCTTCTTACAGTGAACGTTGAGGTATTTGTACTCAAAGGCATATGGTTGCGGTAACCATACGGTGCCTCACAGCCTTCGCAGGGCCTTTCGAGTCTGTTGTTTGTTGTTTTCATTGGATTAGAGTTGTAATTGTAGCAAAATGTGGTTGGTAGTTGGTAATTTGCGTTGTTATTGTGAATATTTGGTGGAAGGTAGTTGACATTTATTTTTTTGTAGTTGTTTGTAGTTGTTACAGCGCATTAATAACGATTGGGTTTTTGTTGTAGTAAGAGCAGCAATGTGTTTTTGCAATTAATGCAAAATTATTGGTTAGTTGTTGTTTTTTCATTTTAGTGTATTTATTGTTTATTAATTTGTGTTTAATAATTTCCGTATTTCGTGTGTTTTTTTTTTGTTGTACAAATCGAATGAAAATTTTCAAATGCGTAACCAATTTGCAATGAACGGCAAACAAAATTTCAACGGCAAATAACAGTAACAAAGTGAACAAGGAAAACATGGTAAAAAAAGATCGAAAAATATATATATTATTATTATTATACTATGTAAGTATGTATTAGTCGGAATAGAACTTCTATTAAATGTAAGCGAAATTAACATTTAAAACTAATTTTTAAAAATAAATAATATAAAATAAAATTTCTAATAAAATATATGTAAGTTCTATAATAAAACTAATTTGTGCAGCTTTTCAACAAAAAAACTCCGTATAATGACAAAAAATTAAAGTTTTTAAATTTATCTTTTTTTTTAATAAAATATATATGCAAAATTAATACAAATTAATGATTTCCTTTTAGCAGAAATTATTCTAAGAAAATTTGTTTTAAAAAATATCAAGAAATTATCATATTTTATATAGAAATCATGGATGAAGCGATGTAAAAAATGTTAATCCTTTATTCTAATTAAAGATATTTCTAAATATAATATTTTCAAACATAAATAATTCAAAAACTGCATAATTCGCTAATAAAATACATAAACTTATATAATATACTAAAATATATAAATAAAATACAAAAAAATATTGTTTTCAATAAAGAAGTATCATAAACATACACAATCAGGCAGGTTCTGTAATTCACTTCCGAGTGAAATTCAAACAAATTCACTTTCAATCCGATATTTGATATATTTTTACTTTTCAAATTCCACATTGTTTTTTTTTTTAATTTTCACTTTCATTCGGATTGCAGAACCTGCCTGAATATATTCCTAACCCTAAAAATCACGTAAATATTACTTGCAACCAGCTTACTCACTTTTTGGGTATAGTTGAAACGTAGGGCATAAGCACCTTATCCACGAACGAACCGAAGCCCAAACGGAAATTCGATGTAATGTTACGCATAGTTTCTGAGAGCTTATCGCCCAAAGCCGACAGTTTATCCTTATCGTCCTCCATAGATTTGGACAAGTCCATCAAATAGTATAAGTCGACGGGATAATCTACAGCTTGCGAGTAGCGCATGTTTAGCGAGTGCAATTGATCTGACAAGAAAGTTTAAAAGATGAGCACACAAATCCAAAGCAAAGATACATATGTTGTTCTTCCAAACTCAACTTACTTATGCGCAACTTAAGGCTGACACGTTGTGGACTAATTTGCACGATTTCGCCGCTAGAAGCTGCAGCGCCAGCTGCGGCTGCACTACCATAAGCACCGGCATATGACGAACTAGACGAAGAGCTACTACTATATGATGAACCCTCGTAGGAGCCACTATAACCGTAACCATAACCAGCTGCGGCACTGGCATTACCACCACGTGTCAACTCACGATTAATAGTGAATTTCTGCTCTGTATGTGGGTTCCAGGTGAACTCTTCCGCGCAATAATTTGGTATACTATTTTTAAAACAACGTGGTAAATCAACAAAATCTGGTTGCATGCACCAAGCGCAATTTTGTGTTTGTATACAGTCATGACAAGATGCCTTGTTCACGCATGGATCTTGTATGAGTTTACCGGAGAATTGTGCTTCAATACTTAAAATGCTACTGCAGGCGAATATTGTGGCAAATAAAAGGGCCACCAGCCGTTTGGCGGCCGATAGGCGGCAGGGATGTGCTAACATGTTTGGCTATGTTGGTCAGGAAGCTGTTAAAACGAAATTAAACGATTCGATTATTCGATATGATAGTAAACGAAAACGTTTTAAATGTAGTCAGTAGCACTAAAACTATATTCTATATTATTGTAAGGTAATCACTTCCGGTAATGAAACTTTCGTTTATTTTTATTTTTCATTTCCATATACATATGTAATTATTATTACTTTCAAGTGTTTATGTCATACATACACTTTTTTCATGATTTAATATTGAATCATTCTCAAATAGGAGTCACTTTTCACTTTTAACTTTTTTATAATAATTAGAACTGTTGGCATAAAAAGCTGACGCATAACTCGTACATGGAATAATACACCACAAAGTTTAAGAAATACATACATATACATGTATTTAAAATATAATAATTGGTTAAATGTGAAACCCAGATGTTTTGTTTAGCCTTAGTAAAAGAGAACCCGAAATTATGTAAATTTTTATTGAAATAAATAAATAATATATTATTTGTGGAAAAAAATGATATGTATATGCTAATTCATATATATGTATTTAATAATTTATGTATAAGAAATTGTAAAAAATTGGCAATTGAGATGTTTTTTTTTTTATTTATTTACTTTCAGTGTTTTAATTTCTTTATTCGCTATCGCTGCTGACATTATTCATTGTTGCTTTGGTTTATTTGGTTGAGACACTCAGCACGATTTCATATGAATCAAATTGTGTGCCAAAATGACTCATCTGCCATAAGCACTGCTATATGAGCTCAACGAAAGGTAGGTAGTGTCCAAGAAAATGAAATCACACAGTAAACAAGAAAAAACATTTAAATCTTCATGATATTATACATAGTATATATGTATGTACACATTTATATAGTAGAAAATAAGGCAGATAAAGAAAAGTGCACATAAGGTACGAAATACATGCGAAAAGCACACGCATAAAATTACAATAAACAATTACGACAGCCCCGGCACGATAACGCCGTCTAAAAGTGTGACGAATACCACACTGCTACTATAAACTGGCATTGGAATCGTGCTTGTGCAACCTAAATGGATTTTTAATTAAAACAATGGGTACGGGACTTAAGAGGAAGTAGTAGTAATTTTATCTAAATAAGGGCAGGTCAACAAAGTACTAATGGCTACATGCAAAATGAATAAGTATGTGCATAATGAAGCGGCGCCTATTGACGCCAATTCATTGACTGACATTAAAATTACGAAGACGTGTTGAACCGGAAGACAGACAGGTTTATGTTGTTGTAATAACGTTTGAGGCAGTAACTAGTTCTCGCCAAAATACAATCTGACAAAGGAAAACATTGGTAAATACTTGTGAAAACAAACATATTAGTGGGTTAGGTATATGTTTGTATTTTATTGGCTGTAAGAAAATAGGGAAAAGTAATTAGCGTGTAATGACTAAATTGAAATGTCTGGATTTAGCTACATGTTAAAATTTGGAATCCGTTCTAAATTGTTACAAAAAATATATTTATAGAAATATATTGTACTTCGGCAATACTCCCAAAAACCAGTATATACTGTAGATCACTGTATAAAATGTTTTGAAGGATAGAAAGCTACAATTTTGTTTGATTTATCCAATCTAAAGATTGTAAAATATCCAAATAATTTATTTTGAAATAAAAAGTACATTTCATCAATGTTAAGTATGTATGTATATAAACCAAAATCATTGAGAGCAGATGTGTGTCTCCTTTCAAAAAATTAAAGCGATGATGTTGGCGCTAGTGGGTTGTATTGGCTATATTTAGCCCACGCACATACAACACACAGAGCAACACCAACACTCATTTTTAAAGCAACAAAAACAACGAGCAAATAATATTGTAGGTACAACACCAGAAACTGTGATTAGAGTAAAGCAAAAACAACAAAATTGGTAGAATAAAAATTAGTAGAAAAAAAGCAATGAATCTTATATCGATGACAAAAATACATATATTCATTCACGGCGGTCGGTTAAGAGTTGAGAATTTTGTTTGTTTTAGTGAAAAAAATCAAGTCAAATCTAGCAAAAACAGAAAATTTGTGTATGTATGTACAACTATATTATTGTGGGCGTTTGTTAACTTGTTCTACATATATATGCAGGAGCCTTGTATCATACACAATCGCTGCAACTAGCTAATGTAAAGGAGTTTGCAATGGGGAGTGGCACTGATTGCTTATGCATTTATTGTATTCCTTATGCATACAGATATATAGATAATTTAAGTGAAGTGTTATTCCAGCAATACGATGACTAATAATTAGTAATTCTTTAGCACAAATATCTAGGTTTACTTATCAAATCAAGTTTTATTGATGATGCCATATTGGAGTTACTGGAGTTTCTCCGCTATTTATGTCAACATTCTTGCTTTATTTTCTCATTGGATATTTATTTCACTACCACTACAATTTTCCATCAAATTTTACGCCATTCAACACAACTTGACTTGCGAAATGAATGAAATCATCGCTTCTTTTTTCGTTGTATTTATAAACGACCGTACACTTCAATTCTTACATAATTAATAACACTGTTCTATTATTTAACACTTACACTTCTAACTAATATGGAATATTTGTTAATTTTTCCGCGTTTATACTGTATTTAATTAGATTTTATTTCCATCAGGGGTAGATATATAAAATATTCTACAAGCGAACACCACTTTCAACAAATCAAACCACACTCGTTGAAATTTTCGAACAATCTGATCAGCGATGGCAATTTGTTGCTTCGAAAACATCTTTTCCCCACAGGGTTGCACACGATCTGTCATTGTAGCACTTTATCGCAGAATGCAGATAGACTATACAATTTTTGGATTGTCAACAAATGTAGTCAAAGTGAGGAAGTATATATAGCAACATTTTCAATTAAATACAATTATATTTAAGGTTGGCTAAATAACAAGTGAACCCACAAATTCCAATAAAACATCTTTATCTTAAAACAATTAGAATAAAAATACTGAATATAGTCACTTTCCGGCGCAAATACTTTAAAGATGCTGCTCTGCATTACTTGTTTTGAATTGAAATCAAGATTTAATCGGATTTTTCCTTACGTTTATTTATATTTATTATCAATTTGAATAATTAATTATATTTCTGCTTTACAATCAATATATTGAACACAATAATATTGATGACCTCAATAAGGAATATCGAATGACATATTTTACCGAACGCATTAGAGCAATACTAATGAACAGTGCTTGCGAGCGCTGAAGAAAAGTTTAAATTACTTTTTATTTTAGAAATTCCCAACAATTATTGTTCCATAAAACGTTGGTTTACATTTAGTATTTAATCAATGAATGATTACTGCTTCGACTATTCCTAATTTCAAATGTTTTTTATTGCTATAGAAGCAAAAGAGAATTAATTTAAATCCAACTAATCAAAAATTTAGTACGCTTTTAACGCAACGTTGATTTAATCGTAGCATGACTTAGTATTAAAATAACGTACACCACAGCAGTCCTAATTCGCTCGTCCAAGAAGTTTTTTGAAGTGTTTTTTGGGCAGCCGAGTTCGCGAGTGCAAGAACGAATCGAAGTTAAATGTAAAAGAAACATTTAAATAAATCTAATTGTAATTAACTAATGACCACTACCTAACAATATAAAATGTAAATATAACTTTAGTTATAATTAATAACAAGTGTAAGTGATTATCTAAACCGTCAACCGGTCGGAAAGTTGTGTGAAAAAATTTCTTTGCCTTTTCGCTCTCTCCATGCATTCGCGCATTCGTATCCAGTCCGCGCGGACCTTTCAACCGACAGTATTTTTTCCCCTCATTTTTCGCTGCTCTGCACAATTCCAACGTCGAAGGTAATGGCAGCAAAAGCAAAGTCAGCAAACGCGCTGCTTCCAGTGTCAAAGTGAATCGAGTGTCGTCGACGTCGTTGTTGCTGGCGTTTAAGTGAATGTGAAAGAAGAATGGAAAAGTGCACATACAAATATTGAATTGAAGCGAATGATAGCAGAAGTGAAATAATTGCTAGCTGTGCAAAAATGTTTTCATATTTAAATTGTTTTGCAGTTCTTTAAATTTCTGTTGTCGTTGCAATCATTATATTGAATGAATTGTTCAAACCATATAAAAAGTGCTTGTGTAGTTAGATACTAATAAAATATTCAAAGTGTATTGACGTCGATATATAAGAAACCGTTCAAAAAAGTTCAGTGGAATAGGAAGCAAGTGAAAAGTGCAAATATGAATGTGTGTGCCGCAAGTGAGGCGAAAAAATGTCCAAACGTCCCCCAATTGTCAGTGGCTAGGTCGTCATCGGTCGTTTCAACAACCAACATATTCCTCCACTTTTCGACGTCATCGTGTCATTTATCAACATTTGGGTTTGTCATTGGCGCCTTCTTATAGTAAAACGCTCATTTTAACGCGGTTGCGACCTCCTTTCGCTGTGTTGCAAGACGTCTGCTTTGAGTACGCCAGTACTGAAGTGTTAAAACTTTTCCGTGTATTTATTATTGCTATTGCCATTGTGGAAATTATTTTTGGCAAACTACCTATTAATACAGGAACGCAGATACAACGAAGTGTTTCAACAAATTCAAGAAATAATACTAAATCAACGGATTTAAATATATTTTTATTGTATATAAAGGTATGTGCAACATTTATTATAAAAAATATATATAATCTCTTCTATTTTTATTCTATATTTGAGTAGTATAATTAAAGAAGTCTAGTTCCAATCATATCTCGCATATAATACTTCAATTTCCTAATTGTTGTTCATCTGAAAACGCTCGTTTGTTATTGATTATCTAATGCTATAAGATGCTAAGCCGCTTGTTGCATATACACATTGATTCAGACAATTTTCTTGTAATAGAAATTGTATTTTACGTTCATTGATAGTTGCTTGTAATAAAATCGGTAATAAAGCTGTTGTTGAAAAATCAACAATCAACTGTAAATTGTGTACGGATGATGGACTTTGGAATAGCTGCCACAGTTTACAAGTTACTTTTGTGTATGTTTGTATGTGCATACATATTCGTATAGCCACATCTCAGTGCAACTCAATTCAGTCTTTGTTGATTACCTTTCTTTGTTTTATAATTTTGTAGCATATTGTCTGTGCTAATAAATCATTCATACATCGTACATTTGCATACATGTCTACATACATATGTATGTCTGTATAGTTTATGTCCATCTTCACATCATTCGTGTATCGCCTCTACATGATACAGTTGATTAGTCTGTCTGCTGAAAATCATGCGCTACAATGTACCATGCAGCTGTGCGATTCATAGACGCCGCTTGGCTGCTTAAGCACATAGTGACTGCAACTAAGACCAATCCAAGGTTTTATTCAATAATTATTTTTTATGCTTTGTTCCGCGACTTTTACTAATTCAATCAAAATATAGTTATAATAAATAATAATTTACAAGCTGCATTGTTTTATTGTGTGGTTGCCAGTTTTTATTTCTCTTTATTTATTTTTATTTTGACATCTAATACACTGTTTTTAACTTCCAATTTGTTCTGGATAAGCTGTGGTCAGTCGTGATTGTTGTATGTTTTTATTCATTTAAAAAACAGTGACATAATTCAATAAGTTGGAAGAAAAAATAATAATTGTGTAATTATTTCTTGTACCTACCTTTTGCTGTTTATATGTAATTGTAAGAAATTGCTTATATAATTGTGGTAATGCATTTACAATAGACTTCTGACAGCTTTCAAAATTAGCTACAGCGTTTGCCAACCATATTATTTCTCATGATTATGTTTCTAATTTTATTTTCAAGCCACGATTTCATAATTTGTATTTCGGATTCTTTATAATTTATGTAAATTTGTAGGTGTGTGCAGTTTGTAAGCGTAACCTATCAATAGTGTTACCCTTGTAATTTTAAATTACCTATTGTTTTGTGTCCAAAGGCTCTTAACAACGCTATAATTTTATTAAAAACTTTGCTTGTGGCATTGATATCATTGAAGTTGTTGCAACTGAGTACTTCACTCGAACAATTTACAATTATGAATGTATAGAATGTTTGTAAACATTTCAATGACATACGAGTAGCATTTCATTAATTCTGACTATTTTAAATAAGGCAGTAGTGACTAAACGCTAATATTATTATCAGTTTCGTATACTTTTACAAGCTTCAAATGTTGAAAATACTGAAATTAATATTTTTGCGTTGAAACATTATTCTTTTTTACTGCCGAAAATACGCAATAGTTCAGTCATTCGTCGCGGAAGTAAAGGTAGTAGTCAAATGCCCAAAGTCACTCGACAGCTAGTCCAACCACCCGCTGACTAAAAGGCGCGTTCACTTCTATGTCGATCGATATTTTACTGCCTACGAGCGTTTATACGCACACATACACGTACACGTACCGTTGTAGCAAATATTAAAACTGTAAAGAAGGTAGTGCTGTTAAGTGCCTATTTGTATGAATTGTATGTATGTATGTATGTAGTACCTGCCAGTCTCAATGTCTCTGTGCCACTTTGACGCCGGTTCCTGTGTAACCTTCAGCCATGCTGACACTTGCTCAGCTTTGTCGCCATCATTATTATCATTGTCAAAGCTCTAGCGCGCTTACAATATAAAACATTTATATTTTGTACGCCAACAAGAACAAGAAAATCTAGACAAAACAGCCAGCACCCAAACACACACCACCCACCACCACCTACCCTTCAGCGTTTTGCGTTTATTGTGCGGCGACAGTTATGTTGTTGTTTTCCCAGTTTGTTGTGTTGGTAGTGATGGCGACGACCATGGCTACAATCGCCGTTAATGTTGTCCTCCAACGCATAATTTCGTTTCACCCTCACAACTCACAACGACGTGACTTTATGCTGACCGCCCCCCTGAACCCCACCCAACACTGGCTCATTTAAAACGCAAAATGTTATTAGCTCGCTTACGCTTGTACTTGCCATACTTAAAAATCCTGTTGGCCGCCATTCACTTGGCACACTAGTGTCAAACTCAACAACAACAACAACACTCAGTATATAGTACGTACGTGTAGTCGGTTGGCAGAGCGCAAGAAGGGCAGCATGTGCTTATGCAATGTAAATGTAGCTGGATTCGTCAGCTAGTGGATATGCTTGGAACTGGTTGGTTGGCTACTTGGCCTCAATGTGGCTTACTAGGCTGGGACGGGAAAAAAATCTCGTCCGGCTTTTGCCTTTCAAGGAAGCGTGCAAAACTGAGACTGACAACCAACAGCGTTGGAGAAAGAATGATTTCAGTTACAGCAAAGTGACAAAACAAAAAAAAAAAAAATAACAATAAAAACAACAGAACAAGAATAACAGCTTCAAGACGTTGACAACCGGCTAACTGCCGGCAATAAGAAGTGTCCAAACAGCATTTGCTGTTGACGCCGCGCGGAAAAGCTGTTATTACTTTATTTTTGTATTTGTACAACTTCTTCCACTTTTTACTCGACGCTTCTCGTCTTTCGCCAATTTCCACGCCAAATGTCAGCGATACAAAAATAAACCGCAAACAGCAATGCGGACATTAAAATTTTAATTGTTAATTGTAAAATGCTGTACATACATATACTGGCTCCACACACACACACACACAGACATTCAATTATTGAGTGAAACAATCACACAGTCTGTCGGTCGGTCGGTCTAGTCAACCAGTCGTGGATAGTAGTATGCAGCGGCAGAGCTGTGAATCTGTTGTTTAGTTTGCCGGTTTTGCTGTCGAGCATGGATTTTTTACTATTCAACTTGTCTTGTTATTGTTTCATTCCACTGATTTGTTGTTGTTTTTGTTGTTCATATTGCAGCCTTTTTATTTCGCAAGTATTACTCAGTCGTTGCCATGTTATGGTTGAAGGTGTTTGTTTGTCGACCATTTGCGAAAAATTCTAGCTAAAGCACCTATACATGCCATAAATATACGTTTGTATGCGTACGCAAATACCGCTTTATCAACACACAAATAAAAAAATAAAAAGAAAACAACAAAATGTAAATAACAAATAAATGTGATATCCCACGGGGTTTGATAAGACGACAACGGCAATGGCAATGGCGCAGCAGCAAAATTCATTTCAATGCCTTCAACCTTAGTTAATTTCTGTCATTCCGTATTTGCGTTAGTTGAACAGTTTATTGTATAGAATATTCGTGGTTTTGAACTCAATTTTGATTTAACTGCAGACTAATTTTGAAATGGCAATTAATCTATCTATTAATAATAAAGTCTTTGTCCAGTCCAAGAAGGAACTGTCAAACTTCCATAGTAATTGTAAACAAAGGTTTGACTCATGTCGTCCATGACGTCATCCATCAATTTATTTCTTCTGTCTAAAGTACTCCAAAAACCGTTACAGGGCGAAATTTTCGTAATGTCCAATTCCATTATTTTTGGTCCAGTCAAGAAATCACTTTCATAATATCGTAACTCTTATCTTTAAGCTCTGATTATAGTATATGTTAAATCGAAGTTCTTATTTTGGTCTAAATTTTGTACCAAGCTTTAGAAGTTTTTTTATTTTTTAATCAGAAAAAGTGAAAGGATTACTAATTAAGATTTGTAATTATTTATTTAATTATTATTTTCGATCATATTTTACTTAAATACTGTAATTCAAAAGCTTTCGTTGTGCATATGCATAGATAGTTTCAATATGTAGGTAGAAAAGTAGCTGTAAATAGAGATTTCACCGCCTTATAGAGCTTTTATTCCATTACTAAAGAGCTTTCATCACAGTTACAGAAAGTTCTTATCAGAAGCATATTTGAGTAGCTAGAAAAGTAGCTGAAATGAGAATAGAACTTTCATCACCGTATAGAGCTTTCATCACATTACTACAGAGCTTTCATCGCTGTTATAGATACCTTCTACAAGAAGCAAATATGACAAAAAAGCATTTCGAATACTTCAATGGAAAGGGAATTCGTGATGAAAAACATTTCAGCGAATTTTTAAAGATAAGCTTGTACATTTAACCAAATGACCTTCACATATTTAACTTGTGTGTTTATCTAAAATTGTTTTCGTATGAAAATAATGCGATAAGCGTAGTAAATGCAAAATTATAAGTTTCGAGTAAACATATGCATGATTGAAATTGAGCTACAGGAAGTGCACATACACACATTTAATTTTTATTTTTGATGCTTATTTTTGTAAATATGTATGTGTTCAAGAGCACTTAAAAATATGTAAATGTAGAAAAATATACGTTAAATCAATCGTAAAAAATATAACTTAAAAAAACATAACCTAAAAAATATCAATAATAATGAAAAGAAATAAACAATGCCAAAAACACAAGGTAATAATATGCATGAAAGAAATCCATATTCAATCTAAGTAGGGCAATTTTCGCCTTTTTATGTTTAGCCTTACATAACACATGTTCTTGTCATAAGCCGACTTGTTTATACTGCCTTCCAACAAAGCCAGGTGTCAGCTCTTATGGGCAATTTCAGCACTTTTTATCAACAAATCATATCACATTTCATGCTAAATATGTCACGGTCGTACCATGTACCATGACAAAAGGAGAGCTTGCCGTGTTATTGGCTTGTGGTACAACACGTTGAAAAACAACAATACATATAACGAAAAAGATTCAAAATTGACAGAAAATGCCAATTAGCCGTAGCTGTTTTATATTCTGAAATTATTGAAAAAGTTTGCAAATTAATATTTTCAGCATATTTTTTATTGTATGTAGGTTTTTAAAGGGTTGCTTCAAAAGCGAAAAGGCAGGTATTATTTTGATAGGTATTATTTGGTACTGAGAACTGAAAAAAATTATATTCTCTACTCGTTATATCTTCCATCCAAGCTAAATATTAGACCAAATCGATCGATCACAGGTTTAATCTTTCGCAAATGTAAATTATGTTTTGTAAAAAAAGCAACTCATAGCTCACAATGACGTGTATTTATCTTAGAAAATTGGTATTTTGTTGTTGTTGTAGCAACAGTTGTTGAGGTTATTACCCTCGCCTAGATATAAATCCGATTCGCTACGGTTACGTCCGACTGTTGTGGAGACATTATTATTGGTATTTTGACTTTTTTAGTGTACGTCATCTGGAGATATTGAAGAGTTTTTCTTTCATTTACGGACTAGAAACTGTAATACAATGAATACATCTTAATTAAAACTTCACATTTTCTGATGGAAAACACGTTTTGATTTCAAGTTCAGATAATTTGTTCACTGTTTACCCTAGGTATACCCAGCAATAGAAGTGTTTTTTCAAAGCTCCCATTTTAAACAAAATCACAACATTTAATTCAATTTCTTTAAAACTTCGTTCTATTAATTTTTTGTTCATACTCTGACATTGATTAAATATTGTGAAGGGAAATTTATTATATTATAAATATTATAAAGCTTATCTAAGAAGTGAAAGTTTTATAAAAGCTCGATTTTTTGTTCATACTTTGAGATCGATCAAAGATTGTAAAGACAAAATTATTATAAATACTTTTTAATATAAATACTATAAAGCTTTTCTAAGAGTAAAAGCTCAATTTTATCTTCATATTCTAGGTTTGATTGAAGATTGTGAATCAAAAATTGTTATTATAAATGTATTTAAATATAAATATTATAAAGCTTTTCTAAAATGTGAAAGCTTTATAAAAGCTCGATAGTTAGTTCACACTCTGAGGTCCACCAAAAATTTTAACCAAAATAATTTTAAGTTCTACAAAGTTTTTCTAAACTTGGAAAGCTTTATAAAAGCTCAAGGTTGCCACATTCATAATAATAATATTATAATTATTAGAATTCAGGTGAATTAATAACAAGCGATAAGGCTACTCGACAATATTCACACACCCTGTTTTTTTTGTTCTTATTTTGCGGAAACATTCTCAATACGAATATTATTACCGCTGTATAATTTTCGCTCTTCGCTTTCGTGCTATTTCGCACATCCTACTTTAATTTAATGCCCACTTGCAACTTTGCTGCTGAGAAGTGTTATGGAACGATACGACGAGTGAACGGAACTCCCAAACCCCAGCGTTTACCTTCACGCATACAGTAAGCTAAAGCAACGTCAGTTACCTTTGCCTTTTAACCAGTTAAGCAGCTAAGTGAAAAAAACATGAAACTGCTACAGAAAAAGCACAGAGCTCCAGCAGAAAGAGAGGAGAAAAAAGCTTGCGTTGCCATTGCCGCGCAACAAAAGCAAAGCAAAGCCGTTGCGTTATGTTTCACTTGTTGTTGTAGTTGTTACATCGTTACCTCCAAGTGGTTGTTGTTGTTTTATAAAGCATTGTTTTTTTTTTTCTTTTATTTATTTATTTATATTTTTTTTGTACCACGTTGTCTGCTCTGGTCCTTGAACTGTCAATACGAACGGGCGACCAAAGCAAACCGAGCCGAATGAAAACCAGAAATCGAGGCTGATGCACAAAATTATTATTGCATGGAGAGACAAAAAAGCGCTGATAAAACAGGCAAAACGCCACGCTCACAGCGAACACTTTAATGCAAACGCTGCAGAAGCCAGCCAGCTAGCACCTCGCCCGCTGCTCCTTGCAACGCCACAAATTTTGAACTGCTTTTTGTTGTTCGTTTTTTGCTGAATCGCTGCTCGTTGCTTTTAAAGTGGTTAATATTACCGTTCTTACTGTTGTTGTCTTTCCTGCTGTTATTGCACTCCTTTCGCTTCGAGTGGCAGACAGACAGACTGGTAGGCAGGCTGGCGGCCGGACTGGACTGGTTGGTTGGTTGGTTGGCTAGGCCGTTTGGGTTGATCGTTGGGTCGTCGCTCGGTTTGCTGGTCGCTTGGTTTAAGCCTTTGTATGCAACGGAACAGCTTCCAAACCGCACTTCAATTCTCAATGCCCGAGCTCAACAGCCTGTCTGTGTACTGCCGCAGTCGGATGACTGGTAGGCTGCTCGACTGCCACTGCACAGATTGCTCCTCACACATAGTAGGTATTTGCCAAATAGCTCCACTTCAGCTGCTGTTGAATGCACTCATTCACTCGTATTTGCAATTATTTTGCATGCATGCTAAATAATTTATTACTTCCCGATGGCAACAAACCGGAGCACTCGGCGCATCGGGTGCACCGGCAAATACTTGAGTGCGACTAACAAACGAGCGCGCGCAAATGGGTGAACAAACCCAGCAGCCGAGTAGCACAGCGTAGCCAGCCAACCGGCAGCTCCAGCTTCCAACACACCACATACGTTTTCGTCGTTAGGCCTTAACCTCACTGTGCATAGCCTTAGTGGTATGTACATGAGGCTTGAGTTTGGCCTGTTCGATATTTGCCTAGCAACTCAACAAGAGCTTAACTCTCGATTGCCGCTACTGTTGTTGTACTGTCTTATCCGCCTAGCTTTGCCTGGCTGGATGGCTGCCTGGCTGGCTGTGCTCCGTATCAGTCTTAACCGGCTACTGGTGGCGCGCTGCGACGCTCACTCTAATCCTGCATCCACAGATGTCTGCACGCTCTGGCATACTTCATTATGCATAGACAGGCGACTCGGGCTGCGCTGCTGGCTCTATTGGTCGTTTTACTACTTCGCCGTCTACTCATTTGCTGGTATGACTTTGTTTTTATGTGTGGCAGCTTTTTAATGACTCGCCAAGGCGTGCGATAATGCACATTTTACCAACACTCTAACCGCTTGACCCACACCCCACATCCCGAGTTGTATTCGCTGTTGCCGTTTATGCACAATATTGCCGCTTTGGTTGCTACTGTACTGCCGCACAGTTTTACTTTACTCAACAGCCAACGACCAGCCTTCCCATTCTATATTTCATTGTTGGCATAATTTTGTCAGTAAAATGTGTTTTTATACCCTCTTCATTGTATTGAGTGCATACAGGGCCCGGCGTTGAGGCTTTTAATTTCTTAGGAGATCGTGCAAAGATGGGAGGGGCCATGAGGGTAAAAAAGTCACTTAATTCAAGAGTTGTGTCAGTGGACTCGACAGTCTAGGAGGTTCCCTCCTCCTTCGGGAACCGTTTGTCGGCAATACAATATCGGAAAGAATTCGGATTTTTATCCGGCCAAATACTGTCATACTCACCAAAATTACGTTGGGTAATGTTTTCTGATACAACAACAGCAACAACAACTCGTTTACTTATACAGAGTGTTCAGTTAGGTCCGCGTAAGATATGAGACCTTAAGGTTTGCCTTATTAATATTTCTGGAGTGACGCTATATTCAAGTGTTTATAAAGCTCAAGTCCCAAAGCCGTTTTTTTCTGTTACTAAAGACGACTGCATTGCTACAAAAACTCTGGACAGAAGGAGTCTGCTCTACTAACAGAGTTTCTGTAACATACTCTCGTCGAAACGCCGAGTTGTATCTTTAAATAAGCGGACGTATTTCCATTCTAACGCTGACGATCCTCTCCATTGCTTAGTAACATATAGGACGTTCTAATACTCAAAACATTTTCATTATTTGAAAAGCTTTCTGCTGAGTAATTTTTGGATTCCAAATGAAAGCTCTGTTGACTCAGTTGAAAGCTGAAAGTTGACTACTTTAGAAATATTCGGGTTAGTCCAAAGTTATGTTCTCTTTGCGAGGATGGATTATGTAATTTTAAATTAACCGTAATAATAAGAAAATGCAGCTTAAAGCTTTGAAAGCTTATTGGTCGGTTTAAAAGCTCGTCGTGACATTTTTTATTACAAAATTTTTACTTGCAATGGATTTTGACCGAATATATTCTACACAAATTTCTAAAAAAAAATAAAAAACAAATAAATTTTTAAGTCCATTTCTATAAAAGCTCTACACAATTTTTCTTCTACATCCTGGATTCGCATGAGCACTCTGTATCATGTTGCACTCGCTGTCGGCGCATTTATTATTGATGAATTTTTGCATATGTACTTCGTAATGCTTGAGGCCTTTCGTCTATTCCCCAAACGCAGTCATACCCTTACCCTGTGTGCCCTCTTTCACTTAACCGCCGCGCATGGGTTGTGGGTTATTGTTGTTGGCAGGCGCTTAATTTTGGGGCGTATAGACTTGCATTCATTGCAACACTGCCGCATATGCCGCACTGTACTGTACATTGGTGTTTTGCAAGTGTTGTTAGTGTTCGTGTGTTGTTAGTGCCTGCATTGGGGGTGGGTTCGCTGGGTGGTGGTGGTGTTGGTGGGCTGAGCTTACACTGGGTGGTGTTGCAGCGCTTGCCATCACTTCCATTATTACTGTTTCGGCTTTGTTTCTAACCAACCCTTGTGCACTTTAAGCGCCCAACTCCTCGAAAGTTTTTTTAGGTGAGGCATACAATGTGCTTACTTCACTTTCAATTTATATGAATATGCATTAGTGTATTCATTGTATATATGTTTGTGTCTTTACCCCTTTTTTCAGACTTTGCATAACCACAGTAATTTTGTTTGCGCTTCATTCATGTATGAATGAATTTTAAAGTGCATTAGACTGAGTGCGGGCACAAGTGGTGCACACCAATACATACATACATATATAATTTGTTTTCCAAATGCATACAAACAGGGTGTGAGTGCGTGGCATTTTCCACCCTCTGTTGATTTATCTTCCGCCCCCAAGGCAACACTCCTCACACACTTTCTGGCTGCTTTCTTGCCCTGCACACTTCAAAAGGATGTCGCGCGTGTGTAATCGGTATCTGCTTAATCAAAGATTGTGAGTGCTTGCATTTATACTTATAATGCTTCATATATGTATATGTGGCTGTAAGCATGCTATCAATTTCAAAACGTTTTCTAATCCGATAAATTGGTCACAGCTCGTCTGGGTTTTACAAAATCTTGTGCGCACCATAAACGTCTTCTACTAGAGGGTGGTTTTGTTGTTGTTCTCTATATGTATAATGTATGTTTGTGCAAATTGCATTTGAATTGACGTAACGTGCATCTTAGTTATAATTTATGTGTTCTTTTGTTTTGCTGGAGTTGTCGCAACTTTCCTAATAAATCATGCAGTAAATTTGTTGAGTAATTCGGGGGCTTAATAAATTATATTTATTTCGCATTTCAGAGATAACAATTTTTTTTCAATAATAAGATCTTCATAATTTTGTTAAGGGACCTATCAAATAAGAACTACTTCATTTAATGAATATGTGCTGTTTTTATGGAGCCGTCCTGCTGAAATCACATATTGTCCAAGTCCATATCATCCAATTCAAATATATTCAGTTATCATTGAGCGGCAGCGATTCCCATTCACAGTAACGTGCCGGTCCTGATCATCACAGAAGAAGTACGGCTCAATAACGCCGCCGGCCCATAAACCGCACCAAACCGTAATTTTTCGGGATGCAATGGTGACATTTAGAGTACGTGTGGATTGCTGCCTGATCAATAACGCATATTTTGCTTCTTGACGAAGCTATTCATTTAGAAATTAGCCTCATCGCTACGTGGAACGTAGCGTTCTTAATGTTGAGACCACTGACTCCGAATTTCGATAGTAAATTTTTTATAATTTCGGCTCATTGTTGGATCGTATATCTTTCCATGATGAAATGGCAAACCTTACTGAAGAGAAATGTCAAAAGAGCTTCGTTTACTGCATCGGGAGTGACGCTCTTGTAGCGTCCCTTTTGAAGAACCGTTAACCGTGAACCGTGAACCGTGAAGTCCATAGGAATGGATTACTTGCTTTCATGAAGAGCTTTTTCTAAGCACAAGCTTTTTAGGAGCTAAGGCGTTATCTGTCCAACGCCTTTGGATAGAATGATTTATATAAATAAAATTGAAATATGTATGTGCAGCTTCGGCCTTATGGATTGTTGCTATGAAAATCTACTAATAGAAATGTAGCTAATATTCTTGTGTAATGATTTTAACGTTTGCTCTAAAAACTCAAAAAAAAAAATATTTGGAATACTTCACTCAAAACAGTATACTGCTTTGACTGTTCTATTTTCGATTATGAGTCAGTCTCTACTTCGACTGTTGTATTTTCAATAAGAAATTGTTACAAGATGATTGTTTGTCTAACCTAACAAATTAGCATCCTAAATTATTAGCAAAATTCGTATAAACATTGCCTACATTTCGGCGCGGAGTTAAAAATTTTCGATTTTCGAAACTTAATCTGAAATGAGAGCAAAAGCGAAATCTTTAATGGAACATAATTCTGATTAATCATATAACAATTAGTCTAATGGTACGATCTTTAAGTTAGATACTTCTAAGAATCAATGAAAACTCTCGCCTCTTGATATGAGTTCTTAAGTCCAATAAGTTCGTCGCAGCAAACTGCGGTTTTATTTATAAAAGAAATAATCCGTTAATAACAGTATTTACGTCATGTTGTTTAAAAATGAAATGATAAATTTATATAAAAACACACACACCCCGCTTCCGCTAACGCACACGCATACATACATATATTGGAGCCAGAATTATATCACTTGCATTTGTTGTTGCTATTATTGGTGGTTAAACGTGCCCGCACTAACGCTGCAACTTCGTGTTATATAAATCGTGAAAGTTTCATGCAGCACGTAATCAAAATGTTTTCGCCACTCATTCATATGTATTCTAATTTCATTAGTAAATTACATATAAATTTGCACGATATGATTCGCAAACGACGAACGCGTGCGCACGACCATACATACGTACATACAAACACCGCCCCAACATGCTCATCATACATACATACATAAGTGTGTTTTTGTTTGTATTTATAATGACGTCATACATAACTTTGGGTGGCGTTATGATGGCATTGTTGTCCGTGATGCATTTCATCCCAAGCGTAACATTTGTCGTTAGATAGAGTGCTCATAGTGTACTAGACATATTTAGGTGCAAATATATGTCATCGTATGGGATACTACTTTGCGTATAAACTTATTTCTATATAGTAATTTTCGGACCACAACTAGTTCCTATTTTCTGTCGATATTTTTATTGAAAACTGAACAACTGAAAACTTACAATTCTTAGAAATTCTCTCAATTTTCAACACTTTTCTAAAAAAATAAATAGTTCAGTTTACTGCTCCGAAGCAGCATATTAATTCGAAAATTTTTAAAACTATATATAGAAATTCTAGATACATTTTTTTGAAAATAATTTTAATATTTTACTAATATAAGGGTGTTGTACTAGACTTACACATATAACCTTCGAAAAAAAAATTAAGTGAGAAATTTTAATTTTTATCAATTCTTTTGGAAATAAAGAAAGAAAAAAAAGAAAAATACCGTTATAATATTTTTATTTAAAGTCTGTGAATTTTTAGATACGTAACTGAAATACATGAATTTTAGAGTTATGAAACTCTTTTATTAAACCAAAATTATATACGAGATGTGTTCAAAAAATAACGGGAATTTTTAAATTTCCAAGTGCCGTTTTTTATTTTTTATTATGTTGATATATGTATTTAACCCTAAGGTTAGACGTGCTTAACCCCAAATTTATACTTGTTTACATGAGCTTTTTGTTTTGCTTGATTGTTGTTTCTTGACCAAAAACAATACTGTAAAGATGTCCCAGCTACCATATTCGGCAGACATGAGCCCGAGTGACCTATTTCCAAAAATAAAGATAACCAAGGGCTATCCCAAAAATCGAGTTTGAGAAGTGTTTCAACGTTTGGAAGAAACGCTCTGGTATAAGTACTCAATATCGAATCTATTCCAACGGGGATATCATTTACGTAGGCGAATGAATAAATATGTTATTCAAAAATCGAAAATTATCGTTATTATTTAAAAATCGAAAATTACTGTTATTTTTTTCAAAAAACGATAATTGCCGTTATTTTTTGAACCGATCTCGTATATAAATAGGAATTATCTCAGAATTCCATTGTTCAACGCCTTACAATATGCAACTAATTCTCTTTGATGGTGGCTTAAAACTTATACGACCCTACATATGTCCAACAAATGAAACAGACTAGTACCAATTGAAGAGCAATTTCAGTTCACATAAATAAAATACTTGAATTTTTTAATGGTGCTGCTTGGTGACTATACTATTATCGGGATTGTTTCATGGCTCCATGTTTTCTTTATATGAATTAGTAATAAAAGAAATAACAAAAGTTTATTTTTAATCACAGACCTTAACTATTTATTTC
Organism: Zeugodacus cucurbitae; assembly: GCF_028554725.1. Classification (NCBI taxonomy): domain Eukaryota; kingdom Metazoa; phylum Arthropoda; class Insecta; order Diptera; family Tephritidae; genus Zeugodacus; species Zeugodacus cucurbitae. Next base: position 48,444,513 of record NC_071670.1, read on the forward strand.
CTTTCACCAAGCTATTGCCTTGCCTATGAAACACTCTAGTTTTAGAACTTTCAAAAAATTAAATTGCTGCTTCGATATTCTAGGGGTGACTAGTTGCGTTCGCTTATTACCTCGCAATCAGTGCAATGAATGACAGCAGCACGAAACGAGTGCATTTCCCCACAGTTATTAGTGCATTATGCCACAGCACACGTTTTTGTTCGTCATGCTCACGCTCTCAGTTGAACGTCATTTACGAGTGTTAGATCACTCGCTAGTCTGTGGTGCAAAAGACTAAAAGTTTCGGTTATTTATCTAGTCATTACGATTTAATTGTGTTTGTCTTCAATAGCGTAATCACAGCGCATACATACAGACACACGAACTTATTTACATACAAATGTTTGTCTGACTAACACATTGCTCGCGCACCTTTCGACCAACAACAAAGTGCATTTCACACAGCTATTATGTCAATGTTGGCCGGTTTGTCGGTTGTCAACCAGCACCAAGCAATGTCAGCTATCCCCTAGCTGCGTCACCTTTTTAAATGAGACCAATACATGTTCTTTTTGTCTTCGTTTTGCTCGGTGCGATTCTTTCCATGCATAGACTTCCGGACGAAAGTTGCTACCTTTTTCCGGGTGTCTCGGTTGTCCCAGCTGTTGTTCGAAAGCATTGCAGAACCCCGTTTTATTGCTAGCTCTTAGAATCATATTCGTAAGCGCTGTATATTCGCAAGTTTCACAAGTCCTCAACGCCCACTAGGCGCTCGCTGTACGTGTCTTTAGTCAGGTTCTTTGACGTTTATCGACATTTCATCAAACGCCTCACACTTCATATTTGACTATTTGCTCAGAGTCTATTTGTACTTGGCTACCGCCACATATAAGTACTCACTCATACATATAACATATGTGTGTGTGGTCTTTTGTATGCCTGTGTGTGTGTGTGTGCGTAATAGCACTGATTGCCACAAAAGGATGACGTTGCTTTCGTCATCAGCAGCGCACACATCATCATTAATGGCTATAACATTTATCTTTATGTGCAGGCATGCGTATGTACGCGCCTACTTATCCATTTGCTGGCATGTCAATACTTACATACTTACATACAGACAGCCATTGCTACATACATACGCGTACAAATGTCTGATGATGCATCATCATCGTCGTCTTTGCTTTTACACTTTCTTTTCAACTGAGCAAAAGCCACATCAATATCGGTTGCCGGCTTCTCGCTTGATTTGGTTTTATTGTTTAGTAAGTATTTATTTTTATTTTTATTTTCTGTTGCCAAAGTGTTTCAATTTTTTTCATTTTTTTCGTTCATATATTTAATTCCTTTTTACCGCACATACATAGTACTAGCTGGGCACATAGCTATTTATTTGCTTTTATTTTTATATTTGCTGCCAAACAGCCATCAGCCAAGTCAAATGTTTAAGTGTGCCCTCAAAGTGTTTTTATTTTTCATAAATATTTTCTGATTTTTTTCTATGTTTTTGGCACAGTTTATATGCTTTAACAGTGTTGGATAGAGAAATGTAATCACTTCCTAGATTTCTTAAATAATAATAAAATAATGTAACTTTGTGGCAAATAGGACCACAAATAGGAGCTTGGGTTGAAACCTCGAACAGTCTACATCTTAAAGTGTTTATTCCGATAGAGGTCGCTACTAAACTGGTTATTTTAAATCACTGAGACTATTTCTGACATGTCAAAGCTATTTAATTTATGCATTTTTCAAATCGGTTTTGGTTGTTTTTACTCTATTATACTTTTTATTTTATATAACTCATATTCATTTTTATCAGGTCAATTGTATTCCGGTCTCATTTTGATCTAGCTTCAACCTTCTATAAAAATTGTGTTTTTTTTTCTAAAATACGCTTCGTTTGATACCAAAATATTTGTAATTTTAAAATAAATTGATTAACTTAAATTTTAAATTAGGTGGCAACTCTTTCCGAAAAAAATTTTATATAAATTTCTTTAGTTTGATGACCATATTGCGATTTTTCCTTTATTTTACAAACTAATGGATTACATTTTTTTAACAGGTATAACAATACTCACAGCCTCTATTTTTTATTCAAAGCGATTAAATTTTCCCCATGAGAGCTCTTTGCATACTGATAATGTGTCGAAAATATGTCGCGTTTTGCAATTTCGGGTATAGGATAACTTTTAAAAGAAACCAGGAAAAGAATGGCTTCGAAAATTTCATGACATTGACACACCGATGATATTGAGGCTTAAGTTCTAAATAGTTTAAATGGCGGAAGATCGCGTATGAGGTTTCAAAATTTTCTTTTGACACTCGCGAGTTATGGATTCCTCCAAAAGTGTTCAAAATGTGGGAATAGTTTCTACATTTGTGGATAAACAAGAAAATAAATAGTTTCAAGTACGAAACGGATATGATCTTAAAAGAACCCTTAAACCATCCACAACGATATTATTATCAAAACCAAATGGAACAAAGTTGATGGTCGCCAGATCAGTTAGGTCCACATCTATATATTCTAAATTTTCGGTATACATATGTATTGCTAAATCTCAGTCTAATACAGAGAAGTATTCTTTTGACTTTGAGAACATGAGTTCTAGGCATTTAATCAAAATGAAGGACAAAGGATAGGGCCATAAATAAAAGACAAAACAGCGCTAAATTTGGGGACCGTTTTGAAATAGAGGGTAAGCCGCGATCTTCGTACGATGTTGGAGCGCTATCAATACTCCTTCTTGGTTCTTCTGGCTCCATAAGTAGCATTAGGTCGCTATCAATCCTATTCGGATGTTCGTGTGGGATAGAGATTGTGGGTGTTTCTATTAATAAAAGAATCGTACCAAGTAGGAAAGATCCAGATTAAATGGGCACTTCTAAATTTTCTGGGTTATGAGCCCACAGCTAAATCTCAATTTGATTCGGAGAAGTGGTCAGTTGTCTTTTAAGAACATTAGACCTGGGAGCACTAAAAGCATTTAATCTAAATGAGAAGCCAAGAATAGGGTTACAAATAAATGTTGATAAACTTGTGAATCGATGCGGAAAATAGGTTGAACCGAACCATCGTACGATGTTGGAGCGCTAACAATGAAACACCTGGTCAAACGCATACATGAATGTCGACTATGGAGGATTAGAGAACATATTTCTATATGTTTGGTCCCCATGATGTTAATCAATTTCAGTCTACATTCTTCCATTTGCCCCACTGTCTCTGCAAATTTCTTTATACTTATTGTACGCCAAGCATTTTCTTGTTTTTATTTTCATATTATATATTTCTTAAATACTTGCTGAGCTCTTAATTGTGCTTACAGTCTGATCTTTCGCCTGCCCAACCACTCAACCGCCCCTCTGTCAGTGCTCATAATTCTAGATGTTGCAGGCATGCCTATAGATATTTCCACATATGCATACATGTAGGAGCCTACATACAGTAATGCCCAGTCATTATGCGCAAATGCTATGCAAAAGAGGCTATTGAGGATTATGTTTCCCAGCAGCAGCGTGATGTGGCATGATTATGCCTTTTACAGAGTGTCGAAACATTGTGGTTACTGTGCTGATGCTGATGTTGCTGTTGCTGCTGTGTGGACTTCCGTTTATTCGCAGCTATATAAAGTATCTGTTGTTACTCTTCTTCTTCTACTTGTTGTTGTTGTTGTTGTTGATGATATGATTGCTGACATATTTCAGCTACTTCACATGCCACACACTTGACTGTGTTTTCTATTATTACTTGACTCATTAGAATGTTGTCTGTATATTTATGTGTATGTGTGAATTGCTATGCATCTGTGCTGTTTATCACGTTCATAATTGTGTTGATTTTTGTATTCTTCGTAGATACATATATATTTGACTATCGTAATCACAATAGTCATCAGTATCACGCACTTCATTAGCATTAGTTATACATAAAATAAGTAATCATCGCTCGCTTGCTTAATTATTGGTTGTGGTCATCGTTTATCAACACGTTCTGTGGTTGCGACATACTATAATATATCTCTGACGCGCGTTTTCAATTTGAATTTCTATAAATTTTATTTTTTTTTTAACGAAAAATCTATAATTATTTTTTCATGTTGCGCTGTCGTCACGCTCGGCTTCTGTGTATAAGGCAAAGCTTAGCTGTCAATCTATCTAACTATGTAATTATTCAGGCCTTTGTCCAATATATTAAAAGCGCATTACTGAACTCTTTTTACTATTACTTTTATGTTTTTATGTTTTAGTTTTTATTTATTCATTCTTTGAATTTATTGAGTGACAGCCAATTTGGAGCTCCTGCAAAACGAGACGTTTTCGGCATGCGATTGTTAGCGAATAGCAAGAGTGCATGCGCGTTGGTGCTAAATAAAAATTGATATGTTTATTAATTAAACATTTTTTTCGATTTATTGTTTTTATATTTTCCTTTTTTTCTAATTTTAATTTTTATTATTTTTTTATATTATTTTTATATATTTTTATATTTCTTTTTTTAGTTTTTATTTTTTTTTTTAATTTTTATTTTTTTATATTTTCCTTTTTTTCTAATTTTAATTTTTATTTTTTTTATATTTTTTATATATTTTTTATATATTTTTTATATATTTTTTCATATTTTTTTTATATTTCTTTTTATATATCTTTTTTTAGTTTTTATTTTTTTTAATTTTTTTATATTTTTTTTATATTTCTTTTTTTAGTTTTTATTTTTTTTTAATTTTTATTTTTTTATATTTTCCTTTTTTTCTAATTTTAATTTTTATTATTTTTTTTATATTTTTTTATATATTTTTATATATTTTTTTAATATATTTTTTATATATTTTTTATATTTTTTTATATATTTTTTATATTTCTTTTTTAGTTTTTATTTTTTTTATTTTTATTTTTTTTATATTTTCCTTTTTTTCTAATTTTAATTTTTATTATTTTTTTATATCTTTTTATATATTTTTTATATATTTTTTTATATATTTTTTTATTTATTTTTTTATATTTTTTTAATTTTTTTATATTTTTTAATTTTTTTATATTTTTATTTATTTTTTCAATTTTTTTAGTTTTAATTTTTTCTAAATTTTTAATTTAATTTTTTTACATATTTTTTTTTAAATATTTTTATTTAAATATTTTTTTGTTTAATTCCATTTTATTTATATTTTATTTAAAAAAAAATTGAAATATTTCACGCCATAAATTGCTGACAAGCGTCGATTGTTTGCCATTTATGCTTTTCATTTGTTTTTATGTTCTCTTGGTTTTCGTATTTCTTTTTGTTTCTGCGTAATTGTATGTCTACGGACATTTGTGCGCCACTGTGGGAGTGTGTGCTTATGTGTGTTTTGACAACGACCCAGTTACATTGGACATAAATTAATACATAAATCATTTATTTAAATTAGAGCAGTAAACAGTAGTAGTCTGAGAACGAAATGAATTCATATAATCATGAGAGCGTGTGTTTGTTGTAAATGATCTCGTTGTGTGGAGCCATGAAAATGGACTTGCGCAAAAAATGCCTACAGTAGCTTTAATTTTGCGTTTTCGAACGGGCTTGGAGATGAAATTTTTGACCCAATAATTAAATGGATGTTTAGTAAAAGTGGGTTAGTTTTGAGCAAAATATTAATATTCACATCATCATTGGTTTTATACACTCAGAAGAATATCCAATCCCAAAAGTATTGAAATTTAATGATAGTTGATATTTCGGTGGGTTTCAGTTCTATTTGAGTACAGAAACCCTTGGATTCAATATCATTATGATTATAATCGATAGATAATATCTTATTTCTTAGAGTTGGTAAATGGAATGATCTGTAATACAATTTTTTTAGGTTCTTTGATTTTATTTTTTTTATTGAAATTATGTCGGCACTTCTTTCTTATATTTCCGTCATTACATTTGGAAAAATATTATTTGTGATTAAAAAAATTATTATTTTAAACTAAATCGTTGCATACTATTAGGGGTACTATTAAAATAGTTAGTGAAGTCGCACACCAAAAGAAATGGTAGTGAAGATTATTTGGTATTTGTGATGGAGAAAATACGTCTAGTGGATTTTAGGCGTCATAAAAATCATATGTATTTCTAAAAAATACTGTAGAACTCTAAAAATTTTATTTTTCTAATATAAGGCAATTTATCTATAATATTCTATGTTTTCGGGATTCATCATTCAAAATTAACAATTCTATGGAATTATTAGACTTCAACGCTCATGTTTTCGATTTTTTTTAGTTTAAGGGATTACGCCACCCTGAACGCAAGAAAATCTGATTGTTTTTAGGAATTTGTTTGACAAAACTATTTGAGGTAGGACTTCTTTACATTTATTGCTATTTTAATACATACCTTAAGCTTTATAAATATTTAAAAAATATATAATTTTTAATTAAAAATGGCAGTGATGTAAGCATTGGCGTGGATAAATTTTTCCGCAGCACTCCTCGATTGTGTACAAGATAGGCATTTTAATGTTTGTCTGAAATAAGTTAAACAATATTTTTCTTTAATTTTGAAATAAAATAAAATTACGTAATTGGAAGCACTTCAAAAATTGGTTTTATATTTTGGGCTAAAAATACCGTCTAAAACCTTTGATAAAAATTTTTCAAATTATTCAATCGAAAAAATCCAACGTCTCTCTGTGAAAATCTATTTAGGAAGATGTATCGTAATTTTCAAGTCAATCAGTTGAATAGTTTTTGAAAAGCTTTTGAAAAGAAGAAAAAAATGTACTATCGGCGCTATCTAATGATCATAACTTTCGTAACTATTGAGACATTGCGTTGGGAGACATCTCAAAATAATTTTTAGAATATAGACTTTGAAATTAAGCAAAAACAAAAAAATTAATTTTTTTTGAAAATTTCAGGGTGGCTTAACCCCTTAAGTAAGCAAAGGCTAAACAAGGTTTAAGATAGAGTGTCAATAACAAATTGGAAGTATTTTATATTTTTATATTATAATTTTTTTATTTTTATTTTTTTTAAATTTTTTTTTATAATCCCATTTTTAAATTTTCGTCATTAAAATATGAATGCAATTTTCATAATTTTTTCTTTATTCTTCTTTATTTTTTATTACATTTTCATCAACTTTGTTCCACTGTGCCCTACACAAATGTATTTTAGCTGTTCTTAATTCTATATGTCTTCACCTGTGTTTTGGTTTTGTTGGCATATGTTGTTGCTCTGTCGTTTATACATTTGTGCGTTTTTTACCTTTAAGTTCAATGTTTGTTTTCAAAAGCATTTCTTTCGTTGAAAGGAAAAAATAGAATTTCTTCGCATTTCCCCCTAAAGTTTCGCTGTATGATTTAGACTGTTTCAGTTGTTTATAAAAAAATTCATTTTGTGTGGCGGTAGTAAAAGTTTCAGCCGAGCATAAGTTTAGTGCTCCTTAAAAGCATTTTTAATTGGACGCAAGGAAATTTTAACTTTCTTTTGCAAGAAGCAACTTTCTGTTGCAACAAGCAAAAGTGCCATTGCAAGCGTGTCACGTGTGATGTATGCATTTCTATGCTGTCGCACAAAGTGTAGCATAACTTTTTAAAAGAAAGCACGGCGTGTGAATTCTTCACGCCTATTCATTGCATAACTCCGCTTTGTCTGACAGTCTCGTCTTTGCATTGTTGCGCTTGAGAGTTGACCAGGGTCATTAGACGCATTTAAATGCAAATGCACAAACTGACTGACGACGAGGACGACTACGTCTAAATAAAGGAGCATCCGGCATGCGATGAGTAGTAGGTAAACTTATGTATTTTATGTCGTCATCAAAGACACTCTGGCATCCTATTGTTTTCTTTATTCTCGTTTTTTTTCTTTTGTTTTTATTGTTGGCTTTGTTCCCTCCGGATACCAGTACAAATTCCACGTAAGCGCATATGGGACTGAATGAAGTAAGGCATCATCATCGCATAAGAGCCTTGAAAGTGCCGGCGTGACGCGCAATGAGCGCTTATGCACAGTTGCATGTGATATGCTTGAATGTTTGTATGTATGTGTAGATGTGTGTGTCTGTGTGCACCTCAAGTTGTTCTTTTCCGTTGCGAGCATGGCTATTTTGGTAGTGTTTGCTAAATCAAAATGGAAATGTTTACATAATGCTTTGCCGTGTTAGACAGACAGTGCGCACACCAGGCAACAGGCAGCAGCACCGTGGCAACACTCCAGCGCCACATGAGCAGCGATGACGTCGCCGCAATGAAAATGAAAATGAAATTGAAACTGAAAAGCTGAAGAAGGTGAGAATATTGAATAATTTTAATGGCGGCAGTCAGCAACACTGTTTTATATCGCCAACTTGCCGACATTTGGCTTTAGCTGAACAGCAATAACAACAACACTGAAAGTAGCTAGAGTCGAATTCATACGCATACGCATACTCCCAATACTTTAATTCTATATTATATATATACATGTGGGTATGTATGTATGGATGTTGATCTGTTGTGTGTATTAAATGCTTTTGTTTTTTACTTGTATGTACTTATTTACTCATTCACCTTTGTTTTTTTTTTCTGTGCTGTTGTTGTTTACAATAAGAAAATAAGCAACGTTCAATGAATGACATAATAGTCTTGGCGCTGCTGGCAGTAGGAGAAAGAAAAGCTTTTCATGTACGCGCGTGAAAGGTCAAAGAACACGGTCAAGGCAAGCGAAATATGCAGCAAGCAACAACGCCCACGGATATAAGCGCATAAACATACATACATGCCACACAATGTTGCACTGTAGGTGCGCGAGACGGTCAGTATGCTCATACATACATACTTTTATGTTGCAAAGTCAGTTGTTGACACCTTTTACGTCTGAAACGCTCATTTCATAGTTAACTACAGCTATTTATATACTTACATACATATTATGCATGTAAATATATCGAAGGTTGCTGACGGTTTATAGGCTACTGAAATTTTAATACCCTACCCAGCTCCAATATATTGCGGGGTGCTATAATTTTCTCGTGAAAAAATGCGTTACCTTTATTTACATTGTTCACAATTGTTTTTGTTTTCATTTTAAGCATGTAAATATCCTTTCAATAATTATTTCGCTGCCATTGTTCAATTCAATTGTTTTGCCTTTTTTCTACGCGCTCCTCTATTCTTGTTTTTGTTGCCTTGTTGTTGTTGTTGGTTTGACAGGTCTGTTTCTGATTATATTTAATTGGAAATTAAGCCGCCTTTGATAAGCCTGCCAGTTAATGCCTTTATTTGTTGTTGTTGCTTCCTGTTACATTGTTTCGGAGGTGAGTTTTTTTCGCTATAAGTAGCTATAAAAAACAAAGCACTTTATGGTTTATATTTATAGCTTTGCACTAATGCTTTAAGCTATAGTGATTATTGTTTAAACATAAATTTGTTTATCCTTAAAATGGAATGAAATGAAATTAAAACATTGAGTCATATTTTTTTGTTTGATTCTAAAGAAAACGATCGTTATCAGCTCCATTTCTAGTCTCTCAAAATACATTTTCATAGTTTTTTTTTTCAAGATAGAATATGAAACTAACCTCAAAAACGATATTGGCAATCTGTTGTTGTTTTAGGGTTTATACCGACTCTCAACTTACTGTAGGCTCAGGAAAGAGTTCGGTCTAGTTTAGATGACCTGACACACGTTACCTAACTGTAGTTTGAGGGGTAAACACAGTTATTAGAGTCTCAGGTGGACCTAGAATCAAGTCTTAAACACCGTTTAACCAAATACGGTATTCAGTGCGCAATTGTACGAGGGTTTCTCGGGTTTCAAGAGGCTACTCGAAACTGGATAATGTGTTTGAAAACACCCAGACAAGTTTCACAGAAAAAGATTTCGTGACAGCGTTTATTGGTAGGTGGAATATCATTGTCATTGTCATTGAGAAGCTTACAGAGATGAATCTTTTGTTTACTGCAACTGTCTGTACATTGATTTTACGAAAGTGTTCAAGGAAAAGAACTACGGAAGTGTTCTAGCTTTGGAAATAACTATGATCTCTTACGGAAGGCTTACCCGTTTCGATGTGTTCTTAATGTTCGATGGAATTTTAAATATATCGTTTGACTGTCCACAAACTTCCATTAAGTCGTAAGTCATCTGTATTTCCATTCTGTGAGTCTTCATGGCCATAGCTGGTTCCTGAACACACTAAGCAATTTAATTAACCTTAACGGTTACAAACCCATTTTCGAATACACTGTAAACATTGAAGAGTCTTTAAATTTCTGTCGGTAGTTCAGTCATTAGAAGTGTGTTTGAAGTTACAGTTTATCACTATTTTCATAATCCTCAAATGGGTTTCCATAACATTTACTATTTCCTTTGAACAACCGTCTTTCTCTGCTTTCCCTTTCACATAAAGATCGACGAAATTATATTGTTCCACCAACCTTGATTAATATATTTCAATTTTCACGAGTGCTACGCGGTTACGAAGTTGAGGGAACAACGAGATTCTCCCATAAAACCGTTTTGGACAATTTGAATCTTCAGGCATCTTCAACTCGCGCTGCATATTGTACTAGGAATGAAATTGTAAATTTCCTTAACCTCTACAAGGCCAATAATTGCCTACCCGCGCTAATTAAACAAATCGACACGAGGTTACAGCTATGCAAACATAAAAACACCAAAATCAAAAACCAAAAAATGACCGATTGTGTAAGCGTATTCCCACATAAAATTACCTTCATGCTCACGTATTATCAGTCATTCGATTGTCGTGCCGTAAAGGCGTACAAACAAAATTACAAAATGTTGTTTACTGTTAAGATATACCGTAGAACAGCCGATTCAAGACCGTCAGCGCCTCGCTGTGCTTATCAATAACGTCGCAACTTGCAACACCTTGGCGAGTTTAAAGACACAAACGATACAACAAATGGCCATCAGGTGAGGTAGTAGACATGGAAAATATAAAATAAAAAACAAAACAAATATCGCGCCATTATCTAACCATCGTCCAGTTACGAGCAGCACTATTCCCAGAAACAAAACACGCGGTTGTGTAAATCACTCGCACTCATTTACAATCGACTCGCTACTATGTAGTGCTATCAGACATTTTATCAGTTCCCATCACCGTTACCGCCCCACGGCAAAATATTTGTGTATGCCTCGCAACTCAACGCTTTGACTCTTTCCAATTGGTTTCTTATTTGTTATGAGATAGGTCGATAGATATCGAACAACGAAAAACTTCTGTCTGCCGATAGTTTCCTCTATATGCATAGAAATATATCGTGTTTTTCTTCAATGTAAATTTGGTTTTTAGTTCCGTCGTTCTGCCATTGTTTACTTCGTTGTCTCGAATTGATTTCATTTCGTTCGAATTGAAATGAATTGCAATCGAAATGAATTCACCGCTTTGTAGTTATTTACATTGAAGTGTATATACATTTCCTGTGTTGTTGCCTTTGTTTTTGTTGTTGCTATTTTTTAACTTAAGCATTTAATTATGCCATAATTTATTATTTTGATGAAGTACTTTTGTGTGAGCGCGTGTGTGAAAATGAAAGTTCTTTCAGTTCCCTCATTCGATATGCAATAAATTCAGGCAGATGTATGTACTCGAGTATATACCCGTACCTTTGTATTTGTACTTTATTTATTTCCTTTGTAAGCAACATCTTTAAATTAATTTATTATGTATAGGTCCTTTGTATACAAGTCCATTTATTATGTATAATTTTTGTTTTGAAAATTTCGGTGTAGTTCCGCTTCTCCATTATTTCGTGGATTCATGTTCCGTATATGTATATTTTTTGTTGATCAACATGCTTTCGTAAACAGATATTTTCGGGACGATTCAGAATTATTTTCCGTTAAGATACTTGATTTAGTCAACCGCACAGCAATTGCAATCTCCAATACGTTGCTATGTTGAAGTTGATTCCGCCATTGTCAATGGCTTTTGAATCCTAGATCTCATCCAAACATAATTAAATCCAACTTTGACTAGTTTATAAGAAGAATCTCTTCTTACTGATAGGATGAATTTCTTACTTTCTATGATTCTGAACGTAACAGCCCTTATGTCAAATATTATTTCAAGCATTTATACATTTCAGTCACTGCGCTACGGGTGTCTTGATATCTTTAGCCCCAATGAGTGGGTTTCTAATATTCAATTCAGACAAGACTATAATGATTCAACTATTAGTCTGGACAAAATGCTAATTGACTCAATTAATTAATGATAACCTAATAGCCTTTTCACATAGCCAAATTAATTGATCAATTAAAATTTTGATTGGGATACCATTTTTGTCCTTCACACTGCCGATAATCGATTAGCTGTTGTACATTATTGTTTTTGCTTTTCATAAGAATGGTAATGGTAATTTCATCAGTTGATTGCTATTTTTAAGCATCCTCCGTAGTGTAGCGTGAACAACAACTCGCAGACAAAGAACAGATATTGATCAGGAGAATTGATTAATTAGTTCCTTTCTAAAAACGCTCTTAAATAAATTCCATCATAGTTAATGGGTTCTGGATCCAAGAACTAATCTAAACATAAATTATAGAATTCAACTATTAGTCTGGACGAAATGTTAATTGACTTAATTAAGAAACAACCTAAATGTTAATTGACTTAATTAAGAAACAACCTAAATGTTAATTGACTTAATTAAGAAACAACCTAAGTTTAGTCTATGCAGGTAGCCTTCACTGTTCATAAATCTGTGTAACTAATTCAAGACGACAGACGATTTTTACTTTAATTTTTGATGGACAGAGGTCTTAATGACTCTTAATATTGAAAATATCAACTAGAACTGTTCAATAAAGAGTCAGAGACTTTATAGTGCCTTCTGCTATTCATAATTTTTGGTCAAGTATCATATTCTTTCAAAGTTATGAAGTCCTCCGAGCTTTCAGTTTCCACTTTTAGGCTTTGAACTTATATGTATAGTTCTAAATTTTGAACTAGCACGAACTTAGACGTAGAGTTCTATATTTTTTTGTAGCGGCAGAAAACATATCCGAAATATTTTTAAGGAATACTGCTGAGTTGTTAGCAGTCCTTGAGTGGATAAAAATAGGGGTCCGTTGCGGTTACCCTTCAGATAGTTATATAACTTAAGCGGAGATCACTGTATTCCAATTATAACAACATCAGATCGATATAAATTTTCTACGCACTTGTGTGGAAGGGCTCAACTAGGCTTCTTGGTAGACCAAATTGTTATTGCTTTCTTTCAACACTTTCACCTTGCCACTTGCAACACGAAAGCGATCGAGCTCACATGACATCTTGTCATTAAGTGAAGCGCACACACACGTGTTCTCCGAATATTCTTCATAAATAAAGTTCAATCAAATTCAATTCAATACTTTATATTTTTTCGCTTACAAGCAATTTTGGGTCGCTGCCAGTCGTCAACTTTCAATGGGAAAAGAACAGACGAACTCACATGTATATGTGTACATTTCTGTATATGTTTGTATGTTTGTAAGTGTTCAAATTGCTGTGATTTCTCGTGTGGCAGATGACTTTGCTGCCACAGTAAATGTGTCTTGAGGTTATGCATGCACATACCATATGTATGTCCATATGTCCATATGTGTATATTTCTGTTTCTCTTTTTTCAAGAACTTTTACTGCATTTGCAGTTAGTTTTATTTCATTTGTTTCTTTTCTTAGTTTTTTTTGCTGCTTCCAGATAATGTTACTTGACGAGCGCTTTTATCTTCAAGTACAAGTTTATATGCGTGTGCAAGTTTGCCTGTGTTTGTGTGTGCTGAAGTTTCACCTTTCCCTCGCTCATTACCTACTTATGAACGGAATGAAGCGGCTCAAATCGAGGGCCGTTAAACTTCCACTTTTTCCATTTGGTACCATTGCTATGACTTCTAAAAATATTTCCATTAAATGCTAAAGTATCTTTTAATGTGTTACATGTGTATGTAACAAATATAGATTTACACAGTGGTGGTCATATAATTGGGGAAGACATTTTTTTCAAGCATTTAACTTTACTTCATACAATTTGTGTTGACAACACAATTTGAAAATGGTTTCTATTTTTCGAAATCGGAAAGATTACCTCCTATTTTGGATACAATGATTTTCCACGAAATATTCACAATTTTCTGGTTTTTTCTAGTAGCAGATTTCTAATCAGTCAACATTTTGTTTGCTTGGCACATTTTTACTTTTTGTAAAAGTTTTTCCCCACATTGAACTTGGTTAATCACCGAAAATTTGCGCTTCGGCACATAACTCAATTTACTTTATGAAATATCAGTGTTTCTGGGACTTTTTGCATTATTGTTCTGCAAAATGTGTACTTAAAAGAATATTGAATATTTTTGTTTACCGATTATAAGTCAAAATAAACAAAAATTTGTTTGGTTTTATCAGAAGCAAAACGAAAAACCAGGCTAAGTCGATATAAACATAATCGAGTGTACGGAAGTGCGAAAATTGCAGGTTTCCATCAAAACAAGAAAGTAAATGAAATTAGGGCACGCGTGTTAAGTTGATTTTGCGAATTTATTGAAGCTGATTCGTTCCTCAGAAAATTATCGTGATAATGAAATTCTGATAGAAATCCTATGAATTAATGGTGGTATTTTTTTTTTTTAAATAAATGTTTAGTCGAGAAGAATAATTTAATTTGCAAGGAAACTGAAGAGATAATCCAAATTTATTGTTTCGGAAATGTCCAAATATATAGGCGATAAATCCGAAAAAAATTTAATCTTTTCATTCAGATTTCAGAAATATAATATCAAAAGGGCGTGGTCAAATATTGGTTGCGTGTTGAATGAATAATATAAGGAAAGGGGTCTGATAAATGATCAATAGATTTTAATTCGAACCATCATATAACACTGATTAATCGAAAACCAATATTCGGGGCTTCATTACCGACTATGCTTATAAAAGTGACTTAAAATGAGATCTATGGTTATTTGCTCGAAAGTCTTATCAACCACTAAAAGGAGTACAACTTAAACCAAAATATTTATGCTCATAAAGTTGACCTATATCTTCGAATGTTTCTAATAATAAGACTAACACTGCAGCGTGTAATGTAATCCTCCATATTAACAGTATCGAACAAATCCTAGTACTTTTTGGTAAAATCAATGCTGTCGATATTTGCATCGCATCTTCTCGGAATTAAAGCTATCAAGTTATCGACTATGGTTGAGGGAAAGTTTCTTCACTCTTCCAGGACCCTTCGAAAAGTGGGGTAGCTCTTTTATTATTTTTATTCTAATAACTCTATTCTAAATGAATTTCTTCTAGGGTTAGAATATGAGGATTCTGAGAGCGACTTCGGAAAACAAGTCCACTTAAATGGTATAGCCTACTTGGTATGTGTAGTATTACGAATTCTATGATTTTTATGAAGAGGGTTCCCACAACAACAACTTGACAGTTCGATATCCCAATCTTCTTTACTAATTGTGGAGTCCTTTAGGGTGTCGGGAAACACTACTAATAATTCTTTTATGTTATAGAAATTCTTTTTTGAGAACACCCTACTCCAGTTGCTAATCTGTTGTCCGACACTGTAGATCCAGTGCGGTTACTCCAACTTCAGTGTCGATTTTCAATGAATAACAGCAAATAGCAAATAAATATACACACTCACGAATACCGTGTATATATATATATATATATATATATATATATATATATAGATATTCTGTCGATACTTCCAATTGAGCTATGTGCGCTACTTTTCAATATTATCACCTATTTGTTGATGTTGTTGTCAACGTTGTCGTTGTTTTTTGTCGCACATTAGTATTGCTATTATGGTTGTTGTTGTTGTTTCACTTAGTGCGCGGTCAGACAATCAGTTCAATTGTAATTCCTCTTCATTTATATACACTCACACATACATACATATAAATACATTGCTGATGTGCGTCTCCTCCTCGCAGCCAGCGCTGCCATCGTTTGACAGTTGACTGTTGCCAGTTGTTGTCAATTGTCAGTTGACTATTGACTGTTTTATTCAGCAACGTGTTTGTTTTTGTTTTTGTTTATGCTGTTTATGAATCGCTTTGTCAATTTCTATGTTTGCACAATGATATACCAACATACATACATACATTTAGATTAAAGTGTGTGTGTGTGTATCGGTGTACATTTATTATGGCCGTCAGTTCGTCAGTCAATAAATTGTTTGGAATGTGTGCCAATTCTTTGTCATTGTGCGTGGGTTGTGTGCGGCGGTGAGTGCAATTGTTGGCATACTTATAAATAAAAAGTGCCCGCATATGTATGTGTGTGTGTGTGTACAAGTTCTAACATTACTTTTCACTTACAACAACCATAAACATATGTATATACAGCAATCTTCACTTTGCAATCGAATATGTTTGTGTCTGTGTATTTCATTCATTGTAGTGGGTGTCTAACTGTAGTTAAAAATAATCATATAATAATGCGATTTTTCTAAAGATAAGAAAATTACTGAAGAACTGAAGAGAAATTATGCCAAAAATGGTGGAGCTGTCATGTCTGTGGCATTAGATTGATATGCCGTATTTAAATATTAAAGCCATATTTATTGTTTAATAAGCGACAAAAAGCTTTTAACAGCGACTGTGCCACTTATAAAAGTGGATTGTTTCAAAGCTTTGTTGGAAACATAAATTTGATGATATACTATGGACTTTAATGATCCGCTTAGTGACGATAGAAAGCATCGCCAAAAGATATACTACATTTCTGGGTATTATCGCTAGAGTAAACGATAAGCCATGAATTTCTTCATAAGTTTATCTGATTAACCAAGTAGTATTCCGCTAATATTTCATAATTCCCGTATATACTCCTTCATTGAATTCTTATATTCATTGGGATCTTAGTTTATTGAATTTCTAATTTATGATCATTCAAAAATATGTTCCAGAGTTTTTCTCTTTAATATCCCTAGAGTTGATAGTCTAAATTTCGCCACCATATAGTAAGATAGGATGATAAGACCGTTCCTACAAAAAACCGGGTCGTTTCTATTTAATTGGAAGAAACTCGGTTTTTATCCGACCAAAAATTATCAACTCAACGAAGTATTCCGAACTAGTGTTGATTCCCGGAAATTTATTCCAAGATATATTTGTGAAGGAGTCAGTGAGCTAGTATACTTAGCTTAGCAAATACTTCATCTTTTCCTCGGTCGCCACGAAGCTCAATTTCAATACTTCGGATCTGAAACTGCTAGCCAGACCTATGATTTATGTAGAGATTGTCATAATTTATTCTTGATCCTTTGGTAACATTTTAATTGATATGCATTGTCGTTGATTTCAAATCTGAAGACACACCGCTGCTTAACACTTTATTTGAGCTATTGGAAGTATTTTAGGTAGTATCAAGTATAGAGCCTGATTTCATATAGTGATCAAGCAAATCAATGTACCTCTTGCGATCTAATCTGGATCAGAAGTTTCGCTGACCATGTTTACGTGAAGATGCGACTCGCGGAGATCCGACTTGTTCTCAGTCGGATAATATAGGGGAGATCAAGCCCATATAACTTTTCATTTGAAGTATACCGAGATCAAGCACTCATTTACTGAATCGCACAGCTGCTTCTCTGCTTTGAAACTAAAAGCTCAACTCTCGTATGGTGATCTTCCAATGAAAGAAATCTCAATAATTCTTCTTGATATTCAATCCATTCTTTACACAACTTAAAGCGTCCTGTTACCAGTTTATCAGCCATGGTGAGATCCTTATCATGGTGCGAGCTCACTGGAGTTGGCTCGGCGATGCAGTAGTCTTAATTATCGGAGTCTTAATTTCAATTCAGTAAATAATTGAAATTGATCTTCATTTCTCAAACTTTATGTAAATAAAATAATCCAACGAAGTATTCCATTACTTTACCCTTCAACTGAAAGTTCTATTGGCGGTACATATTTACTACAATCTACCTAGAGTATACCTAAATTTGAAAGCCACCAAAGTTGTTATCTTTTTGTTTGATCAACTTTCAAAATAATTTTTAATTACTTGCAGTGCTTTAGTTTAATTAAAATTCAATTCTCTCCATCATACTTAACCAGCCAGCATTGCTTCAAGAGCTTTTGTTTTACAAGCTAGCCAGCCATTCGATCGGTACGCTGCTTGGCTTGTTTGAGTCGTTTCCTAGGCTACCATTAGTTAGTTTATTGATAAACACTTCAATTAAGTTGAAAATTCAATTTAAAATCAGTGGCTTGGGCACGTATGAACGACGGCTGGCGAACGAACGAAAGCACGCCCGTCGTTTTTTGCGCGCCACACAAGATAGTAAAGCACACAGCTGAACAAACTGAAAAGGTATGAAAACGAAAACAAAACAGAAAAAACTGAAAACAAAATTAGTAATTGTAATAATAATATATTTTCGTATTCATTGGCAACTATAAAGAGCGAGAGCCAAGAAATTAGCGCTAATATGCGCACAAATGTGATAATTTTGCTTGCTCTCACACACACACCTTCACTCTGACTAATGCAAGTGTAGCCACTTATTTAGCTAAAGTTATGAATATGCATATTGCACAATTCGCCTGATTGCTCTATGTAAGTACACACACACAGGCCGCCGAGTTATCAGGCAATCTCGTTTTTTTGCTTGGTTGAAAATTTCAAAATGTTCGCTTAATTACAAGAAATTGTCAGTATTGCAACGAAATGTATGTGCATATCTTATATACATACATACGCACTCAGTTATTGAAATATTTAAGCGTTAGTAATAATTAAAAGCAAACAAGTGGTTAGTAATAAGGCAGTCATAATAATAATAACAATAACTACAGTGTGGTCTCTGCATACGAGGGTAGTTGCAAAAGTATCGGAATTTTCGAAAAATGTAACGATTTTCGTTTTTGATTTTTGAAAGTATCTTGTTAAGGAAGATTTGTAAACGAGAGATTAAAAGTCGGCCCACATAATAAATCATTGCACTATCGTTACTCTCCACATTGAATTTTTACTTGCATCTTTTTCAAGGACACCAGGCGTTTGAACCTTTAAGAGGTAAATTAAATTTATTTTACACAGAGTATGTATATGATTCTTATGAGAAGCTCCTTTGTATCCTAAGGCATCATCATAACGACGATCTTCTCTCAGACCAGAACTTCTATAATCTAATAATTTCTATAATCTTCAAATATCCTTAAATCCATATTAAAATATATTATTTAGACATCACACTGTTGATTTTCAATGTTTGAAAACTGTTAGATCAATGTTAAGCTATTCAACCAAATTCTTTTGATTTAAATTATTTAAAAAAAAATCGGCCGCTTAGGTTAGTCATTCTTGACATAATTCCTTAATTTCCTTAATAATTTGGACTGATTTCAAGCTGATGGTTTAGTGAATATCATCAAGGTGCGTTTGAATTGTTAGAACAGTTATGATTTAAAATTCAACTAATAAAATAATAAAGTTTGAATATTTAAAAAGAAATTTTCAGACTTTTTCAAAAACTTTTTTAAGAATCAATAAGTGATTTGAAATTCTTAAAGCCACCTATAGTTTAATAACACAGCCACAGAATTTTTTTTTTTGGTTCTGACTTGGGGGTCGTACTATGCGTACCTTACCTTTTTGGGGTCTCTGAATCCGAATCCGAATCCGAGGTCCATTTAACCCCATCAGATCAGCATTTTGACATAAACCCAAAAACTGAATATGCATTTTTATACTCTCGAAACAAAAGTTGCTAAAGAGAGTATTATAGTTTTGTCCACATAACGGCTGTTTGTAAGTCCTAAAACTAAACGAGTTAGATATAGGGTTATATATACCAAAGTGATCTGGGTGACGAGTAAAGTTCAAATCCGAATGTCTGTCTGTCCGTCCGTCTGTCCGTCCACCGTAACTTGAGTAAAAATTGAGATATCTTAATGAAATTTGGAACACGTATTCCTTGGCACCATAAGAGGGTTAAGTTCGGGCATAATCGGACCACTGCCACGCCCACAAACTGGCGATAACCAAAAACACATAAAGAGCTATATCTAAGCCATAAATAAAGTTATGAAAATTTAAAACATAGGATCGCATTAGAGAGGGGCACATTTGAATGTAATTTTTTTTAAAAGTGGGTGTGACCCCGCCCCCAACTAGGTTTTTTGTATATATCTTGCAAACCAATAAAGCTATATAAACCAAATTTTCTGCAGTCGTTTTTTTAGCCGTTTCCTTATACAGTCCAAAAATGAAAGAAATCGGATAATAACCACGCCCACCTCCCATACAAAGGTTAGGTTGAAAATGACTAAAAGTGCGTTAACTCACTAACGAGAAACGTCAGAAACACCAAATTTTACATAAGAAATGGCAGAAGGAAGCTGCACTGAGATTTTTTTACAAACTGGAAAATGGGCGTGGCGTCGCCCACTTATGGGTCAAAAACCATATCTCAGGAACTGCTCGACCGATTTCAATGAAACTTGGTTTGTAATAGTTTCCTTACATCCCAATGATATGTTGTGAAAATAGGCCAAATCGCTTCACAACCACGCCTACTTCCTATATACCGGAACTTTGAAGACGATCTGAATCGTTTACTTTACAATATATAAAGTAAGCACTAGTGAAGATATCGATGCAGAACTTTGCACAAATACTACGTTTATAGTGTGGCAGCCCCATTCTAAAAATCACCGAAATCGGACCATAGGTTGTCAAGGCCCCATATATCGAATATGAGGATCTCGGTGCTTCTAACCTAATATTAGAGTTTCCAACTTTCAATGGACTTTTTGCACTATATATGACGAATATGTGGGTCAAATTGTGTATTATATAATATTAATAAAGTTAAATAAATAAATTGCGAGAGTATAAAATGTTCGGTTACACCCGAACTTAGCCCTTCCTTCCTTACTTGTTTTTCTTTTAATTTTGAGAAAAAAATTTGGTTCCGAATCAAGGGTCTTACTATGTGTACCTTACCTTTTTGGGGTTATTCAAGATTCAAAATGGCGGATCCAATATGATTGACGCTTTTTTGAAATATACATCGGATTCGCTTGAAACTCGTTATTCGGGTTCGCTGATTACGAATTTGACGTTACTTTTCAAAAATTCAAAATGGCGGATTTATGGCAAATTTAGTTTTGTGTGTCCGACATGAACATATAAACAAATAATTTTGATATTTCAGGAAACTTTTCCCAAAAATATTCGTTAAAGCCTTTCTAATATACGGAGTTCTCAAGCATATCTTGGTTTTAACCCTTGTTACTACGATTGGATAACGAAAAAGTCTTTCAGCAGTCTTAGAATTATAGTGAATAAAAACACCATAAATTACTTCTCATTTAGTTAATAATACAAATAGCTTATAAACTCCATATGAAAATTAACTAGTCCTAAACCATTTTACAACTAGTTTGTACCGGACTAGTCATACCACACCGCCTTTATCGTGACTAGCAAATGGTGATTATAAACCATAACTTCTGACGAAATATGCATTGTCTCATTTCAGTAAGAAACACAACGAGACTATATCCAAATATTGAAAAAAAGTTTAAAATTAAAAAATATAAAGCGGGTCCACTTATGGGTCAGAATTTATTTTAGCTTGAGTTTTAAATCAGAAATAAAATATCTAATTATTTTTGTCTATTAAAGCTTCATAAGTATACATATTTCTAAAAGTTCTGGTCTTTTTCATACTAGTTAATTTACAGTCTGAACTGATACTAGTCGCGAAGTAGTACTTTTTCGACTAGTTCACTTTAAGTTATGAATTTCTAGTTGTAAACTATATTTTTTTCAAATTAGCTTGATGTTTCACTGTAGACAATATTTGTATTTCTATATATGCTATGTCTACGTACATTTAACGCACGACCATTCAAAGATTTTGTGTTTTCCGGTGGGTGGTTACTGCGACGACGGCCAGCCTGGGTAATTAATTGTTGCAAGTGCCGCCCAGCAACAACCTTCAAGCAATTGTTTTGTTTTGTTTTCCATTTCGAATTGTATTTACATACCTATTTACATATATACATACATACAAACATCAGTGAATGTTGGTACGAAATTGTATTTGTATGGCACAGGCATGCGCGCCACGTCACTCGCGCTCATTCAGGCATTCAAGCATTCAGTCACTATGCCATTCAAGCTTTCGTCGCCGTCGTCGGCCGTTGGTCCGCCAATTCGCCGGCTGGTTGCCATAAATGTAAACAACAGTGTGACGATTTAATTGTAATTTAGTGTGAAATTTTTATTTTTATGTTGTCGAACGCTCAACCGCTCAGTCGTCGCGCATTGTTCGCCCTAGTTCGCCGGGTATTGTATAAGCGCGTTAAAAATATGAATTTAATGCGCTATTAAATAATACTCATGCACCGACTGACCGCGTCAGCTCAACCGTCGCCGCCACCTTGGTTGTTGCTTACCGCTCCACCAGCTACTGCTGAGTAAGTGCTCGCTTGCTTGCCTCATCTCTGGGCTTATTACCGGCCGCAAGTTGCCGCCTCAAATTCGTGTGCGATAAATAATTATTTCAATTTTCTGCGATTGCGCAGCACTTTTTTCGTTGTTGTTGTGCTCCGTTTTAAGGTTTTCAGCGAGCCATTACTTTTCCCTTTTCGTAATAATTTTCACTTCATTTAATGGGAGTAGTAAAATGTGTTGCAACAACAATGAAATAAGAGTGAAAAAAAAACATAAAAAATAGTTCCTTCTTTTTTCGCTGGATTTTATTACTCAAAGCGAGGCCGCCTGCTGTTGTTGTGGCTAAAGCTAAAGTGTTTGTTGTAGCAACATTTTCGTAGCTTTTATTGCTGTTTTTGTTTTTTGTTTTGTTTTGCTTTCTTTCACAACACTTTTTGCCTTGTTTTACAGTTAATTTCACTTAAAAAAGCACAACTTTTAATTAAAATTCTTTTAATTACCTTTCTATGTTTCTACATACACTTTTTACTTTTTTTACTGTTTTAGAATTAACAGCGAACCCGTGAGTCACCATTATTATTTCTTTCTACATTCTTATATTCTGTCAAATAAGTTCCGCTACGCTGTTAATAGATGGCAGCAATTGTGTAAAGCTTGAGGTTTCTGCTGGCAGTTCAATAGCTTGGTACTAAGGAATGTCAAATATGTTGGTGTTTTTTGAGGTCAGTTCGTTCCGGATGTTTTTTTTTAATTTTTCAGTGCGGTACATAGTTTAATCGAAAAAATAATAGTTTATACATTTTAACGGTTAGACTAATGTTTTTACAGTTATCAGCGCCTTCATTTGGTTGTTTAATATATCTCAAAGAGTTAGGTTATGTTGTGTTAAGAGGCAGATTTCTGGGTATGCAGAAGTTTTCACTTGGACAGTGTGTTTTTTAGATACCAAAAAACTCCTAATGGTTCAAAAAGACACTGACCTGACTGGCAGGATCCTGCATATATGCCTATTGAGCAGTGTCCAGGAAGCACACCTGTAATTGGCCCGAAATGAATCTTGCTGAGAAAAAGCAGTTCCAAGGACCTTTACGCTTCACTACAGGCCAAAATACTTCGCAACCGCTAGAGAGGATTTTTTATCGTATACTCTGTGTCACGATTTTCCTTTTACAACCGTTCTTAACTTTACATTGAACACACTTTACGCTGATAAAAAAGAGAGTTTAGTTTTGTTTTCTATATACTGATGAGAAAAGCACTAAGTCCTCCCTCTTTCACCAAGTCCGGCACTTTCAGCTTGTTGCAATGTTGAATTTTTTTTTATCATCTATCTGCTTTGTTTGAAGCCCTAAAAATAAAGTAATAAAATCTTAATTTTTTTTACAACTAAAGAAGCTCAAGAATGTGGTTGAGCTGTTTTGATAGAACGTTGCTCTCTAATAAGTTGGCATATCTCCCTTTTTAAACGTGTTTGATTGCGTGAATGTACCAAGGCATTAGCCAATGAGTTTGGATGTTCACGGAGTTTAGATATACATACATATATTTCCTTCTTTACCATATGAATATCAATATCTTTATGGATATTTTCGTTACGCATGTACCATGTTCGCCCCGTGATTGTTCTAAGTATTTTAGATTTGAACCTAAATTCTATCATTATTTGTTGCACAGGTCGTATCCCACTATTGAATACCATACATCCTTGCATTGTATAACCGAGCTTTGTTGTCTAGGCTAAGTTTAGAACTGTATAGAACCATATTTTCACTCAGAATACCTTCATTTCATATAGTACATTTCCATTAAGTATATGTTTGCATTTCCTCAGGTAGGATCCCCTTCAAAGTCCAAAGGGTTAGAATAGTTATTTTCTATGCCCACTTACAGCACTTCATCTAGGTTTTCGCTTATTTTACCTCTCAGGTTCTTATTTAAACATATTTTTTTTTTATTGGTTGTCAAAAATTATCGCTTTCTTATTTTGAAGTTATTCGTTTTGTTGCCTACCTTTAGGAGCGAAGTGTTAAAATTTAATATTGCTTGCTAAGCTCCATCACACTAATAAGCTTTGTAGTATACTGGCGGTAATCTCTTCCTCTCTCCCAGTTTTGATTTGAATTTTGAAATTCATTAATTTTCTCCAACTTTACGTCTCATATATATTATTTTATTTGTTATTGCAAATTTGATTTATATGCTACAAAAAGTCTTAACTCTAATAGCGCTTGTCGCATAGTGTCATAAATCGAAAGCGTTTAACTCTATTAACGTTTTGAGCTTAATGTCTGCACAAGCATACTAAATCACAACTAAATATATATGTATATTTTATGTATGTATATATATATAGGATGATGTGTAGGTATGTATGTGTATGAATGTAAATGTTGTTGCGCAGGCGCAAATACAATCAAAAAAGCAACCCAAACAAGCGCTGACTTGCTGGTATTAGTGATGAATTGCTGCCCGTGCGCCAGACAATGGGTCAGTGACCACGGCACACAAACAAACACACATACATACACACATACAACTAACGAATTTTGTTGCAATAATCGCATCATGGCAGCGTCACAGCGGCATTAATTTTTAATTGAATTTTACAATATTTTTCATAAAAGTCGCTTTCCCACTGTGCGCTGTGCTTGAGCTGACACGCGTGCGCGTTTACTGGCCAATAGCTAAGTTGTGTTTACTGCTGTTGTTGTTATTGTTGTTGCAGCTTTTTTCAATGCTTATTTGTTTGTTTTTTCCAATTTTATTTTACACCATTTATTATTTATTGTTTATTATGTGTTTTAAACATTAAATCATTACAACAACACACAGCGTGCAACATACTGTGGCACAACGAGTAAATGTGAGACGTGCGATTTTCAACAGCCAAACTGCAATTTGTTGCTATGATTTTTGATTAATTTTTAATTACATGTTTGGGTGTTTTTTGTTGTTGTATTTTGATTTGTGATTTTGTTTTTATTGTGCGGCGCGGTTCGTTAATTTTTGTTTGCAAAATCAGCAACGCTTTATGTGTATGTATGTATTTTTTTCTCTTTTTTTTTTTTTGAATGTGTGTGTGTGTGCTGCCTTCGCGAATTTGGATTAAAACTGCTTATCTGCTTCGCTGTGTTAACTAATACACACATTGCAACATGTTTGAAATTAAAGTTAAGAAAACCAATTTGCTCTCCTCTGACTGCCACAGCTGAGCGCTTTGTTTGCGGAAATAATCAATTCGTTCCGAGTGCTCCAATAGAGTTTTGGCGCAATTCGCTAATTTTGTGTAATTTTTATGATTACCATTTGGGTTGTTGTTGTTGTTGTATTGTTTTTTTTATTTTTATTTTTTGTTAGTTTTGCCACCGGAAGTGTGTTTTAAAATTTCGTTGGTAAATTAGTTTCTGTGTTTTGCTGTTGTTTCAGTATTTTATTTATACATTTTTTTGTTGTTGTTTTCTTATTTTATATTTTTTGCTTTTGTTTTTATTTAATTTTTTTTTTAAATATTTTTTGTTTGTTTTTTAATACATGTTTTCATTGTTGTTTTTTCATATTTTTATTCATTATTATTATTTTTTATTTTTTTTTTTGACTGCGTGCCAGTTAACTCAGCGGTAATATCATTACCGGCCATTGGTAATTTAGCTAATTGGCACGGCATGCCACACACACACACAAACTCGCTCGAAATATATTCGAGCTTTCCTTCCGACTTTTATAAAGTTAATTACCTGCAAGCAGACAACTAAACCTGGTCATTTACAATATATTTTTTTCACTTTTATTACAGATTATGTACATAAAACACGCGGTAAATGCAACATAACAACAACAACAGGCATGGAATGAAAAGTGAAAAAACACACACACACACCAAACGGAACAGGAACAATGTAAACCTACAGCATGACTTAATGAAAGTCGAAACTCCGTAGTCGAAGCGTGCAGGCGGAAGTCGAAATTCCGTAAAACGGTTGGTGGTGAGTACAACGCAGGCCGAAGAAGCCTTATATTGTAGCAGAAGACCAAGACGACCAAACGAAATGGTATACCAGAAGCGGAGCATTACACAGGACCCAAGCGCAGGACTAAAGAAACCCACTGCTGGTTGTACATAGTGTAAGTGTTATTGCATGACGCACAAAAACCCGGATCAGACCGCATAATCACCTACGAAAAAGAAAACGAAGGAAACAGTACAACAACAAGTAAAGCAAACGCAAAAACAAAAAAAAAAGTTTAAGGAAATAAAATAAACTTAAAAAACGAAACGGAAAAGGTTGTAAAATATAAAATATACAACAACAACAAACGCAACCCCGAAAAAAATACCGAGCAACACTTGAAATTATACCATTTATAGCGCAAATGTATGTAAGCACAAATGGCGACATTTTGAGAACGAACGCGCACATACAACGCATGTCTTCAGCTGCTGTAGTTACAACAACTAATAATAACCAACATTGCCATCTCACCATTACTAAATACTATATAATCAAGCTTTTGTTTTTGACCAGCGTCTCCAGCGACGTCCATCAACGCAATAAGTAATACCATAGAAGTGACATTTAAGACAGTGACCGCCAGCGTGCCACAAACACACACACACACACACATAGAGAATAAAGCAAATAAATATACACGTTTGTAATAGTAGCACTTGTAGTGTGGTAGTCACCTTTATTTCAAATATAAAACACAATAGCCGCAATTGCCGAAAATATGTTGCAAGACACCAATAGCAGCGCCGCCATACAGCCAAAAGTCGTTGTAATTCGACGACGTCCGAATCAAGGTTTCGGTTTTACGCTGCGTCATTTCATTGCCTATCCACCGGAAGATGATCCCTCTTGGCCACAGGTAAGCGTTAAAGTACTACATTCATATGTTTATATGTATGCCACACCAAAAGACACCAACTATTATCTTACATATACGGGTATTACATTGATTTGCACCACTGACACTTGAATGCGGTACGCATATGTGCGAAATGTTGGAAATAAAGTGAAGCGTCGGGGGTTCGCTGAAAGTTCGAAGTTATTTTGAGCACTTTAGCTTTCAACTTCGATATTTTGGGTAGTGGATCTAGTTGTAAGAAGAAACTCCTATAAATCGGACTGGTTCACAATAGAGATAGAGAGCCTCCTAAATTTAGATCTAGCTTAATCCACTTGTAAATCTAAAAAAAAATCTTAGAAATTTCACAGATTCTCTAGAGATATACAGATTTTTGTTTCCTCCTAAATTGAGATCTAGTTTGATCCATTTGTAAATTGGCTTAATTTATTGAAGATAATCCTATCAATATGATACGTCCGAGATAAGAGAGTATCGGAAGCTACCTACAATGCAAAAATGTATCAAAGCTTTTCATTCCATTTTAAGATTGTCTGTACTTTTTGAGCTTCTTCCTGACTGGCGTAGACACCTCTTACGCGGTTATAGCCGAGTCCACAACAGCGCGCCACGCATCTCTCCTTTTGGCAGTTTTGCGCCAATTGGTAATACCAAGTGAAGACAGGTCCTTCTCCATCTGGTCCTTCCATCGGAGTGGATGCCTCCCTCTTCCTCGGCTTCCACCAGCGGGTACTGCATCGAAAACTTTCAGATTCGAACAACATGACCTAGCCAGCGTAGCCTCTGTCTTTTTATTCGCTGGACTATGTCTATGTCGTCGAATAACACATACAGCTCATCATTCCATCTCCTGCGGTATTCGCCGTTGCCAATGTTTAAGGGACCATAAATAATCCGCAGCATCTTTTGAGCTCAGAATCCCTAAATACAACCGTTTACTACCTTATAGATCTTTAGGCTTGTTCCGTCCAGTTTCTAGGCGTCTGAGCTCACGTAGCTTGTCTAATGATACTAAATCCAGACATCTCTTTACTTGAGCGTTGTTTCAATGCAGTGTTAAAGAGCTCTATCAGATTTCTGTTACTTAGAGCCTGACAGGATATGCTAACAAATGCATTGGAACACAAGTACCGGTATTTAGAAATTTTGTGAAAGCCTCTAAGCGCTTTGTCCAAACGTGAGGGTCTATTTGATTCATTTCAAAGAATGGAGTAGCGTTCCCGGCTATCAAAGTCGGATTCCTTAAGATCTTGGTCACAAAAATCATTAAACTAACCTAACCCCGCCCATTATCTACAGAGACTGGGCTTAAGATTCCATTTTTCTTAAACTTCCTCAGTTTTTGAAACTCGGAGTTCAGCATTTCTCAAGAAACAGAATTTTCTGAAATTCGCGAAAATTGGTTAAATCCCAACTATTACTATTTATGCCATAGTCCAAGGATCTTAACTTAAGTACTTCCTCTACAGATGCAAGTTTATAGAAATACCTGCGTTTTTTTAAGCTTCTTCAGTATTTGGAACTCGGAATTCGGTACTTCTCGGTATTTAGAATTCACGAAAACCAATTAACCTAACCTAACTCAGTACTTTCTCTACAGTTGGTTGGTCCATAGAAAAACCTGCAGTTCTCTTAAGAGTCTTCGATTTTTGAAACAGGATGAGGTACCAAAACCCAATCGGAATCCAAGATTTTCAGAAATTCGCCAAAATCGGTTAGACACCAACTACTATCATCTATCTCCCGACCCAAATTAGGTTAGGTTAGGTTAGACTGATAGGCTAGAAAGCCACACATAGACCAGTTTGGGTCCTTTGCGAGACCAGATGGAGTGCCGTCACGTAGTAAAAATTAACCCCAAGCTAACTCAAATTAAATCTTCTCAAAAAATTGTGCGCACACAATGCGAACCTCCGTCGAGCGCTCCATTCTGCGCAAAATCAGACGGTCAGTCTACAGTTATTCGCATGCATTTTCAGTCAACGCTTTTCGTTTTGTTGTTGTTGTTTTCCCCCTCTGATTTTGTTTGGCTTAACAGTTTGCCTTTCTTTTATGTTGAGCATTTTCGCTTTTGTTTTTGCCATGCTTCGCTGATTGCCACGTTAAATAACAACACAAACACCTCCAACAATGGCAAAAGTAATACTCGTAAAATAAAAACGAACGTGACGACCACCACCACCAACACCACCACCAAGTGTACTCTTTCGTATTTTCAACCAACAGACGTTGAGTTTTTTTTAAAAAGCAGTCATTATAAATACATACATTGAAAAAAAGCAAACAAAAAAAAATAAAAACTAAAAAAAAAAAACCTACCAACTTAACTCTTACACCCGCCGCCCCCTCCCTCCTACTTTGGCGTTATTATTATGTTACTTTTTTTGTTGTTTTTGCTTTATTTTGCACACTTTCTCACACTTAAGCGTCGCGCAACTCATTCACTCACTCAATTTTCTGCTTTTATTTCAACTCTTTCTCATACAAATCGCAACCAACGAACAACCGACGCCGCTGCCGCCTGATTTCCACTGTGACTCCAATTGCTGCTCTCGCCGCTCGCGTTTTTCGCTGTTGTTGTTGTTGCTGTTGGCTCACTTTGTTGGATTGTCGACTTGACTTGACTTGGCTTGGTTGACTGGGGCTGGCTGTGTTTGTTGGCTGTTGGCTCTTGGCTCTTGGCTGGCTGACTAACTAACCGACTGGCTTTGGCGTGTGTAGGAAGCATCTGATCCGTACCACCACCAAGTGAAAGCGATGGAAACCATTTTCATAAAAGAAGTTCAAACGAACGGACCTGCTCACTACGCCAACCTGCAGACGGGCGATCGCGTTCTAATGGTGAACAACACACCCATCGCGGGGCTTGCGTACAGTACAATCGTGTCGATGATCAAGCAAACGCCTTCAGTGTTGACGTTGCATGTGGTGCCCAAGGAGTGCGATGTACTACAGATGGTAAGTTCATTCAGTATTTTGCCTTTACTTTATATTATATTTATGACAAATTACTAATAACCATATTCCTGCCCATTTGCACATTTCCGTCGCTCGCAACATCTCTCCTTCCTCGCCGCCAATTGCAGCATTATACGAGTATTGCGCATACACCAGAAACCAATCGTCTTGCCACAGCGCCTCGATCCATACCATCACCCGTGACTGTGGGCAATGGTAATGCAGCTGGCGCATTAATACCAATCACACCAGCTGCTGCAGCAGCGTCTGCATCTGCATCAACTATATCTACATCTACAACAACAACAAAATCATTTTCACACCAACAGCAGCAATTGATCTCATATCCACAGCCACTCTTGAGCGGTAGCAGTGGCGGTGCTGGTGTCGGTGTCGTTGTTGGCGGCGCCGGTGGAAAGGCTAGTCGTTCGGGCAGTATTACGAGCTCTGGTAGCAGCAGCTTCCGTCCCACCTCGGCAGTGGGGAGTGGTGGTGATTTTATCGATATGCCATCGCAGGGATTGCACCAGCAGCACAACAACAGCGGCGGCCGTTTGCTGATACGAGACGATGGCGGCGGTGCATTTCTGTCGCGGTAAGTGCGCAAATATTTACAAACAAACATACCATACATGTGTATAAATATTATTTTATGGCGAATTTACATATGCACCGTGGAAATTATGCAACTCAACAAATACTCGCTTATTTATGTATATATTTTTGCCGGAAAGTGAAGCGCGTTTCATTCTTAAAGAACGCGGTGCATTTGTAGCACTTGTACTGGGAGAACTTAAGAATGTTGTGTATTATTGTATTTAATTATCTGTGATTGGCGTGTTTAGACTTCTAACTCGGTAAAATGGATAACTTTTAAGTGAGTGTGTGAGTGCAATTTTAGTGGCCGTTTAGTGTCGTGACGTCAAAGTAAGAATTTTTTAATGAATTTATAATTGGATACATATGCAGGTATTTATGGAATCTCTTCGAAACTTGAACAAGTGTTTTGTAGATATCAAGTGCTCATATAATCAGTGCAATTAAACTAGAAAAAATATGGTGGGTGACGAAAAAAAGTTTACTTGCGAATTTTATATTGAAATGTCGATCTAATAGTGCTAATATGGAAACATTTTCATTGTTGGGTAGTTTTTATACAACTTTGTAAAGAAACAATCTCGAAATTATGAATTTTTTACATATATATGCCTGATATATCGCTCGGTTTAATCATGTTAATTTAAGTAAAGGGTGTTTCAATTCGAGGTTCCCTAATTTTTTAAAGAAAAAAGCAGAAAATGTAAATTTAATGTGGAACATTTATTATAATTTGAAAGAACATTCTTTGACATTTATTTTTTAAAGATTATCTATTTCAAATGTTGGCCGCGGCTTCCTCTCAGATAGTCCTCCTCTTGAGTCCAATTTTCGATGACTCGTTCATACATTTCGACTGGTAACTACGGTTGATGTTTTGCTCCAAGGCCTGAATGGAAGCCGAATTGTCCGCATAGACTTTAGACTTTACATATCCCCATAGAAAACATTCTAACGATCTTGGTGGCCAATCGACCGACCCAAAACGTGAAATTATCTGCTCTCCGAAGTGTTCTCTCAATAAATCCACTGATTGTTGAAACCAAATGTCGCCGAGATCATGAGCTTCAATTATCATGGCGCTATAACGGTCGCCATTGACCCGCACCGGCCCACCAGCTATGTCAATGTCGTCGAACAACTCATACAGCTCATCTATCCATCGTCTACGGTATTCGCCGTTGCCAATGTTTAAGGGACCATATATCTTCCGCAAAACCTTTCTCTCGAATACTTCTAACACATAAGTAAGATTCTAACACATAAGTGTGGCCGTCTTGTTATGAATTGGACAATCGTGTGAAAATTCTAAATATGTCTTAAGTGTCTAAAATGAAGAAAGTGATTTCATAGTAGTCGAGTGGTATTTGATTAACTGGATTGTAAAGTAATTTTAAGATTTAGCCTTGTTAGATTTTGTTTAAACATATTAATTGGGCATTGACAGCATTGTAATCTCCTTTAGTCTCTTACTTTGCGGATCTCATGTGTGCTAGTAGGTTGAATGGAGATGTTGATTAGGCACCTGAATGAATGAGATCAAGTGGTACTTCACCATAGTTCTAAATAGACCATATGTGGTTTCCAAAACGCCTCGGTTAAGCAATCACAAAATTTTGTTTGAAATTTTCCCTTACCAATTCCAATATTCAAAATTCCCTTCCCAATAAGCCAATTCCTTTCAGATTGTGGTATTATTGTTTGAAAGTCGAATTTTATTCGATTTCGTATTTTTGATCTGCCATTAAGTTTTTTATTGCGATATGTTGCTGTGGTGGCAAAAACATTCTCTAAATATAATAGTTTTTTTTTGGTTCATATATATTTCGACTGCATAAAAATATGATTGTTCTGGTTCCGTAGGCCATACTGTCCAGGTATGTTCATCCCTCACGACGATGTACTAAGATTTCAAATATTTTCATATAGGCCATTGCCTCATGCTAGATTTGGAACAACTGAAGAAATAATGTCATAATATTTACGATAAAGTTGGCTGACTTTTACAATAAAAAGGATGTCCACTTTTGGTCAGTCAATTATATTTACGATCTCTGTCTGAATGATGAATCTCTGATATTTATATCGTCATAACATAATTTTGAATAATATCATTTGGAGAAATAAATAAATATTCATTAATCCACTGACATTAAAAGCCAATAATAGCAATAGCAATCGAAAATATGCAAAAAATCAATGCTTAACCAAATTATAGACGTTATTTAACTAAACATTTATTAATATTGAATATTAAATTATTATCTAGTTTTGCCTCTAAATGGCATAACATAAATTTTAGTTACTTAGTTAAGTAGCCATTTACCACTTAGCACAAGCCGTAGCTTGAATTATCTGCACACACACATACATGTGTGTATACATATGTACGTGTATATGTATGTGTATAACCACATGCATATTTAGATAAATTCGCAATATATTTAATAATAATATCACAATCATTATAATCCCATAAACAAGTAAGCTGAGCGAGTAAGTCAAGGCACTTTAAGTGCTGACGTCAGCGCCAGCGCAGCCACCAAAAAACAACAACAATAAAAATTTGCAAATTCGCTTGCGCAGGTGACTAATTACACGACTGACTGTCCATATATTCATACATATAGGCTGCATAACGGTGTTAACGCGATAGTAACTGTTGCTGCAACAGCAGCTTCTCCACTCTTCCACTATCGCTTATCAACAGGTCGCTTTGCAGTTATTGTTGTTTAAATATACATATTTTTACAATTCTACAAAATCCATATGAGTATATCTCTCGAATTTTGTGCGATGTTGGATATGCGCATGTACGAGTATTTATCTCGTCTGCATTCTTCTTCATTTAATTCAATTATCTGTAACTCTTGTATGCTGATGGAAATCATGCTAGCTAGTTATTATGACGTTCATCGCGCATTTGTTATGGAAATGTGTGCAAAAAAGAAAAAACAAATTGTTTTGAACACCCTGTAGGAAATGGAGTCGAAAGTATAAAAATTCTGAATATTTTTTTTTTCAATTTATTGACCTCGATAATACGTTGGTTCTTTAATCTGCGTCAAAAATACTATCTACTGACAGAGTTTA
Organism: Zeugodacus cucurbitae; assembly: GCF_028554725.1. Classification (NCBI taxonomy): domain Eukaryota; kingdom Metazoa; phylum Arthropoda; class Insecta; order Diptera; family Tephritidae; genus Zeugodacus; species Zeugodacus cucurbitae. Next base: position 48,478,405 of record NC_071670.1, read on the forward strand.
TGACGACTTATTGGCTATAATTTTGATAATATTGGCATGGACAAGCATGACCATATCGGACTTTAATCTACATAATAGTAATATACGCAACCGGGATGAACACGGATTTATATACGGTCAAGACTGTCAATTCGGCAACATTTCTAAAAATTGTTTGAAGCATGTTTTCCACAGATACGACTACATTAACACCTAAATCAGGATATAGTGAGAATATTTTGCTTAAGGTCTAATTTAGATCTCATTTAGCTGAAAGATACATTTACTATTACCTCATGTACTCACAAAATAACGTTCTGACCTAAGCACTTGAGTCTATCTGAATCTGTATAAGTCTGATAACTAATATAATGCAATAATATCCATAATAAGTAGCGTAATGATTGGAACACTGTACGTTTGAAAGCTCCGGATGCGATACACGAAATAAAAGGATCTTCGAGAGTATTAAAACCAGAATCAAACAGTCTATGAGAACATTTCTTTATTGAAAAAGCTTCTAATAAAATCCATTAACCATTCGGAGTCGGGTTAAACTTATAGATCCACCCTTTTGTCGGATAATAACACCATAAATAAGGGGAGAAATTTAGCCAATCGTCTAACAATCTAGAGATATTAAAATAGCCAATTGGACCAAAGATATTAAAATTTCTTTTAAATATTTAAAAATCGTCGAATTCCGAGTGAATCAGTACTTGAGAATTTTTTAAGCTCCAAGCTTTGGTAAAAGCTTCAGGTAATACTCAATTGAAACTTAAATATATCAATCTACCACCAATGGCAAACTATATCATGTGCCAACTGCAGCCAAGTTCAAGTTACGAAATCACAATATTTCCTGCAGGGTATTTTCTTCTACATATGCTCATACAAATATGCACATATAAATAAAAAATGTTAATAACAAAAGTCAAGCTCGTATAATAAAAAAAAAAAACAAAAAAAAACGAAATCTTAAATAGCAACAGTGTCAATTTAACCTCAGTAAACGCCACGTTTAGTGCCATCATTAACGTCATTATTAAACGCGTATTCTCCGCCGCGCGGCAGCAACGCAATCATTTTTATAAGCAAATACAACAACAATGGCAATAACACGAGCGCGCGTACCCACAATTACCGCATCTGAGCCTGCAATCATCGTGCCGTAGTATTTGACGATTGTATGGTTCCTCATTCCAACACGACGCCATCGAAAATGAGATGAAATGAAAAATGCGCTGATGAGGGTCTGAGATGATTTCATCGAGCTTATTTAATTTGCCATGTCTGCGCGTTTGTCATTCTTTAGCATAGCGAAAATTATCATTATATTGCTTGCATACGAGTATGTAATATTATTTATTTTTTTCATGCTATGCTATAATTTTTCATTCGTAGTTGTTATTTTTTTTAATTTTTTTTTATTTTTATTTGTTTTTTGTAAATTTTACTCATTTCATTATTTGCGCCTGCATTATTTTTATGTGTTAATTGCGCTATTTCTGCGCGATTCCGCCGTGCAATCGTGTGTCCGTTTAAATTGCCAAGCAACAAATGTCTGAATGTATGTGTGTATGCGAGTGTATTCATCATCATTTTTGAAATAAAATTCGCAATTTATTTGATTTATTTTACAATAAAAAAATTTCTGTCTGTCTGTATGTATTGCCTATAATAAATATGCCTGCATTACACACGCTCTGCCAGCGTTTGTGTTGTTTTTGTTTTTATTTTTGTTGTTTCTTACTTTTAATTGCATTGTATGCGCTTATTTGCTTCTCGTGAGATAAGCATGTGTCGTGATAAGCGTCAAGAGCGCCATAGCGTGCGTGTATGTGTGTGTGTTTGTGTTTTGTTTTGTACTAAATATACTTGCATATTCATATAATTATAGCCCAGTTTATTATGGGCGTTTTTCTTTTAACATAACTGCAATATTTGCTTTTATTAAGAAAAATGCATACATATGTACATATATGTACATATATATACATATATATACATGTATGTACATTTGTTTCTTTGTATGCACGTTTCACTTGCTCACATGACGTTCACAATGACCTTGCCCTTGTTTGAGTTCATCTTCTCAGTGCAATCGCAGGCGGAAGATATCTCCACTGCATACATATATACATATGTATATGTTTCATTTATTGCATGCATAAATTTGTATGAGAAATAAAGTTAATGCAATATAATGAGTACTGGAACAAGTTATCCAAAACATATGTACGTATGAGCCTCACGATGCAGCTACAATATTGTAAATATGTATTTATTTTTATATAAAAGGTGTGTTTAATTTTACAAATTCATTCTTAAAACGTTCATAATCGATTGTTCGTGAAACTTCGTATTTTTAGAAAAAAAAAAAAACTATTGCCCTAATTTTTTATTTGCAAACCCTTGTAGTTTTGGGATAACGAATATTTTGAATCATTTTCTTTACTGAGTAAGGTTAGGTTAGGTTAGGTTGTAAGGGAAAACACACGTAGACTTTAAAATATAGTCCTTTGTGAAACCTAGATCCCCCTTAGGTTAACAAATTAGGAATCGACAAAGCGCCCTGAACCTACTACAAATCTGCAGAGATTCTTAACTTCTATATTCGTTATATCGCGAGCGTGTTCTAAGAAATATCTTTCTTGATCTAGCAAAGACGGGACATTCCAGAAGAAAATGATGAGACGATTCCATCTTATCCTCCTCCATGCAGCTTCTACAGCTAGCATCCGGTAAGATTTTTAACCTTACAGCGTGTATCCCAATGGGGCAATGGCCAGTAAGAACCGCTACGACTAAGGAGAGGTGAGGTTTACTTAGGGCGAAAAGTTCAGTAGACCTACCGCGGTTAACCTTAGGCCAGAAGGATCTTGCGACTAAGCATGTGTTGGTAACTGACCAGCGCCTACCCAGCTCAGCCGAAGCCCATCTGTCCAATAGCAGACCGCAGTGCTCCTACATGCTTCCATGCTTCTAATAGTGAATCCGTCATCCCTGACCTTGCAAGCTCATCAGCCTTACAATTCCCCGCGATTCCGCAGTGGCCAGGAACCCAGACTAGTCTAATTGAAAAGTATAACGATGCCACCGATAGTGAGGATAGGCATTCCTTAACCAACCCTGAGCGCATATTCAATGAACTCAGAGCTAGTATCGCCGCTCTACTATCCGAGTGGATCACCACCTCCCTAAAGGTTGTTGCACTTCGAAGCAATATGTCTGTCGTTGCTTTAATAGCAGCCACTTCCGCTTGAAAAACGCTGCAGTAATCGGGAAGCCTGAAACTAAGGTTGATGCGGAGCTCACGACAGTAAACTCCCCCGTCAACATTTCCCGCCAACAAGAGTAAGTTCTGAGTAAGCTATCGATGTAATTTTTTACAAGGGGATAGTTCTTCGATTTTAAGCTGATTCTCAATTTTATTTTGGGATAATTCTTATAAATTTTATGATTCATTCACATAGTAGAAGACATGAACATAAATAGAAGGTTTTAGATTTTACCCAATTAGAGACTATTAAAATGTGATAAAATAGATATTATTTGTGGCTTCTCACAGAAATTGATTAAATGAAATGATATGGATACTTGATCGACAAAAAAAATATGACAAACAAAATTTAGATCTCGAAAAATCGTAAAATTTTCTATTTTATGGATCACCCTATTATCCTTATTTTCCCTAGATCACCGCATTTTGTTTATCTTTACATTTCATTATCTTCTTATAGACGTACTATACACATTAGCACCCAAATGGCATTTAAAGTGCAATCTAACTTTAATCTTGTCAATTGGTTCGACTTTTCTTCGTCCCAAATTCATTTTGAGAACAAAATGGAAATAATTCTCTTAAGTTCTATGTCGTTTTTTTAAATAAAAATTATCAGACAAACTACTATTTTGTTGCTTTTATTGTCTAAATCAATGATGATAAGACTGTACTTCTTCTTTCATCTCTTTCTTAATTTAACTCGAACATTATTACATATCTACAACAAGGCTCGTCTCGAACTAAAAAACTTTTCAGGACACTGCCTTTGTACCTGTTAAGGGGTTATATATCTTTCGTCATGTGTAAATTGTCGATTTTTTGTAATTTTTTTGGTATTTTACCTTATATATTTCCAAACGACTTCCATAATGTCAAATAGTACATATTTTGACATATTTGTAGAAACAATTTTATGTCGATTTTTCATATTCTCAAAATTTAGTTTTCCAGACAAAAAAAAATAATTTTTTTCTAAATTAAATTTCCTTCGTTCACGAACTATTCATTGTTAATATAATATAAGTAACACTTGAAAATTTCAGAACAATCGGTAAAATGGCTTTCGAGAAATCATGCTCCACTGTTAAGGCAGTTTTCAAAAAATAGAATTTCGAAAAAATCGAGCTCAAAGTTTTATTTCGTTGTATTGCCTTAGAGACGTAGCGCGCTATAAAGACTTATAACTTTGGTTCTATAACTCCAATCGCGCTGAAATTTTTTGAGGATACCTTAAACGTATACATTTTGAAAATATGACATGCAATTTTTTCGAATTTTTCGACCCCACTAAAGTATATAATCCCTTAAATAAACATGGTCTCTGGTCCTATTTCATCTTCTCTAAAGAGAGTGTAAGTAATATTTTCCAAATCAAGAGATCACATATCGCAGTCCATATTTTTATTCAATGGTCTGATAGTCGTTGGGTTCTTTAACTCAAATACCGGACTATCCATTTAAACCATCATTTGTATAATCTCTCGATTTTTATTAATTAATTTAGGCTAAAATAAAATTATAGTAATAAACATTGCCTACATTTAGGCGCATTGGCCGAAAATAGTGCTTTTATCGTTAACGGTATAAATATTACCTAGACTTCTACTACTAAACTTATGTAAGAAGTGGCGTATTAACAGTAAATAATGATTTGAGATTCAATTTATTATATATATTATTAAAAATATGTATGAAACATTGCCTACTTTCAGGCGCACTAAAAATTAATTATATTTCTTTAGTATTTAGACCTTGAAACTTTTTTCTGCTAGACCAAGCATTCAATGATAAAAACTACACGTGTTTTCAATTTCTGTATTTATAGTGTATACATATATAAATAGTCATCTTATCAGTTACACTCACATATTCGCATATTAATTTTCTCTGTATAATTTTATTTAATTTGTAATTGTAAGCAATCGCCTGGGAATTGATTGCAGGAAACACTTTCACACGCCAACTAAAATCGACACACTCAAACACACACACACACTTACAGTTTCACTTACATTTATTTTACAATTGTTGCCTTTGAGCACACTTCAAGCTCAAACAAGTAGCTGACATATCCGTCGTCATTGTCATAACTGAAATAAACTTTTTCACAAAAGCAACATTACACTACAAATGAACAAGTGACAAACCTGCAAAATCACACACCAATACACACACACACACATTTGCATTTGCTGCTTTCATGTCAACACATAAAAGTTTTGCGTTTTTTCACACCAACTTTTGCTCGCTTTTAGAATTTCGATTTAAAAAAACAAGTGATTTGTTTCGCATTTTTGTGCTCTAAAGTATGTATGTACAGCTTGTATATATGTATATTTGTTTATTTATAAATGCATTCTTGTAATTGAGTAATGCAAAACGTTGTCTAAATGTCATTGTATTGTATGAAGCGTACACAAGTTGTTGGTCTGAGGGCGTCACATTGTGCGCAGACTTTAAGTGTCAACAGTTCGTCAGCGCTGATGCTGATTTGATTAAAGTTCTGTGGCGGTGAGGACAAGTGCTTTTCTGTAAATTTTCTTTTATGAAAGCGCTTTTATAGATATATTTAACAGTTATAAGACGTATGCACTGCACGTCAATGACTGCAGTCCTATAGCTAAGTCTTACATGAACTCCAGAATTAGATTATTATTAAAAAAAAATTGATATACGCTTAAAGTGCCTAAATTAATTCACTTATGCACTGTAAATAACGGTAAATGCAATTTGTAAACTAATTTTATGTTTATTTTAGGCAAATTAGCTCGCGCGCATGCGCAGTTATTAAGCTGACCATACATATACATATACTCGCTTATATAAATCGATGTTTTGTAATTAGTGCTTTTGATTGTTGTTTTATTACAGAAAAATTATGAAAAACAAAATTTATAAATATGTGGTATAAATACATACATGAGTATATTATATACATATGTTTATTGGTATATTTATCATAATTTTGACTTCAAAAATCATGGTTATTAGCACGTTGTTTTTACATTTCCTCGCCAATTTGTAGCGGTGCCAGTATTATAATTCAGTGCGTCATATTACTACATACATATATATGCGCATAGGGGTGGTCCTTAAAAGATTTAAAAAATATCCATCCGGTTTTTCGTAATTCTCAGTGTCGATACTTACTACAGAACGGGTTTTTCAAATGGGACGCCACAAAAGTAGACCGATAGGGACAGCAAACGACGCGAGGGAAAAATCTCTCTTTTGACATTTCTCTTCAGTAAGATTGGCCATTTCATCATGGAAAGATATACGATCCAACGACGAGTCGAAATTATTAAAATTTACTACCGAAATTCGGAGTCAGTGGCCTCAACTTTAAGAGCGCTACGTCCAATTTATGGTCGTCAAAATCGTTCTGTCAGATCAACAATTGAGCGTATAGTGGAAAAATTTGAATCCGAAGACACAGTACAAAATGTTCACGTGCCAGTGAGACAAAGAAGTGTCCGTAGTTTCAAGAAAATTATCCGGATTTTCATTGAAAACCCACCTTCAGCGATGAGGCTCATTTCTGGCTGAATGGCTTCGACAATAAGCAAACTATGAGTAATTGGTCAGGCAGAAATTCACACGTATTTCATGAGTTAGGTGCGGCTTATAGGCCGGCGGCGTCATTGAGTCGTACTTTTTCCGTGATCATTCACGTTACTGTGAATGGGAATGGGAATCGCTACCGCTCAATGATGGCCGAATATTTTTGGCTCGAATTGGATGATATGGATTTGGACAATATGTGGTTCCGACAGCACGGCCCATAACGAATGTCACAATATTTATTGAAAACCAAGTTTGGTGAACGTGTTATCTCGAGAAATGGCCCAGTCAATTGGCCGCCTCGGTCGTGTGATTTGACGCAGTTAGTCTATTTCTTGTGGGGCTACGTCAAGTCTATGGTCTATGCCAACATGCCAGCGACGATTTATGAACTTCGAGCGAATATCGAACGTGAAAATGCAGCAGGATCAGCCGATTTATCACTGAAACTCGTCGAAAATTGGGTTCAGCGTCTGGACTTCTGTAAGCGTGCCTTGGTGGCCATGCAAAAGTAATCGAGTTCCATACATAATGGCATAGAATGTATTTTCACAGGATAAATTTGCTTGATATCCCACACCGTCTTTGTTTATTGAAAAACGCTTTATAAGATAAGACGTATAGTACTCGGCACAAAATAAAAATGCTATATAAATTAAATAGAAGTCATTACACGACATAATTTTTCCTCCAATTCAATTTGCTGGTTAAAACCCAAAGTTCATATTTTCAAAAAAAAAAAATCAAGTTAAAATCCAGAAATGGAAATGTTTGCAGCTAAATTTATCACATATTAAATTTTAATTCCAGAAAACTCGCCTTCGGATTTTTTAAGAACCCCCCTAATGCTCATACCCTCATACGTGTATGTATAATTTCGCTTGATCGCCGCTTATTGTGCCTGTTTACATTACTTTACCGTCGTCAAATGTACTCTAAACATTAATATTCATATATACATGCAAACATACATCCATACAGCCATACATACATTAGATAGTATCATCGCGATTGTGCGCACGCGCGCACACATAATTTTGTAATTAAGCGCGGGTGGAATACCAGCGTGACCAAAGCGCCAAAGTGCAAACACGTACTCACACACACTATATGTACGAGTGATATATGCTCAGCACTTCCACATTTCACCTCCCTGCCTTTGGGGCACCTCTATGCCCGCTGCACGCCAAACGATTATTATAGCGCAGTGTCTATATAGGCCAAACAGGCAAGCGCTTCCATCATGTCTGTCTGTGGTCTTGGCTTGTGCCTGTTTGCTCGCTATGGCAGCGTCGAGTATAAACTGCTTTCCACACTTTAGCATTTTGGCAGCAGTGTTGCTTCATCAAATCGTGATTTATGAATTCATCAATTTTGCAATTTTTACGTGCAAAGCGCTTTTTATTCGGTAAATATACCTATATATACTCTTGCATATATGTGTTTATGTTCGGAGTAATTTTGTGTAGCCCACTCTTCATTGCTGCTCACTTCTATATTTTGCGAAACCTTTTGAAAATGCGCAGAGAAAGCGTATCCACTTAGTGTTGGTTTTTTTTTCCTAATCCACTTTCATTTAATGAGATTACTTTTTGTTTTGAGAAAAAAGCCAAAAACAAATATGAACTTCTTTAATTTGCGCATGAATTCGACATAACACCACATTAACGCTCGTCAAAATTGACGTTGTTAACTTGAGATATTTTTCGCCAATTAACTATGTGTGCAGTTACGGTTTCACTGAGTGAACAACAACAACAAAATTGGATGGGGTCATGTCATAATTTTATATATTTTTGATTAGTTTCGAGAGCTCATATTTTCTTTTTATACGGTGTTGTTGTATGATTTTTGACGAAAAAAAGGAACGAAAACTCCACAAGCTTAAGGAAAATATCGGTCAAATATATCTAACAAAATATTTATAAAATTGTAATGGCCAACCAAATTTCCAATATTCTAGTATTATTGATTCATAAATTGTAGGTTGTTTGAGTAAGATTTTTGTCATATGGCCATCGCGATTTTGTCTTCTGAAGATCAGCCAGTCGGTCGTTTCTGCCCTACTTTTTCCACCATTAACGGTCCTATATCACTAATGAAATGACCAATGTTAATTTCCAACTCGCCAGTCTCCACTGATGTATTAGCAAAGATCATTCACATGATGGACTTTCACAAAAAGTAGGCTTTTTTCCTAAAAGATCCGAAAGTTCGTCCTAATAAATCATTTTCCTATAGTACTAACCATTGCGGGTAACATGTTTTTGAAGTCTTGAGCATAGAGAGCTTTTAAGTTTCGACTATTTTTAAATCTTATCTCGATTTAGATTTTTGCTTGGTCATTTGTCAAAATATACTGAACATAACTGTCAAACACATCTCTTTACAGTGACAGCTAGTTTGACAGCTATGTCTCTAGGAAATTAACATCATTCAAAAAACACCCTATAATGTTTAAGACATTATCTATTCTGTTTTATTGTCACTTGAAGAAATGTCAAAGAATATATTCGACTGATAAGATCTGAAAATTCCATACTTACATATATCAACATATCAGAACAGTTTTACTCTATAGGAGATTAGATCAGATTCATTGACGATGTCTTTATTCGCTATACAGCGCTTTTCCTCGAAGTATTTCGTTGAATTAGAAATTTTGAAATAGTTGCATCATCGCAATTCCAATGCTCAGACCTCTGCATTTCCTTCACCTAAAACTGAGTCAAAGCCTTCCCGAAAGACACGCTATATTATACAAGTCTGTTAGCCCAAAATAAGATACTTAGGTGTTCGTGGTAATTCTCCCAGGTTATCAATTATAACGATATCGCTGTGATCCTCGTATGTGTATTGTTTGAACATGAATATAAAGGTTTGTATTTTGATCTTTATTTTGTTGTATGAAAATAGATCCATCTGTACCCAAGTTACTGAACGACTTTGGAATGCGTTAAAATTATATATTTGTCTCCAGTGTTGGTTTTGCTATCTCAACTGGTTGTCGAGGTTTAATAGGTCTACATTCTATGACAAATAGTAGTCTGAACGAAGTTTCAACTAATACTTTTAGGTTGTCTTTGACGGCGGACTAAGATTTGTTAAGCATTCGGCTCAGTCCTATTCGGCTTTATCAACACTAATACTACCTAGATCGAAGATGTATGTTTCTTGAGTTCATTATGTCGCTTCATTGATTTTAGGCTTCAAGCTACAATTGTTGTCTTATTACTCTTCCATACTTTGGCTCATCAAAAAACTATTTGATGGCATCATCAAGTTCTCTTTTTCAGTTTTTTTTTGTGGCAGTGGCCAAAATATTTCTGCGCTGTCACGTGACCTCTGTTCTATGCTAAATTTTTAGACTCATCTGCACATGCCGATGACTCAACGCAAAAATTCGCACAATTAAAATGCAAAATTTATGGAACATTCCTCATACTATCTGTGCTGTTTGCTTGTGGGTGGAACTTTATTGTTGTACACTTTTTTTTTGCGTGTATCATAATTATGAGGTTATCCCTAATGCTATTTGGTTATTCAAACAATTCATGTTTTTTTGTTGTTTTCATATTTTTATTATGTGTTAATAACATTATTATGGTGCGGTTATTTGTGTTGTTATTGTTGTTGGCATTTTACAGTAGTGGCGTTCGATTGCCATACATAAGCGCGGCTGTCTGGACAAATGCTCTTTTTCATGATTTTTTTTACACACACACGAATCTATAGCTGCCGTTCTTCATCGTCATCCTTCTACGCCCTTCCTTGCATACCATCGAGTCACTCACTCGATTCATTGCTGCTGAAGCATTTCGCCAATTCACTCACACACACACACTCGTCCATCTATCTATCCTCAGTTGGGCACTTAAATAGATATTTTGCTTACTATTTTTTCATTGCGTTTATCATTACTATTTTATTCACATTGTTGTTGCTATTGTTGTTATTGTGCTTATTTTACATTACTCTTGTGGCCGGCCGCTTTCTATTCATATTTCATTTGCGGCTATAAACAAGCGCTTTTATGTTTCGCAAGTGTATTTATATTTTTTTATTATTGTTGTTGTTGTTATTTTTTAATTCAATTCTTCTCTCGGTATATTTATGTATTTATTTTTTCTGCTTGAAAGCCCCCACTTGTAGTTGCCACTGTGTTTTCAAGTGCTTGCACTGGCCGCCAAGCGCTTCACCCTCGCACAAAATTTACGCTTTGTTAGTTGTGTTGTTGTTGTTGTTGCTGTTTGATTTTTATAATTTCTGCACATACATTACTTATCATTTCCCACATTTTATTCATTATTTATTAATTTAATATTTTCTGCGGTTTTATTATTGCCCATAACTTCTTTAGCTTTTCATGTATCAATTTCCATTTTTTGCTTTTGCCATTTTGCGATTCTAGTGTCTCCGCGGTCTTTGATGCGCTTCTTTTGCTACTTGTACTTTGCTGTGTGTGTGTGTGAATGTGTTTGAGTTGTTTGGTGTGTGTGTGCGTTTGTCTGCCTTGTCATTTAGCAATGCCTATGATTGATGCGGTGATACTAAAGTTGTAAAGCGTGTTCAATCCAATCTTACATTGATACATAAGTACATTTGTATGTGTGTGTAGATCCAAATAAATGTATGTATGTATGTATTTGTACTACACTTGTAGACTCGTTGCCCGCCTCTTCTATGAGGGTAGTTTGATAAGTCGGTATTTTTTTGATAGAAAAATATTTTAACCCTTTCATCTGCTCAATATCTACAAATAGCCCAGCACTTTATAATAGTTTCCCTCCTTCAACAAATTGTATTCTTTGTCAAAATAATATATTTTTATTTTCTTGATGACATTTTCGTTCGCTTTACAGCACTTTTCTTCCAAATACTCCGTAGAATTTGAAGTTTTGAAATAGTTGCATCACCGCAATTCCAAGACTATGTTTCCTTCGCGGAAAAAGTGTTTCCAAAGCCTTTTCGAACTTCACTCTATATTATACAAGCCTTATAGCACGAAATAAGCTAACAATATAATGATATCACTTGGATCCTCGAATGTAGATTGTTTTCTGAACTTGAATATAAAGAATTGTATCTTAATCTCTATTTTGGTGTATGAAAATCGATCCATCTGCATCTAAGAAACTAATTTTAATGATTTCAGTTGAGAGGTTAAGTCAGTCTACATTTTCACATTTCCCTCTTCCCACGCTTTTTTAAACAGGTTTTGACTTGAAGAAAATTTGAAAAGAAAAGAAAAATTATAACTCTAACTTAGGAAAGCTGACCCAGTTCCAAAAAAGGTCCTTGCCGTGACAATCACACGTTTTTGGAGATTTATCTAAAATCAATCGGACAAGAAAATTTAGTTTTATAAATTGATAATACTTTTTAGTTTTAAATTTTTTTTTTCAAAATTAACAAAATGGCGGCCTCAGGAAATTTTTTTTCTGGATTTCAATATATAACTGGTCCTAAAAAATCGAAATTTTTGAAATAATAAAAATCTTCGATCAGGCCCAGTATTATTATGTATTCTAGAAGCTGTAAAAATTTAATCAAATTCTACTGAGCGCTTTTCGAGTTACAGTTGCCACCAATTCAAAAAACATAGTTTTGAAAAAAAAAAAAACATATAAACTTTCACTCAAGTGTTTTAGAGTGCCCGAGCGCTCTTTGTTATTTGTCGAATAACTCGAAAGGTAATTATCGTATCACCTTCAAATTTTCAGAGAAAATTTTTCAGATATTACACTTAACGGAAATGCAAAAAAAAAAAATAATGATTTTTTGAAAATTCTGACTACTTCTAACCCCTTAAGGGGATCATCCTAGGTGACGGATTATCCCATCTGGCCGTAAATAGAAAGAGCATTAAGTTTATTATAATTTATTTTCATATATGTAGTCATTATAAATATACATTTTAGGTTAAAAATATTGAGTAGAACATGAGTTACGGCGTTCTGAACACCCCCTCCTCGGAAAAAAAATCCCCGATACCGGCTGATTGGCTTATCGGAAACAAAAACATTCAAATCGTGATTCTTAAAGCGAGAAATGGCTGCTGGCTATCCAGAGGATACTTCGTCTAAGACCGGAAGTCATGAGCTGCTTGAGCCATATGAAAAATAATCGCTCTTCGACACTCCCAAGTGATTGGCAGCTAGGACCTTTCCTCAATTGCATGAACTTCTACATATGGGGCCACCCACCACTGTGGTTTATTCGAAAAAATTTCGGCCAGAGGTCCAATTTTCGACAAAATTTCTGCAGCAATTGGAGCCGTGTGTCAGCAATAAAGTCCAAATGGGCTATAAATCAAGTAACAGCTGTCGAAAAGACCAAATCTGAAAAAAAGTATTGCGCCAATGAAAGCCATATGTCCAAAAAAAAAAAACAGCCATTATAAACATTTCGCTCAAAATTTGTTACAAAAGTTCATTCTAGTAAATCAATATTACCGATGTTATTGACAAAAAAAATTCGTACAAACTTTTAGGAGGCCTTATCCTCTTATTATAGCGGTGTTCAATAAATCATTACCTTTATTATTAACAAAACAAAAATTAATCTTAAAAAAATATTTTTTTGTATGAAGTTATAAAATGTCTAGATAAAAATAAGCCACTTTATCTGACTACCCTCGTATTTACGTGGCTTGTGCCTCATCAACATCATCAACATACATACAAACACACAGCAGATTTGTATTATAGCAACAGCATACACTTGACAAAATCGCACAGTGGGCCGAAATCACATGTGTTTTGTGTGGGCTGATATTAAATTCATGTTTATCTTGTATTTGCATACACAAAAATTTACTTATGTGCTCCCTTGTATGCGTTGTTTGTATGTATGTATGTTTGAAAGCGAGCATGCGTAAATGCCAGCAGTTGATCTTCGTTGCCAGCGCCTATTCTACAAATGTGTATCGTTTGTGTGTGTGTGTGTGCGCGCATTTTTGCCTTTTATGGTAATATGTTAATCGTCTCTTTGCAAATAAATTAACAAAAAAAAAAAAACGAGAAAAAAATACAAAAATGTTGTAAAGTGAGATCGCTTTGTGATCGATGTTGAAATTGAATGAGTATGCATGAATTATTTATACTCGGTATGTACCATATAATAAAAGCCATAAAATATATTTAATTTCATTGCGATTGCTGGTGTGAGAACAACTCTGTTGTGAATGATAAAGAATTGTGGTTTAATAGATGACGCATAATCTACTTAACATAAATGGGGCCTTAGGGTGGTAATCAATCATTGATGTTTTGAATGTTCGACATATTACCATGTTAGGTTGTATGCTTTTAAAATGCAAAAAAGTTGGGAGAAACCAAAAATGTTGATGAGTTGGTTTTGTGATTAGATAACGAGTTGACATATTGATTTGATTTTTTCAAAATTGACAAATGTAGCTGTTGCTTTGTTTTCCAAGAATTGTCTATTGAAACAAAGGGTGTTTATAGTTCATAACTCAACTAATTTGTTTTTTAAACTCTCTACAATCAGTGTAAGTAGGCTTCTGGCGAATTATTCTCTTTATTCTATATTTTTTTATCTTGTAGACTGATTTATAAGCCGACAGTTTTTGCACATTTGATCTTGAATGACTTAAAAATCGCAAGACATTGTCCATTATTACTTTAATAATATCAATCCAATATTAATTTCAACGGTTTCATCGTTTGATATCAAGAAAAGGTTTTCAAGTGCTCTGAAAGTCGTAAGTCACTTCAGCCTTCTAAGGAACCGAATTGAAACAATTGACAAATCACACGGTTTTAGTTTGGGTTTACACAATTGGATGTCATATCCACTCTTTTGGAAGGCTCCAAATATAAAAGTTGAAAAACTTATAATCTTCTGTTTCTACTATCCACTTAAGAACAATAATCTCATAGCATTCAAAGCCATTGTCTAATTAAGATAATTCAATTGCAACTGTTTTCTTTGCTCTTGTAAGAGGGGTGTTTTAGAAATACTTCAATACTTGGAACAAACATATTCGGGTTTATTATATTGAAAGGTCCATATCGGCGGTCCCTGAAACAATTAAAAATGGTCGAGATTTTTTCGAATATTTTTCGAATTTCTTAGTTTATTCGAACAGGCATATATGTATTTCCTTTGTTTATGGAACCAAATCTTTTTTGCTTTTGACTAAAGGTCTGAATCGTTAGATTGTTGGAATAAAAAGCTTTTTAATACCGTTATATGCCTAAAACCCAAGCCAAGCGAGGCAAGTGGTCGATTATGTAGAGACTTCTGAGAGATATTATCTTAATTATCTTTGAAGAACTTTTTGTTTTTATTCTTTTTGGCCACAAAAATCATTTTCATGTCTTTTTCGCAAACATCTTTGTAAGAGAAAATGAAAATAGCGGTGACGTTGCTTCATAATCTGCACGGAAATTGGTTAGGTTAGTCTGGTAGGCCAGAAAGCCACACATAGACCAGTTTTGGTCATTTTACCAGTTGGAGTGTCGTCTCGTAGTTAATGAGGAGTTGTCGTCGTTGCGCTTGACGCGAATTCCAAAAGGTTATGTGGTTTCACTTACGATATCTCTTCCAGATTGAGATTATCGTGGGAGCTTGACACTCAAATGCTAAAGCCAAGCACACAAGCACACGAGAGATGCTCCATTGTTTCTCTGGTACCATGCTCTTGTCATTTCCTACAGTCTTCGTGATATATCAGCCGCATCTTGTAGGCGTGCGCCGCCCCCAGTCTATAGACTGAAATATCATTCTCTGATGATTTTATAATAGTTTTACGTGCTAATAAAGCCACTTTGAAAAAACTGTATTTCGTCCGCAAAAAGTATTCTTCCTCGGCTTCCTCCGGCGGGTACTGCATCAAACACTTTCAGAGCTGGAGTGTTTTCGTCCATTCGTACAACATGACCTAGCCGCTGTCTTTTTATTCGCTGAACTATGTCAATGTCGTCGTATAACTTGTACAGTTCATCGTTCCATCGCCTGCGGTATTCGCTGTTGCCAATGTTCTGAGAACCATAAATCTTGCGCAAAAAAAAAAACTCGAAAACTCCTAGTGTCGTCTCATCTGATATGGACATCGTCCAAGCTTCTGCACCATAAAGCAGCACGGGAATGATAAGCGACTTGTTTGATTTTGGTTCGTCGAGAGAGGACTTTACTGTTCAATTGTCTACGCAGTCCAAAGTAGCACCTGTTGGCAAGAGTGATTCTACGCTGGATTTCGAGGCTGACAATGTTGGTGTTGTTGATACTGGTTCCCAGGTATACGAAATTATCTATAACTTCAAAGTTAATAGTAGTCGCCATTTTGCTCGCTAAATTTTGGCGAATCGAACACAGCTGATTTGAAAACCGTTGTGAAGCTCCAAAGTAGGAATTTCAAAGCTTAATATTTTTGTTAGTACACACTATTTTTAACTACTGTCCTCTCAACCAGCTGTGCCCGTGGGCACCAACGCCCCACTGTGTATCGGTGCTTCAAAACAACTTAACGCAACCGCAGTTATTGCAGCCACTTACTTACGTTGACAATTACGTCTAATAACATTATTGTGCTCTTATACGAGCATGCATACACACATACATATTTACCTAACGACGTATGTACTTACGTATGTACATATGTATATATAATATGTGTATTGAAAATTGCTTCGTGCTACTGATTTATTTGTGCTCTACTCGTTTATAGCATTTGTTAAGCGCATTTGTTGTTGTTGTATTATATTATTACACACACTACTTATGTAGTTACGTTTTTTTTTGCCATTACTACTACTACTACACACTGTTATTAATTTGTTGTTATTTTATATGCATTCTTGTGGTGTAGGCGAGTACACACATACCTACTTATATAAATATATATGTTTGTGTGCAATATTGTGTGGTAACAATGAAATGCTAAGGCAACGGTAATAGTAGTACACCCAAAACCACCTTCGAGTAACTAACGAACACTCCCGGCTGCCTCCCCTCTCAGCACCTGTTTGCAGCGTGTTGTTGTTGGGTTTTACTATAATACATACATACATACATATGTGGTGGTTCTTGCCTTCATTAGTTGTTGTTGTTGCTGTTATTATTATTGTCCGTATACTTGTTAGCTAGTAGCTAGCTTTTGATTGACAGTGATGGTTGTGACGATAGTGACTGATGATGTGTTGGGTAGGAGGTGGTGGGTAGTAAACCAACATTTTCATAATACAAACATACGCATTCGGAAGCTTCACACTATGCATTTACAATGCTTGTACATATATCCAAGAGCTCTCGGTCTGTTGTCGGCCTCTGTCTGTATGTCTGTCATTCAGTTCGCGATTATGCGCACAATTGGTTATTAGGGCGACGGCGTTAAAGCTCTATGTGACATTTTTTGCTCCACACTCGCACTAAAAGTCCAACACAATTACGTGCAGTTCAGTTCAGTTTAGTTAGTGTCGTGTCGTCGAGAGGTGCCAATCGCGAAAGGCGACCAAAACCAACAACCTGTCGGCACTAACCACGCGTATCCAACCATTTGGACTCATCTTCTAGGTTAATACGCAGTCGACATACGCGTGTAATACTCCAGTACAGCGGCAGCGCGCTGACATTGTGTAATGGAAAAAGGAGAAAACAAAAACAACAACAAAAATCAGTACATAAATAATAATTATAATATAGAGTGTAAAGTGTAGACCCACTGGCGTATCGCAGTCTCGGCCTCCGCCATATGTGCATGGTTGCAAAGCGTGCGTAGACGACGCATGCAAGAGCTTTAATCCAACTTATGCTCGCTTGAGCTTTCTCAGTGCTGTTCGCAGTGCTTCAGTGTGTGGCATTACGTGTACTAGTGCATTGGCGAGCCGCCGTTGTGGTCCTACCTGTCGCACGCAAACGCGCACACACCATTGTGGCATGCAACACCAAGTCGCGCGGCGCCGCTTTAGTCTAGTCTAGTCAGGCGTGCGAGTAACAACACGGCTCGAACTCGTAGTTGAGTTGGCTGTGCTAAAATAGTTATTTTTTAATGATTTTCTATGAGATTGAGCGACAAAGTGTTGTGTTTCAAGCAAAAGTGTGGTGAAATAACGGCACAAGTGTTAAAAATTACAAATTAAACAAAAAATAAAACAAAATCTAACAAAAAGTGTCTAAAATCTGCACTCCTCTCCTCCACGAAAAACAACTCTCAATTTATGCAAATTTTGCAGCCACAAAGTGTTTTGAGGTGAATTGTGTGCTTCATAAAAGTGTCATAACTCTACAACAACGCAACAACAAAGCGCCACAAGCGACAACTTGCAACCGCAAGGCGAGACATTGTCGCTTAAATAAATTTAAAAAAAATAAATAAATAAAGTGTTACCAAAGCCAATTTGACGTGCTTAGAATTAAATACAACGCGCTCACACACAGCAGATCAGTAGCGGCGATCTTAATTATATCTTGGTGTGGCCATTTAAACACTTTAGCTTCAGCGAAAAACCGGCGAAACTTTGGCGGCCTCACGCACGAGTTGAGTTGTTGGTGTTCAATAGGCCTCACCGCTTGGCTACTGGTGTTGATAACAACCAGCGAACGGCTTACTTTTGCCACTATTGCCATTCACCGCCGATCTATTACCAGTGATAACAACGCTACGCACCGCAAAGCGGCGTCCTTAATGTCTGCCATCAACTGATCGCGGTTACATGCGTCTCCCATTGCAATTCTATGCGAGCGTGAGTGAGTTTATTTAACTAACGTGTGAATCATTGCTTTTTATTATGCATCCATCCACTTTTGCTGTTGTTTTGATGTTATCGCTGACGTTTTGTGCGTTGTGTTTGATTTAAATGTTGGGATATTATGTAGACAACCTTCAGAGTGTGCTTGTGCGTGGTTTTTTGACTGTTGGTAGGCTGTGTTGTAGGTCTCAGACACAAATTTAGTGACATAAAGGTGTTGGAAGACTTAGGAAATACCTTTTTTTATAAACTCTTAACGCTATTATTCTAAAATTCTTGAGAAACTCATTATTTCTGGATCCAAATATATTTAATTTTAAAAATTGAGCACAGCTCCTAGTTTAGAGTACGTTACTTTTACATACTTTATCAGATAAAATATAAAAAGAAATTTTTGTCACATTTCTCCAAAATATTGTCGTTTGTTCGACACAACGTTCTCGATTAACATAATAGTTCTTTTCAATATCGTGAATCCATATTCAATACTTGTGTTTTTGTTCATCAAATAAATCGAGACATTTATGAGCCCCATATTCATAGATCTCCTATTTGACCGATATCATTTGGATGATCCAACATCAATAAACCCATATACATACGTATCTCAATCTCCCGTATATTCAATCTCTATAGATGTTCGAGTTGTTTGTAATACTTTGAGATATTGATTGTTTAGTTAAGCATAGTTAGCGATAAGAAATATAAATAGTTCTGATAAAAGCACGTTGATTGTTCACGATAAGATCTGATGTTTTTGAGATGTAGATATTAACCTACCAAAGATCACCTCGAGAGTTATTTTAAGAGCTTATATTTAATAATTTTTATCATTAAACCTGCCTAAGGGAATTTAAGGGGTTACATGGGTTCGAAAAATCGATTTTTTTGTTTATTAATTTCTACAACATCTCAAGAATATTATCCTAAATTTTCAAGTCGATCCGAATAATAGTTTAAGAGAGTTTACAGCCTTTGGAAGGTGTCCGCTCCAAATCAAACTGCTCAACCGATCTTGATGAAATTTTGCACAGGTGTTCGAGACACAATTTACTCGTGCTTGAACGATTTTTTTCTTTTTATTCCAAAATTGACAATTCTTGACAAAATTTGAACGAATTTTTTTTTTTTTTTTTTGAAAAATGGCTGTCAAGTTTCCAATTTTTACTTTTTTTTTGTCTTTCCTTCATTCAAGCACGAGTTTATGGTCTTACCTAAGGACCAGAAATGACGTCAAAATGGAAGAGTTTTAATTTTTTTTTTTTGAAATCAGAAATTATTCTTTAAATATGTAACTATAAGACAGAATTAAATAAATAATTTATTACATAGAAAAAAATATTGAAAATAGGATTTAAGTTCTTTGAACCGGGTAGAAAGTAGTACTAGTAGAGAAATAAACAAATATAAAATAAATAGAGGAAAATATTACATTCCAACTAATCCAAAAGGTCCTACAATTTACCACAAATATTTTCGTATTGAATTACCATTGATCAATTGGTAATCGACGGGATCGGGTGGTTAGGATTATCAAATGGTAGTTGATATCTCTCTTGACATAAGCTTAAAACCTTTGAAAATATTTACATTGTTTGTTGTAAATATGTGTACCTATTCGATAGCTAATTGAGTTAATGTTGTGTCTTTTGCACAGGAGTTAATGGAACAATTAACTGGCCTCTGCTCAATTAAAATGCTGATTTAGATCGATCTACCATACGAAAGAAACAAAATTTTTACGACATAAATTTTTATTCGAATATAAAAGAAGTTAAAACTGGAATGCAACACTGTGCGTTGTTGTCGTCGTTGTAAATTTGGATGTGTTTATTGATAAAATGGAACTTACCAACCTCTTATGAACACAGTATAAGTATCGTTAATCGAGTAGCCGGCTGTGCGAAAGGAAGAAATTGGTTCTTCTATTATAATCTTAATGTATTAAATTAATTTGGCTGTGCGAAAAGGCTGTAAGGTGCAAAATTGCAGTCGAACGGCTGATGTATTTTATGGAAAACTTTAATATGTCTGACATATGCTTATAGTTTTAGTCTTGCTTGCTGATGAAGTTGGCGAATTTACCACAAACTTATTTTGCTGTTGGTTGGAACTAAGCCCCAACTATGATATTGGGCACCTTACTAATCCAACTTTGATCATTAATAAGTTGTTATAAGTTATCAAAAGGTTACGTCCACTACTTTTGCTATTTTTGGTTTTCACTGTAAATCTATTAATAAGGTGTAGTTGTTCTGAGTGGCTAAACGAAGATTATTTCAGATCTTTAACAATGTTTCGTCGCATTGCTTCAGATTCAATTTAAAGGTCTGAAAATAAGGAAACTATCTAAGTTTTTCAAATATTTTGACCGACAAAGTTAAATCCTTGAGACTATATCTGGTATGCGAAAGCTTTTCGTGGACATAGTTCATAGTTCCGCGCTGGCTAGGTCATGTTGTTCGAAAGGCACCAGCTCTGACAGTATTCGATGCGGTACCCGATGGTGGAAGCCGCGGAAGGGAAAGACCTCCACTCCGATGGAAGGACCAGGTGGAGAAGGACTTGGGTTCATTTGGTATTATCAATCGGCGCCAAACTGCCAGGAGGAGGAAGAAATGGTGCGCTGTTGTGGACTCACGTAAGCGGTGCCTATGTCAGTCAAGAAGAAGAATAAAGCTTTTCATAAAAATTCAACAGTCTCATTCAGAACCTTCAACAGTCAGAACCTAAAATTTCTAGAACCTTGAATTTACTTTGCCAAAAATATATCTATGTCTCAACTATATACTTTAGTGATAATCAAAGCATTATATTAAATGGGTACACCGCCCTTGGTTTTCTTAACTTGATTTCAAATATAAATGTGACACCATTTTCCTTCAAAAATTATATATTTTTGCGTATCACTTTCAACACACTACAGCTGATCGGTTTCAGCACCTGCTAATTTCATATCGCAGTTCAACAAATTTTATTTGATTACCAATTGCTTTGGCGCTCGACTTTTTCGCCGATATTTGTGTCTTTGGCCTTTTGCAATTAACAAGCCATAAATATAAATTTGTTGACAAGTTTGTAGATAAAATTGTACGCGCTCGAAAATCGGCTGCCGTGCTATGATATGCGTACCAGTGACGCTTACAAATAACACAACAACAATAACAGCTATATGCGAATTTCAGTATTAATTGTGTAAGTGTAACCAATGGCGGCATATGGAGCGCTAAGTAAATACGAAAAAAAAATTAACAAGTAATCGCCAAAACGTCAAATTGACCAACCGGCAAATCGCCCGAATAATCAAACCACTCCGCACATAACACTTTTGCCAGCATAAAGTGGCTGGTGGCTTTGGCCACCCAACGAAACTGTCACATCGGCCAAGTGCCTGTGTCTACTTGTACAATATATGTGCGCCACTGTGTGCATTTCTGTGCCCCTGTCTATATGTGTGTTTGTGCCGGCGCGTTATCGCTGAGACGCAAATTTCAGCAGCCAACAGTCAACAGGTATTTGTGCCACTGATACGAGGCGTTCACACGTACCAAATTCCACGACAGCGTCAGCTACACGTCCGCAGCGGCCACTTCCATGCCGAAATCCGAAATGTATCGGCATTCCAGGCTGACGCTTGCCAAAATTACAACCAAATACATATATGAACGTATGTGTGTGTGTGTAGCTTTATTGTGCGATTTATTATTATACTATGGCATATGTGTACGAGTGTATTGGTAATAATTTATTTTCGGCAACCGGTGTTACACATATGTATATGTACATGGGTTATGTGCCATATTTATGGTAAATTTATATTAATATTACGCCAGAATTTTCATTACACAATACAAGTGCTTGTTGCTGTTGTTTTTTTGAATATTTTATTTTAATTACAAATCGAGACAATATGGTGTGGTTACAACTACGCTGTACTTCATATGTAAACAACATATATTTTTGACGAAAATTTGTTTAGAAAAAATTATATTACTTTATTTCTAATAAATTTATACGGGATTCAATATTTTGACTCGATACACTCGAATAGTAGAGCGGCGATACTAGCCCTGAGTTCACTGACTGTGCGCTCAAGGTTGGTTAAGGAATGCCTATCCTCACTGTCGGTGGCATCGTTATACTTTTCTATTAGATGAGTCTATGTTCCTGGCCACAGCGGAATCGCGACAAATTGTAAGGCTGGTGAGCTTGCAAAGTCAGGAACGTCAGATTCACTATTAGAAGCATGAAATGATGTGGGAGCACCGTTGACCTAATTATGATTTGCTAATGGACAGATGGGTCTCAGCTAAGCTGAGCAGGCGCTGGTCAGTCACTAGCACATGCGCAGTCCCAAGATCCTTCTGGCCCAAGGTAAGCCGCGGGGGTTCTACCGAGCTCTTCGCCCTCAGTAAATCTTAACTCTCCCTAGTCGTAGGGGTTCTTACTGGCCATTGTCCCATCGTCATCCACGCTGTAAGGTTAAAAATATTACCGGACGCTAGCTGTATAAGCTGCATGGAGGATGATGGGGTATAATCATCTCTACACTTTCTTCTGGTATATCCCGCCTTTGCGAGATCAAGAAAGAAATTTCTTCGATCTCACTTTTTCGAGCAAGCTCGCGAAATAGCGAATTTAGAAGTTAAAAATCTCTGCATATTTGTAGTAGGTTCAAAGCGCTTTGTCGACTCCTAATTGCCTAAACAGCCTTACAACCTAACCTAGTATTTTGAGATTATGAAATTTATGCATATTAGAAATAATTGTTAAAATTTGAAAATAATAATAAAATAAAATAATAATTTTAATCTTTAAATAATTTTTTTCGGGATCCCGTATTTTGGAATTATGTTTTCGGGATCCCGAAAAGCAATTTCAGTAAAAAACTAGTTATATTATATTTTTAACTTTAATCGTTTTACGATAATTTTCGGGATCCTGATAGATCAGTTTACGAAGTGGTATTAGGCTGACTGGATGGTAGAGACATTGGTTTTATCATTTCAAATGGATCGAATATCCGAAATATTTGGATAATTACTTTGTTTATTATATATATATTTTTTTATATACAGGACCAGTTTTGGTGTCTCCTAAGTCAACCTTAAACCACACACCTTATTTTTGGTGGGTGTTTCTAAAAATATTGTAAACTACTTGTGTCTTTTTGGGTCTTGTGCTTACCTACTGTGTACTCTTTAGCTGCCAAGCACTTGAACTTTCGTATAATTTAATTCAAGGTTTACTAGTTGTACTTCTACCTTACAATGTATACATCGTGCAATCTCAAATAACAAGCCTTGTTACACTACTTGTTTCTATGCCGTTATTAATACAAGTTTCAGTTTTTCTTGTTCCGTTTTATTTAATTCGCTTTTAAATTTTTTTGGATTATTTTATTTTTTTTTAGTTTTGTTTTAATTTTTTATTTTTTTTAGCTTTTTCTTTTTTCAATATTTTATCTTTGTGCTCGGTTTTTGATCTTGGCCTGTAATTATAGAATTCTTGTGACTACAAGTAAATCTTGTAAATCTATTTGCTTCTCAACTTTATTGATCACTTAAAATTTAGTTGTTCAAGTTATGGCCATAAAAAATATCATGGTCACGAGAAAGGTTTTTGTTTTTGCTTCATGGTTGGTAGTTCGCTTAGGCTACAGTTTCGTTTAAATTTTTGGAAATTAATAAAGAAAACAAAAGAGGTGTAGTGGCATGCATTCAATTTAGTCAGGTGTGTCTTCTACTGTTTTTTTGGAGGTCACTCAACTGCGCTGTGCTTTTGTAGTTTGTACTAGCACTTTGTTATAGTGCTTGGCTGGAAGTTGTTGTCTTATAGTAGTTAAGAAGGCTTCTTCAGCTCAATGTAGTGAATTTGTGGACATAATTTTTGAAAAATTAACAAATTTGTTTATAATGTGTTGTATTTGAGTAGTTTGGACTTATATATAGAGCATGCTGGGAGTTTATCAAGTGTACTTGCAATATCAATAGAGGCTTTGAAACTTTAGACAAGTCGACCAAATAATAAATCCAGCATTCGCCAGACTGAGGCCAAAACACCTCGGTAGGCACATCTTCGACGAACCAAGCGAAGTGACTGGAATCGACATTAGCCGACTTAAGAACTTTATAATAGAGTCTAAGCGCACTGTCGAATCATAAGGGTATCTGGTGATCTGTCTGGCGTATTTGGGTGTCACTAAGGACAATCGAAGCTGTCTAAGTGAGACTCTCTGCAGTTGTGGAGATCTAACATCCCTAACATAACGAACCTAAAAATGTCTTCACTAAACACGTGTTAAAATAGTTCAGAGTCAATCGTCTTTCACATTTCAGATAAGTTCTCCAAGCCAACCATAGATCTTTAATATTAAATATTTAAATTTTAGCATTAGGTAGAGGTTTTCTGAACTAAAGAAGTACTAAAATTGGTCCCTAGAATTATAATCTTACAATATAACGTGATGAGAACACGTGACATTTATAAAATGTGAACATTATATTCAATCGCATCTGTTTCTTGGCTTCGTGAAGCTTCGTAAATGGCGCGGAAAGTCTTCAATATTTTTAAATTTACCGTTAGCTTCGTCTTCTTCTATCGTTTTTGGACTGTTCGTTTTGAATTGGATCTATAAAGATCCTTAAGGTAGTATGATCGCATTTAGAACTTCAGTGGGGTTACAACTGATAGACAAGTTGAGGCCCTTCGGATAGCTAGTAATGCCACAAGCTAAGGAAAACTGTTTTGACTGACTGAATGTTTTTTTCATAGAGAGATTATAATTTTTGTCTCATCTTTTCTTCTTTCAATAAATTTTTTTGTAGATTCTGGGTTAGAGATTAAATATGGTTAGTGCGAGTAAAGATCCAATATAAGATTGGATAATATAACATGGTTTTCCGAATAATTATAGTTCCTTGGCTCACCAAACTTAGAAAAAACCTGAGTGAGTCTCTGACATGATCAATCTTATAACTAATTCTCTCTGTTGAATAACGGCAAGCTGTTCGGAGAAGAAAATGGTCAAAAATAATAAGCTAAGATGTACACTATGATATATATAGATAAACAAATTTATATATTGGAATATATATCCTATATACATATATATGAATCAAATATATACCCATACTTACTCATATCACCAAATTAAAATCCATCTTATATCACTTTACTGCACCCTTTATGGTGTCCGTATCTTTCTCAGAATCACTGCCTTGGTGACCTTTCACATTTTAAGTAATTCTTAAAGGCATTGCCATACTTCCACTTTGTATAAGCAAGTACACAGATAGTATCACGCCTGCCAGCGGCCATCACTTACCAACGGGCTACCGTTGTCCTTGAGAAAGAGTAAAAGTGCAATGGCAATTAAAATACTAAGTGACCGCAGTAACCTAATTAAAAGGCAAGGCAATGCTGTGGGCGGTGGCTCAGGTACAACACGCTACGTCTAAAATGTCAAAGTGAAATGACAACAACAACAACAAGGTAGTGCATGTCTTGGCGACTAATGAGTGACATTGGCGCGTGCAATCGGTTGAACATGACTACAGTAACAACAACAACTACTACTACAAAGTAAGCAGTAAATGCGGTCGTCGGCAGCCGCAAGTTTGCTATTTACTAGAATATATGTATATGTGTTTGTATGTATGTGGATGCTATGGCGCATATCTCAGCAAATATAAATTAGATCAAAATGGTTAAATTAATTATGTGCAATGTTATTAAAAAAAACTAGCACAAACGGAAATGCAATTAAAACACTTTTAATTTTTTGTTTTGCAATTTTAAAATAAAAATGCAAATGAGTTAGTTATGCCTGTGTGTGTGTGTGTGTGCGTCTCTGTATATCAAACAGCATATCGGACGCGAAATAATTAGATGACTACTTTGTAGCGAGCGACAGACACAACCCCATTAATGCACTTGTTGGAGGGTGCAAAGCAAAAACAAAAAGAAAAATAAATGAAAATAACGGCAACTAATATGTTGCAGCAAATAGTTGAAGAAAAAAATTTGCAATTTTCCATATCAACTACGCGCAACTACTTCAATGCATTTTGAAGTGCAATTACGTGCATTAAATTGCACAAACACACACACACACACACTCAATTGCAAATTAATAGGTGAGCGAGTGAGTGTGTGCGTGTGTGTGTGTCGTTGGAAGGCCAAACAGCGCTAATTCGCCGCTGTAATGAGTGCCGCGTAGCAGTGAAGCTGCTGTGATTGCTTCTGCTGCTAGTGCCAGTAGTCGGGTTAGTAGCAACAGCGGCAGCGACGTTGGCAACGCTAGGGCGTGAATGGAGACTTTTAATGAAAATGTGCAAGTAGCAAAAAAGTGTATAATTAAATCAGCATGCGTAAATGCACATGAGATTGACAGCGCGTAGACCACCGCCAAGGAGAATGTCAATTATGTTGTATGCGTGCGTGTGAACGCCTCTGTGAGTGACAGCGCCACCGCCACCGCAGCAACGTTTCAATGTACATTGCGCACTCCGTATCTCGAAAGTGCCACTTGACTTGTCCGTTACACATTAAATTGTGACGTATTTAAAAGTGAAATTGTCGAGATTGATATATTTTAAAACTAGTTTTGGTATTAATTACGCATATGCTTAGGTTACTATATGAGTTTCTAAGGCAATTTAGTATAGGCTTTGAGTAAAATTGCATTAAACATTAAGTAATATTTCTCCAACTTTTCACTAACTTTTTGCATACAATTTATTATATTGTATGCTAGTTTATTTTTCAATTCAAAATAACAAATTTATTTCATCAATTTATAGCATTTACAAGTCCATTACTTTGGCATTAACTTACTTTAAAATGATTATTCTCTTACTTCGATGTGTATTTTAGGGCATTACCTTCTATAAATAGCCACGGTAGTCCTTTACGATCCTCAGCATATGCATAATTACTTTTTACGGCATCCCTTGGTACCAATGGACACTGATTTCTTCAGTTACCAGGTGTAAATGAATTGCTTTCTAGTAGAAAAATCATCGAGAATCTATATAAAGCGGTTGAATTCTCAGATAAACTATTTTTCTCACCAAGCTGGTCGTACCTCTTTTACATATTTCATCCAGTCATTGCTGACATTTTATTTTAAAGCTTCTCTTTTGAGATAATGTTATATTTTCTTGTATTACTTCTAAAACGTCCAAAGTAATTCAATGAACAAATCAGGAATGCATTTAGATTTGGATTCAGTAATTTAAGCCATGTTTTAAAGTACTGAATTTCAGAATACGAACCCCTTTATGAGAGATGAGTGAGGGGTGTCAGACAATTGTCATTTCTTCTATTTCTCGCAATGGGACCGTTCGCGATACTTACGATCGGTTGTGAACTCGTAAAAAAATACATCTATGTATATGCTATCTTCGATTCGCTTTTGGAGCTTTTGAGAGAAGCGTATAGAACAAACTATACCAGATGTTCAAAAAAACTGAAAGCAAACTTGCACGTCAGACTCTTCCACATGCGAAATTCTGTAACGCTTCTTTTCGCACAGAAG
Organism: Zeugodacus cucurbitae; assembly: GCF_028554725.1. Lineage (NCBI taxonomy): Eukaryota > Metazoa > Arthropoda > Insecta > Diptera > Tephritidae > Zeugodacus > Zeugodacus cucurbitae. Next base: position 48,506,489 of record NC_071670.1, read on the forward strand.
TTAATTGATCAATTAACGCGCCTTTGCTCGATTAAAGCGCTGATTTAGATCAATTTACCATACAAAAGAAAAATCTAATTTTACTACATTAATTTTTAATCGTATACAAATCGAGATTCAATTATGTTTTTTGTTTTTAATTAGTGTTTATTGATAAAATAGCAATCAGCTGATGAAACTTACTAATTTCTTATGAAAAAAAAATAAATATACCATATAACAGCTGATCATTAATCGAGTAGCCGGCAATGCGAAAGGCAAAAACTGGTTTCTGAATTATAATCTTAATGTATTAAATTACTTTGGCTGTGCGAAAAGTCTATTAGAGAAATACTTTAATCCCCGCAATACACTTTGGTAACTCATTCGTTTTGGGTGGCGTGAATACCTTACGTTATACAATTATAATCTTATTCAAGTAACAATTAATAAAAAAATATTTCTAACTTAATTTTTTAGCGAAATTTTTAATTTAAGCAAATTCATTGTGAATGGTATAAATTGTATGAAAACTGGTCTAAAATGTCTAATACAAAACTTGGTATCAGTGAAGAACGGTTATGCCAATTTTGATGAGGTCTCTCTTGTATCAAATACAACATGATAACTTTGTGGTTGCTTTTATTTGTAAATTTTTTACCAAGAGAGTAGCGAGGAGATATATGGCTCGAAGAGAGCTAACATAGCATTAGTCGCTTGTAAGGCTCTTTTAATTAAAAAGCATACCATTAGTATAAGTTTACAAAATATCTCAAATAGGAATTGTTAAGATCTGCTAACTGCAAATTTCGTCTAGTTGATTAGTCAGCTAAAATTGATTTACCGCACTTTTCATGCAGGACCTACATATGTATTTAGTTGTAGGGCAGTGTACGGTGCGTATGAGTAATTTTTTAAGGGGTAGTCAAAGACACGACAAAATCTGAATTTGAAGAAATTATGTTTACGATTTAAAGCATGTTATTAAAAAAAGTTGAATAATTTTGACTTCAAGTCACGAAAATTAAAAAAAATATGATAATTTACTAAGTTTGCAAAAACGGTCCTTGCGGTGTCTATCATAAATCCTTCGAGATTAATCTAAAATAAATCGGATAAGAAAGATTAGTTTTAGAAATAAATAATCCTTTTTAATTTTAAATTTAAATTTATTTATTTTTTTAATTAACAAAATGACGGCCTCAGGAAATTTTTTTCTAGATTTTCGGGAAAAATCAACAGTTAATTGGTCTTAAAAAATCAAAATTTTTGAAAAAAAAAAATTTTTTTTTTCGTCAGGCCTGAGTTTATTATGTATTCTAAAAGCTGTATATATTTCATTAAAATTTACTGAGCGGTTTTCGAGTTTAAGTTGACACCAGTTCAAAAAACTTAGTTTTGAGAAAAACACATTTAAAGTTTTTCCCAAGCGTTTTGGAGTCCCCGAGGACTCTTTGTTATTTGTCGAATAACTCGAAAAGTAATAACCGGATCAACCTTACATTTTTCAGAGAGTATTTTTAAGATATTACATTTAACGAAAATGCAAAAAAATTAGATTTTTTGAAAATCCTGACTTACCCTAATCCCTTAAGGTAAAGCGGGATAAAAAAATAATATTTGTTTAAAGCCATCTAATATTTTTAATAATAGAAGTAAAATAATAATATTGGTTTAAAAACTCTTCTTATTATTAATAATAAGTAATTACAATTACATAACTTTATTTCTCTTCACCATATTCCTTTTCTTCAGCATATTCGAAAAGAAACTCATTACTTTGAACACTTTTATTGCATTTTCTTAAGGCGCAGGCAGTATTTTCTCCTATTAATTTATTAGCTTCACTAATGCCATATAATCAGGCCTTCAGCATACAATTTTTTAGTCGCAAAACAAAAACAATCACATTCATCAAAATGATAATTTCGTACGGAAAATTCGCCAACAGCTGTTGTTTTGTTTGTGTGTGGCACTCTTTCTTTCTATTTCAACTGGAATTATGACTTTTTTCGACCGATAACAAATCGAAAATTTACACGCTGCTTCCGTTCACTGCATGAATGGACATGCAAACACAGAGATATAGACAATGTTAGTGTATTTGTACTTCAGTTACAATGTATTGTTATCAATTATTGCAGCTGATAAAAGTTACTGCCTTCCAATATGACAGCTAATGATATTATTGGTTTTTTTTTTGGCTACATTTGCACCGACTGCGCATGCGCCGTATGCCTGCAATCTCTTTGTAGGCAAAGGTACCACTCAGCTGGCTGTCATTGCAAATACTAAATACATTCATATATAGAAGTGTATGTGTATGTTTGTAATCGCATGATTTCGTCCATTTGGATGAGTGTTTGCACAATGCACTTTCTAATTTCGCAATATACACACATAAATGTAGTAAAATAAAAATTAAAAAAAAAAAAAACAAAAATAAAAATAAAAAGAGAAATGTAAATTAGCCAGCAAATGACAGTAATTTTCGCCTATATGGGCGCTTTTACAAATACAATTACACACACAACCAAGCTGTTTTGAAATGTTACAGCACCGCAACAAGACTTTGATTGCAGCAGCGACAGCGACAGCAACAGTGTCAGCGACTGCAGCGCCGACAATAACAACCAACCATCACAAAATAAATTAAACTTTTTTGCCTACGGCTAAATTTTCCTTCCATTGCAACTATTGCCTGTCTGTTTTTTTGTTTTTTTCTCGTTAAGCTTTAGTTTTGTTTGCCGTCACCTTTCCAAATGTTGAATTCGCACTTTTGTTTGTTGTTTTTGTGACTTTTACTTTTAATTTACTCGCTTGCCCAAACATACAGACAAGTGTTACATTTGCAAAATTCAAGTAAAAAGATATATTTAAAATATAATAAAGAAATGGCAACAGTTGGTGAAAATAATAAGTGTGCACAGTAAGCAGAAGAGACGTGGTGCTGTCGTTGTCTTTGAGAGATGGGTAAATGATGGAGTATAGTGAAGTGCTGCACTTCATAATCTCAAAAATATTATTTGAATTTGAAATAAAATACTATTTGATTTAAAATTCCCTTATAATGAGGTTTGAGATTCCGCGGGTTACTACTCACAAATAAAGAGTTGGCATGCCTGTGATGAAAGGAACTCTATCCAGCCGGCTTGATATGATTATCTTAACATGCTTTCAAATAAAAGTTCGACTATTTTCGAGTAATCAAGTGATCCATTATTGCTAATGGAAAAAGTCGAGCTTTAATTTAATCCATTAAGGTCAGATACAAGTAAGGGTTTTGATAATGGTTCGCTTAGAGAAAAATTCGACTTATCGTCTAAGAAGATAGACTGATTCGGTGCTTATAAGGTCGTAGATGCCAGACACTTAACTGGTGAAAAGCCATTCGACCGTCCGTTCCAACCAACAGTCGGGTCTACGTAACCAGAACGTACCCGGATTTTTATCCGGTTTAGGATTGTCAACCCTGCAGCTTTTCTCAAAATAATTTGGAGACTATTTTCTCTCACTTCAACAACAGTAAATCGTCCGTATTTTACTGGTCTTCGATGTATTGTGAATATGATCTATTGAGTCCATTAAAAGGTTTACAAATTCATTTGCCGTCTAATATCTTCGATACCCCAGTGTTCTTCAAAAAAAAGTATGGTGTTAATTTGATACTCCTAATCCTGATGAACTGAAGATTTGTTAAAACATTTTTGGGCGAGTTTAGGACGAAGATTTAGACGAATCTTAGGTGAAGACACTTTCCAAAGCTGATAGTTGACTAAAGCCTCGAGTTACAATGAAACGGGAGTATGCGTATTCTTCTAGGCCAACACTCATATGAATATATTGGAATTCAACTTCGTAACTGCTTCTCCTTTGAGTTTCTTGCCGAAATCTATTTTCAAGCTGTTGAAGACCTTGGAGAATACTGGACCTAGAAGAGCGTTATCGCTTACCAGCATGAACGGGGACAGCTAACAGTTCCTCAGCTCTACAGTAAAGTCAAGCATACCTCTTCCATTTGCCAAATTAAGATAGAATAAATGTTTCTCTAATTTCTTCAACCAACCATGTGAGTCAGTTTAATAACTCACCTTAGTGGAGTTACAATTGATTCATGTCGTGTTCCATCTTTATAAAGTGGTTTATCAGGGGAATCCAAGACAGATTTGCTGAATGTCAGAATGGCAAACCAATTCTGATTTTCATTGGTGTCACAGAATCTGATTGGATTTTCGTCTTTTCGAATATAAGCAAACCAATATTCGAATCAGCTGTTCTGCTATTTATTCATGGGGAAAAATTAGCAAGACATGTTTTTGGAATTGTATACAGTGGAACTTCTCTAACTCAAATCACCATAATCCACAAAAAAACTTCGAGGAAATTTGTATGGAATTGCCTTTCAATGCCACTTCAAGAGTTCGAGTTATGGAGAACTTAGAGTTATAGAAATTCAAGTTATGGAAGGAAATTTGTATGAAATTTGATTTTTAAACGCTATTGCCAATTTAAAAGTTCAAGTAATGGAGATCTTCGAGTTATGGAAGTTTCACTGTATATTCTTTAACTTTTATATAAAAAGTTAGATATTTCCATGATCTAATCTGAATTACTTATTTTGTAAAATTCTTAGAATATTTTATTTTTTTCCGTTGAATTCAATAATTACGTAATTTAGCGTTCTTATCTTATTTTTTAATAATAATTATATTTTTTCCAAAGCGTTTTAACGGCAAATCAAAATAAATTTGAACAAAATGTCTCAAATCTGTCAGCCCTGAAGCTCTTGGTTTGTTTCTGATAGTTAAACCGATAAAATTGGTTTCCATGACACCTAAAACCAATAGAATTTCTGATTCGAACATCGAACCAATAATATCGGAATTCATGACACGAACCAGAATTTTTTGTCGGTTTGAATTCGGATTCCGACAACTGTCAGACAACCCTGTATATGTTTATAATCTCGGGATCGAACCTTAACCTAATCTAATCTTCAATTCACATATTGCTTTCAACTAACAGGGATGATCACCTCAGTGTGTAAATAGATTACGGATTAAAGTAGAAATAATCGAGCACTCTACTTGAGAACTATTTTTTAGCGCTCAACTGTGGGTTTTTCATTAAATGAATTCGTCCAAGAGTTTAAACAGCGTTCCTGCTGATTCTCAACACCACCCTAGGGTTTTAAATCGTGAACAGTTGAAATTTCAAGCAATTTTATACTCGGTTCGTCTTTCCAGCGTCCATTCTAGGAAGCTGTTGCTATGCATGTGACATTGGGGAACAGGGAATTTAAATAAATTTGAGGAAGATATAGGTAGTCTTTGGATTTTTTAGTTTTTTAGTTAGATCTGGCTTTACAGTTATCCTCGAAAAATTGATAACATGGTTTGGTAAACTGTCTTGGTAAAATTTTTATTTAAACTAAGAAAAAAAATATTTTTTTTTACTTTGCCTTAATACCTTACATATATAAATATATATATGGATCTACTATATCTTCAGCAATATAAATTAACTTTTTATATAATTGCATTACTCACATGTCTCTGTGTCGGTATGTCAGCGCAATGTTTCACATTAATAAATTAGTTTATTTCACCAACAGTCACCAGCTTGCCTCCGCTCCGCTGCTCACCACCATTTCGCTGTTGTCAGCTATTTGTTTTACAACAATAAAAAACAGCAAAATAAAAGGCAAAAGGCAGCAGGAAAAACTGTAACTTTTTTGCGCTTTTCCAACCATACTTATTTACAACAGATTAGTAAATTGCTTTTGTGTTGTTGCCGTCGCCGCGTTTGTTGTGATTATTGCTCATGTTGCTGCTACCGCCATGGTGACTGACTGACTGACTGCCAGCTTGTTGTGTGATTGCTTGTTGGCGGCAACAACATTGCATTATTGTCACTCATTGTTGCTGTTGTTGTTGTTGTCGGCTGCAATTTCTACTGCTATTTTGATTGTCACACACACATACATACACATATACAGATGCGCTTTAGTAAAGTATTTATTGCATTTCACAACAATGCATATGAGTCTTGTTGTTGTTGCTGCTGCTGTGTTGTGTTGTGTTGTTGCCCAATTTACACAACATGAATTAACGATATTTGCATTTTTTTGTGAGCGCTTACAATTGCAAGCAACAATGCCAGCAATGGAATCCGCCAGCAATTGTTGGCAATATGTTGAACTCTTAATTAAGCATTGTGGCGAGGCGCGCGCGCACTCGTTCGCTCGCGAGCTACTTTAAACGACTGCCACCGGCGATGCGGCGTATGCTGGGTGGGAGACACAGTAATTGACTGGCTGTTGGCGTTCCGACTTGAGTGACTGACTGACTGACTGCCTAACTGTCTGGCAGTCTGTCCAAATGTGTAGTCGTCGGCGTGCTTCACCCTGCGGCGTATACGCCTCACCCTCCGGTGCATGCAGCCGTCTCTATGCTTGTGTGTCATTCTGTCTGCCAACTGCCAACTAAGAGTGTCTGCCGCCTCGCTGCCACCTCCGCTGCTGCGTTGCTCCTCCGGCTGCTGTGTTGTGTCGCCTGATTGGCTGCCGTGATCGCTCGGTATTTTCGCTTTTTATTCAACTTTTATTACTGTTTTATTGCATTTCGTTTGTTTTTTATCAGAGTTTTATTCATGTTGTGTTGTTGTTAATTTCAGTCATTTTTTTCTCTTTTATTTATAAATTCATGTGACATTCCAAATTGATGACGAAGTTTCATGCTTGCAACTGTGATTGTATTTTACATGTTACTCTTCCATACAAATGTTGTTTTAATGCACTGTTGTTGTTATAAATATACATATTTACTGTTATGTATCAATGTACATATGTGTTATTAGGTCTACAAATGACTTAATGGTATTGTTGTTCACGCCTGTGCATTGCGATAATTAACTTTACGATGAACATTTTTTCTGCATTATGTGGTTGTATGTATGTATGTATGTATGTAAATATGTATGCTGGAATTTTACATTTCGAATTTGGAGGCTTTATGACTCCAATTTTTGTTTATATAATAGGTCGAATAAGAGTTTCATGAAAAACTTTTTATATTATAGATTTTTTTGTAAATTTTTGACAAAACTTTAATAAAAAAACTGACTTTTTTGGTAAAATTGTCGCCATATATTGGCTCAAAAAAAATTATTCCAAAGATGTGTGCAAAATTTGACTTGAAAAAGTTTTATGATAAACGGGTTTAATGTTTTAAATTCTAAACGACGTGGCCTGATGGGCCAAACTTATACCCTTTACCCTCTTAGAAAATTACTCGGATTGATTTGACATTTTTTGGATAATATATGAAACATATATCACTATTTAGTATGACAAAATATTTATTTTTTTTTTTGAAAAAAAAAAAAAATCCTAAAGATCGAAATATTTGCCTTCGAAGTTCGAAAAAACGCTTGTTGAAAATCATTATTACTAATTGCAGGATATAGCAGAAAAGTCACGTAGTTTCAAGAATAACGGTAATAATGACTAAGTGTTATCAATAAGCGTGCCGAATCGCCACGATTCTTTACTTCTATGACTCTGATAATGATAGTATTAATGGCGAAGCATGGAACAGATAAGAGTGGAACGTTTCAAATCGTTGAGTTTCAAAGGAAGCGGAATAAAATTGATTAAAATTAACCATCAAAAACTCTTTCCACTTTGAAAATTATAGTTTATATTATATTTGTAGCTTAGGTTTAGCGAAAGAGCAGAATCCCTAGTTTAGTTAGTAAAATTTTTCTTTCGTCAAATTTAGGGGATTATTTATCCTTATAACTGTCACAGAAGTTAGTGATGGTTTTGAGATAACCTCAGGAAATCAATATGGCGAACGTCTATTACTAAAATTCATCGGATTCGCATGAAACTCTTTATTCGGCGTTGTTTTTTTTTTTTGCCGCTGATTACGTATCCGGTGTCGGTTTTTCAAAATTCAAAATGATGGAACAAATATGGCGGACGCGTTTTTGAAAAATTCATCGGGATTGCTTCAAACTCGTTATTCGGGGGGTTTCGGAGTCGCTTATTACGAATCCGGTGTCGGTTTTTCGAAAATCAAAATGGCGGATCCAATATGGCGGACGGTTTTTTGAAAAATTCATCGGAATCGCTTCAAACTCCTTACTCGTGGGGTTTCGTGGTCGCTGATTACGAATCCGGTGTGTTTTTTTTTTTTTCAAAAATTAGAATGGCGGATGCAATATGTCCGCCGTTTTGATTCGTTATTTTTGAATTTTTAAAAAGTAACGTCAAATTCGTTATTAGCGACCCCGAGAAGTTTCATATGCTAGATAGTGCTTACTAGGGATAGTAAAATACTTAACGTTCTCTCTTAAGTGGTTAGCTGGGTTTCAAAATTTCAATATTTGAAAAAAAAAAAATAAAATAAAATAAAAATTTGTGTTTACTATCCAAAAAAATCAAATCAATCCGAGTAATATTATAACAGATAAAGCCTTTGGAAGTTCATCGGATCCATTAAGATAAGTCACGCGATACGTGATTTTCTAGATCTTCAGGAGAATATTTCACTCAAGCATCGTCTCATTGAATGTTGTCATTCCTTCCTACATACGTATATTAAGCTCTATAAAGGGCTCTATTTAGATTTACATCTCATTTGCTTCTTTAGTCGAAAGTGGTAATTGGTGTCTAGAAAAATTGATACGTAGGAATACCCGGCTAGAATTATTTTCGGAGTTTATACTGGTTTCAAGATAGATGGCGTTTTCTACAAGGGTTCTTAGATACATTATTATTCTTGCAGATCTTCAAAAAACGAGGTCAAAACCAAAATTTCAGGAATATATATAAAAATTTTAATTAAAAATTTAGAGTGAAATGAAAAGGTTTACTACAAAATTGAACCATTTATAATGTTCAGACCTTTTAAGGGAATAACCGTAACCAACTATAGTAAAATTTAAATCCATAAAAACAAACATAAATTTTGAAACCAAATGCCAAGTTATGCTTGTCATAAACGAAACATAATCGTTAACACACTTATAAACTTTACATAATTTGCAAATAAAATCGTAAAAACAAAAAAATGCTTCTCACCACAATCATAAATAACATAAAGCCAATATAGAGACAACAACAGCAATAAACCTATAAAAACTCAAGCGAACGACCTATGTGGGCATGACCGGTTGAAGTGGATGGCGACCCTACGAAAGTGCCCACTGCACTGCACAACAGCAACAACAACAATGCTGGACGATGCACAAATGAAAGAACTGCAAGCATTACGAATCGCCATCGCTTTCGACTGCCAACCCACCGAAATACTTGTTGACGCTGGAGGGGCAGCAGCACGAGGCAAAGTGACAAGAAGAGCGCTGCAAACTGACAGCACGTATGGAAATATGCGAAAATGCGCGTCAACATTTGTTACAATAATAAAACTCGAAAATGAAACTGAAACTATAAACAACCAAAGTGTCCAATATGTAAATAACAACAACAACAAAAAGACACACGAACGCAACACACACCAACCAGACAACGTTGGCTGTTGATTGACTGTCATAAAATATTGGCAACGGTCGTCATTTGTTTTTGTAGCCCTTTCTGTGTTGTTGTTGTTGTTGTCGCATTAACTGACAGACTGACATAGTGACAGTTACCGTTAGTGTTGTTGTTGTTTTTTTATTTATTTGTTTATTTATGTCTATATTTGTTGTTGTTGTTGCTGGTGTTGTACCTGCGTTACATAAATTAACCTAAGCCACAAATAGGCGTTAATAGACCTTCGAGATATCGACCAGCCAGCCAGCGACCAAAGCTATAAAAAAGGGCATCGTGTGGCTGGCTTAGCCACTTGGGTATGCCATAAAGCAAATAATGCCAGTGACAGTTGGCAGCAGCAGAGCACCGCGCTGTCACGGTGTTGGCGTTGTGTTGACAGTAAATACCCGCATATTGAACGTGCAGCAATTGCGTCGCGCATTTTGCCACATTCTCGTATGCAGAGTGTGTTTGCATTATTAATATGTGCTTGAGTAAAAATATAATTTTGTGTATTATATAACTAATATTGTCAATATATTATTATTGATTATTTGACACCCAAAAAAAAAATGACCGCAGTTATTTCAAATATTTATTTTTTATTCAAAGTAGTTGAGTAATACTTTTTGAAGCTTATGAAAACACCTTGATCGGTTATATAAAGTATAATGTATATAATAGATTCCCATATTCAAAGAAACGTTCTTTTTCTTCTTGTTCGCCTGTATAACCGCCTAAGTGATTCTGACTAAATCTATATTGTTGCTTTAGTAGTTTTAGCCAATTTGAAAACAAAATGAAGCTAAGACAGTATATATTTGAATCTTCAACGCTATCCCTGATTATCTAGATTTTCAGCAAAATATTTTCTGGATATTGCAAGACAAGATCTCGATACAGCCGCATCAATAATAGCGCGTAATTTGTCCTTGTCAATTTGGCGCCAATTGGGGATATTAAGCGAAGCCAATTCGTTCTCCACCTGGTCTGTCCAGCAGTGGAGGTCTTCCTCTACTTCCACCAATGGGTACTGCATCGAACATTGTCAAATCTGGAGTGCTTTCGGCCATTCGGGCAGCACTACGTAGCCACTGTATTTTTATTCCCTGAACTGCATAGGATAAATTCCATAAACTTTTTGGTATTTTTGGAATTATTTTATGCCATTTTTAAGCCATCTTTTCTTAATTCAATTTCCGATTTATGAAACCAAATTTCTATATTGTTTAACTCTGGTGATTGAAGAGACGTTTTGATCACCCTGGAATAACGACATACCACCCATTCTCCTATGATTCCAGGCGTATCCTTGAGGTCATTTTCTTGGAAGTAATGATTTTCACTGTGAGTCAATGTATGTCTATGTTGTCGTATAACTCGTACAGTTCATCGTTCTACCGTCTGCGGTATTCGCCGTTACCAATGTTTGAGGGACCGTAAATCTTTCACAAAACCTTTCTCTCGAAAACTCCTATTGCCTTCTTCGAAGCTGACGTTGTTGATACTGCTTCCAAGATAGACGAAATTGTCTACAACTTCAAAGTTATGATTTTCAACAGTGATGTGAGAGCCAAGTCAGAAATGCGCCGACTGTTTGTTTGATGGCAGGAGATATGTACATATGTATTTCGTCTTGTCCTCATTTACCACCAGTTTATTTATCGCCCACTCTTCCTAACCCTAAAGAAGAACGGGAATAATGAGCGACTTGTAGAGTTTGGATTCGGTTTGTCGAGAGAGGTCTTTACTTTTCAATTGTTTGCTCAGTCCAAGCACCTGTAGCACCTGTTGACAAGAGTGATTCTGCGATGGATTTCAAGGCTGACATTATTGGTATTGTTGATGCTGGTTCCCAGATGGACGAAATTATGTACGAAATATACAATTCAAAGTTATGACTGTTAACAGTGACGTGGGAGCCAAGACGTGAATACTCTGACTGTTTGTTTGATAATAGGAGATTTTCGTCTTGTCCTCATTCACCATTAGACCCGTTATTGGTAATCGCTAATAATTGTTTACCGACTTTTTGATTTCTTGCACCGATATCAATCTTGCAAAAGCTAAATGTTTCCAGTAGGACGTTGATGCCAGCCTTATAGTATCAGAAAATACGGCTTTTTGGACTACCAAAATAGGTCAGAATTATTTAAAGACTTTCTTATGTATGTCCTTTGTAGTAGTAGAGCTGTCTTTCTATCAAAAAAATCTGGTTGTTCCAGTGTAAAATTGTGTTTTATTCTCAGGATAATAGCTCTAAAAAGTTAGACAAGGGTTCTCTTAATTGTTTTAAGGCAGCTTTATTTCAATACAGACTTCGAAACTTGAGAATCGGGATTCGAAAATTAATGATTGAATAATAATCATTACATTTTGATCATAGAGTAATGCAAGGTAAAAGTTAATTTTACGTAGGCATAATTTGAAACGTCAAAATTTGTCATTTAAATCTGACAGCAAAGCTTTCGTGATCACTGATCCAATACTTTCAACATTCGTATAGAACATATGGTATAAGCAAATCTAGTCTGTACCAATGACTTTCCTCGATTTATCCATAATAGTTTAAATGCTTCAACAACTCTTTGTAATGGTTTGCGTCTTTACTAAGCGCTCACTTTCACGAAATCGCCAGTCTCCCGAATACGCGAACAACCTACCCACATGTTTTCCGCTGAAACATGCGCTTCGCTTTTTTTTCGTTCTTCCTCTTCGCAACGTAGACTTGTTTTTTAAACGTACTCAAGGTCAATTGAATAATGTTCTGTCAATTTGAATTTTTTTTTATACATTTTTTTTTGTTTTGGCGAAGGCATGCTGCTCTACACACTTGTAGATATGCCGCACTACGCTACAATTCGCCAATTCCAGAGACACAATTGTTTTCCTGCGCTGCCGAGCAACTAATGGAAAGGGGAAAAAATCGGATATACAATATTGCGAGCGCACTCACAATGCTCAGCAAAAAAATAAGTAAAAATAAAAAAGTAAAGTAGATAGCAAACGAAACGCAAAAACAACAACAAAACCAAAAACGCAAGTAGCGCGTGTTCCTTTTTGAGACTGACCGCCGCTAAGCGCTGCCGCCTCACAAATAAGTCAAGGCACCCGTTTGTATGGCATGGCACTAAGCTTCGTGCGTTATGTGTTGTTGTTGTTTATTATTATTATTATTTTTATTTTTTTTTGTATATGCGGCATGTTTGCTATGCGCTCTTATAAATATTTGATTGCAAATTGAAATTATATTAATCATATTTATTTTGTGCTATTTTTTTCGTCGCTATTTTAATAATTTTTCGATTTTTATTTTTTATTTTTTATTTTTGAATTTTTATTTTTGTATTTCTGCTTTTCAATTATTCAGGGGGTGCTTGGCGCGCTTGTATGACTGTCGCGCATGCGCTCTTTAAGGAGTTGCGCCGACGACAGTGCCTCACGGCCTCACCAATTTCAATAGATTGCCATAGTCGTCTATGAAGCATCGCCCTCCATAATGGGTAGAGCTCCATACCGTTCCATTTCGTATGTACGGTAGCAGCGCATAGCGATATTCATACGTCAGCCCCCAATGGATGGATTGGATTATGGCTGACGGTGCTGTGCGATCGCTTGCTCTGTTGTTGGCGGTGGCGGTACGCCTGACGCGCCTAGTCTCTTTTGAGCGCTATTTGTGCTGTCTAGCTTTGTGCGTGCGCTGAAGGTTGTGTCCGCCAGCCAGTGCCCATCGCATTCTCGTGCGCGTCAGTCTGTTTTGACGTGGTTTTCAGTAGCAAATTTCAGGACAGGAATGCCACAAACTACGCGCGCTGTACGTCAACTACGACGCATTGATTTGCGTATTTCGCCGTCCGCCTAACTGCCACAAAGTGCACAACAACAAAAAAAAAAACGACGAAAATAGCAATAATTACAACAACAATTCCTCCCTCTATATTAAATACGCGTCAAATTAAGTTGACGCGTTGTCAATATTACTCGCATATATTTGAATTTCTAGTGTTTGCTCGCTCGCCGCTGCGTCTACTTTCTTCGCATTCACGTCTAGTCTAGTCCGCGTACTTAGTCAATCAAGCTGGCTGGCTGGCTAACATCGGACGGCGGTTAATAAATTATTAAGCAACAAACACTTGTTCGCAGAAATTAAGATCGCTTGATGATCGTGTGCTTTTGCGGTTAGATCATTCCGTTCGTTCATTCGAAAGTGTTATCAACGTTGTAGTTGTTATTGTTTTTTATTTTATTTGCTCAAGCCGTAATTAATTTCACTATCTCTAGTGTTGATTAACTGGCGCATCTAAATTTAGCTGGTTGCATCTATACAGAAGTGTTTATTGAAGTGTGTTGCACAAGATATTGCCTTACGCTCGGTGAATTCGCAATTGCAATCGAGCCACATTTGAATAACTAATTGCTATCGCTGCTTAGCTGAATGCGCGTTTAACGCTCGCCAACCACACCCTATAATCAATTTGCAGTGTGTATTATTTAGAAGAGAAAAAAATAAATAATTAATAATGCAAATATTCACGTACTTAATCTGAAGTGTTGCAAAATGTTTGTTGTGCTGTAAATAAATAAAATCGTCAACGAATTCATCATTTGTGCAAGAGCGCCACTGTGTCGCTATATTTTGTTGCATTCCGATGTTATGATGGGGCCGTTGGATGCGGTTTTGAGTTGTTTTTGCAGAATGTGTCAGTCACCATGTCGTAGGTGTGTGTTGTATGCGCTCATTTACTTACCAGTGTCATACTGGAGTGTCTATTTGCTTTTATATAAGTTTGCCGCTAATTATTGGACAGCGCTGTCACACATTTTGGGCGGAAGCGTGTTGTTTTTGTTTGTTTCTATATTATTTATCGTTTCGAGTTTGCGCTAGCCAAAAATAGCGCTCTGCAGCGTTTGAGCTTGGTTTTGAAAATAATGTCATGTGTTGAAATTGTTGCCAATGTTATAGAAAAAATTGCGGTTGTCTCAGGGAAAGCAACGCAGTTAGCAGTTTAACTTATTTCTTTTGTTATATAAGATGTTTGTAATAACTACTCTTTTTTATAAGAATGCCATTAAGTAAAAAATTATACAAAGCTTTTTCAGTTTTATGATTTGTAATTATTCTTACATACATATATCGCTCTGTTTTCTGACTAACGGTAATTTTATTTATTATAAAAGCAATTACTTGCGTAATTAAGGTTTTAACATAACAAAAAACAAAAGATTCACATATATATGTATCAGATAATCATATATATGAATAAAATTAGGAATAATCTCTTCAAAATATTCTTCATTTCTTATATATGTATATGTAGTATGAAATATTATTGTAAAATAATACTATTTTTTTAATCATATTCAAATTCAAGTGAAAATATATCCGCTAATCATTTTTCCAGAATATTAGTCTTTAAAAAATTCAGCTCTTATGATTATCAATGGGTCGTTTTCAAAATTTCAAAAAAATGAGATCGAATCATGAAAAGTTCATAGCTACAAATGTTCACGTTAACAACCAAGCTAGATTTTGCTCTCGTCTCCTTCCAATCTTTATTGTTTGTCTAGATATTATCTACAACTTTTTATTCCACTTTTGAATGGCCGACTGATTTTATGATTTTTGTTTTAAAACCCATATACTGATAGATACTGTAGCAGACTAAACTACCTATCAAAACTCGACCTAACATATTCAACCCATTTCTTTCATGTAAAGAGTCCCCGAATGTTACTAACCATCCCTTTACATGTCCAAATAAACCCACAGACCTAAAACCTTTCTCTTCCTTTTCCGACCACCTTTCTCTTCCTTTTCCGACCACGTTAAAACATCTCGTTTTCTGGACCTTCCGTTAGATGACCTCGATAACTATCACAACCATAATAACTACCGTGTTGTTGTCTTTCCTTGTCAAATAACAATTATTGTAATATAAAAAATCTCAAAAATAGCATAATCATTACTAGAGCCAAATAAGTTGAGAGACAAATAATTTTTTTCAGACAAAATATTCAAAATCGTTATAAGTTATAATTATATTATTTATTTGTACAAATGTAAATTCATCAGTTTAAAAGTGGTTGAAGTCCTGATTTTGTGGTCTCGGACTGACTGACAAAAATAATTTAATAATACTAGAGAAGAATAAGGAAGGTTAACATAATATTTTATTAAAGCCTTCTCCGACCTGCTGAATGGCAGTGAGAGTACAACACCAGGAGATGGCGAACCCGATCCTCCGATCGATGACAATGGAACAGATGTTCCATTACCCGACCATGAAGAAATTCGAATAGCAATTACCCGCTTGAAGAACAACAAAGCAGCGGGTGCCAATGGATTACCGGCCGAGCTATTCAAAAACGGCGGCGAAGAACTGATAAGGTGCATGCATCAGCTTCTTTGCAGAATATGGTCGGAAGAAAGCATGCCTGACGATTGGAATCTCAGTGTGCTCTGCCCAATCCATAAAAAGGGAGATCCCACAATCTGCGCCAATTACCGTGGGATCAGCCTCCTAAATATCGCATACAAGGTTCTATCGAGCGTACTGTGTGAAAGACTTAAGCCCACCTTCAACAAACTGATTGGACCTTATCAGTGTGGCTTTAGACCTGGAAAATCAACAACGGACCAGATATTCACCATGCGCCAAATTTTGGAGAAGACCCGTGAAAATAGGATCGACACACACCATCTATTTGTCGACTTTAAAGCTGCTTTCGACAGCACGAAAAGGAGCTGCCTTTATGCCGCGATGTCTGAATTTGGTATCCCCGCAAAACTAATACGGTTGTGTAAGTTGACGTTGAGCAACACCAAAAGCTCCGTCAGGATCGGGAAGGACCTCTCCGAGCCGTTCGATACCAACCGAGGTTTCAGACAAGGGTACTCACTATCGTGCGACTTCTTTAACCCGATGCTAGAAAAATTATAAGAACTGCAGAGCTAAACAGAGAAGGTACAATCTTCTACAAGAGTGTACAGCTACTGGCGTACGCCGATGATATTGATATCATCGGAAGCAACAACCGCGCCGTTTGTTCTGCTTTTTCCCCGCATGGATAAGGAGGCGAAGCGAATGGGTCTGGAGGTGAATGAGGACAAGACGAAATATCTCCTGTCATCAAACAAACAGTCGGCGCATTCGCGTCTTGGCTCCCACGTCACTGTTGACAGTCATAACTTCGAGGTCGTAGATAATTTCGTATACCTGGGAACCAGCATCAACAACACGAACAATGTCAGCCTCGAAATCCAGCGTAGAATAACTCTTGCCAACAGGTGCTACTTTGGACTGAGTAGGCAATTGAAGAGTAAAGTCCTCTCTCGACGAACCAAAATCAAGCTCTACAAGTCGCTTATCATTCCCGTCCTGCTTTACGGTGCAGAAGCTTGGACGATGTCAACATCAGATGAGACGACACTAGGAGTTTTCGAGAGGAAAATTTTGCGTAAAATTTATGGTCCTCAGAACATTGGCAACGGCGAATACCGCAGACGATGGAACGATGAGCTGTACGAGTTATACGACGACATTGACATAGTTCAGCGAATAAAAAGACAGCGGCTACGCTGGCTAGGTCATGTTGTGAGAATGGACGAAAACACTCCAGCCCTGAAAGTGTTCGATGCAGTACCCGCCGGAGGAAGCCGAGGAAGGGGAAGGCCTCCACTCCGTTGGAGGGACCAGGTGGAGAGCGACCTGGTTACACTTGGGATCTCCAACTGGCACCGAACTGCGAAGGAGAGAGAGAGGTGGCGCACTATCGTCGATTCGGCTATTACCGGCTAAACGGTTGCAACGCCAATCACATACATACAAAGCGCTGATTTACATCGATTTACTTTTCAGAATAAAATCTAATTTTTCTACATTAATTTTTAATCGAATTGAATACAAATCGAGTTAAAAATAA